>NC_072739.1:118423505-118768505 GCF_026930045.1 Uloborus diversus
GAAAAATTAATATAAAAAAAGTTTATCAATTCAACACTTCCAAAAAAATCTGTGGGGTTGAAAAGTGTTTACTGAAGCTTATTGTAGAAAATCAGACTGATTATTAAATTTTTTGACGAGATAAAAAATGATAAGTAAGAAAGCGGACCAACGTGCCCCACCTCCCCTTATGAGAAAATATGGAATAATGTTCTGAATTGGGTCAATCCATGTAAAATCAACAAGGCACTTAACCTGACCATCTCCAGATTTCATGAAGCTTTCAGAAATCTTACTCTCTGACATATTAAACTTGGGTATAATTAAAAAAAAAAATCTATTAGTCAAATATAATAGTAAATAGTTTTTTTAATTTGTTAAAAGGCACTTTTACTTGCTGCCACTGCTTGAAAAAGTTTAGCTAAAATTATATGGGAACTACAGAGTTTTATAGCTGATTTTAAATTGAAGTCCCAATTATCTGTGAAATATGATGGCACAGTAACTGTGGATAAGCGGCAAACTGCGAATAATACAAATATTATATTAAAAAAACCATACTAGTGTATAAAATAGCTAAAAAAAACATGAAGGAAACTCACAAATGCATTTGAATTAGAGCTAAAAAGGATAACATTAAGTGTAAAAAAATATATGTTAAAGCTAAAGCTCATTACTGCAAACAGTATATTTGCAAAGGCGTGCAAGTCAGGCTAACAGTTTTACTGACAGTTTAAGAACCTTATTTTATTACAGGGTGGCGACAGATCAGGGAGATCAGGGAAAAGTCAGGGAACTTTATTAATCAGGGAGAAATCAGGGAAATATCAGGGAATTTTGAAAAAATAACAAAAAATCAGGGAAATTTGATTTTATGAAGGAAAAAGAAATGTTTTTTTTTTTTTTTTACAAAATTAAATACTCTAATTCCCTACGCATTTTCCGCCAATTATCTGTTTGAAAAATAAAATTAATGAGGTGCGATTATACACTGCCCCATATTTGTACATCTTTTTTCCTCAACGTCAAAGTATTGAATCTTACTCATTAACCACAGGATGAACTTATTAAGATTGCTTCTGTGTCTGTTAGGTTGTTTATTTTACCTAGCTTGAAATTTCCTTTTACGCTTTCAATGCTACGTAAAATAAACAACCATACAGGCAAAGAGGAAGCCTTCAATTATGCCTTAGCTCCTTTGCCTTTATTCCATTGTCTCGAAGTAAATAGCGTACTGTAATCACGATTTCTAGAAGAAATCTTTGGTTTTTGAATTAATACTATAAAAGTTATTAGTTCTTCGCGTTTTTAATTTAATTGCTAAAATTGAACTTTCAATTAAAAAAACTTTTTTTTGCCGTTATACTATTTGTTGTCACCGCAGATTATAAGGGTTTTCTTTTCTTCAGACTTAAGTAATTTTTTAATCTTAGAAACCAAGTTGTATTCTTTTATATATTTTGATAATAATTAATTGCTTTTTTTTTCTTGCATTCAAAGTTGTTTGTTACAAAAGCAATCTAAGATTTTTTTTCGTTACATACTGAAATCATTTGAAATAGAGTTAACTTGTGAACTTAAGTAAATATTTTTATTTTTTTATTGTTAAAATGCTGTTATCATTCATTAAAACCTATATTTTTGATTAGAGAAAAGCTCCTTATGAATGGATGTCAAATGGTTTCATCTGTTTTGCATAAATATGACAATTAGTTAGATAAGAATAACTACATTACTTCTATTCTTTCACTATTGTTATTCTTGCAACAATTATTATACTGTTTGAAAACTTAGTTCAAAATAATTTCAATTACTTTTTAGTTCTATCATAAATACACATATGTTTTTAAGAGTAATTTTAATAGTTTCTTAAATTTCTTATGCTAAGTGGTTTCTGGAAGTGAAGTTTTTTTTTTTTTAATTTTCTATAATCTTTCCATGTATAAAAATTTAATATACTGTTTTGTTGGTTTTTCTTTCCTTCCAAAAAAATTGTCTTGTTTTTTTTTAACCATTTTATTAAAAAAGTAGTATCTTTTTAAAATATATCTTTAGTTCAACAACTTTACACAACTTAAAACGTTTAAAATACTGCATTTAATACAAACATACAATGGATTTCAAGTAGAGCAAAGAAAGAAAACCATTATCATTGGTAACGTAAATCAGGGAAATTTTGTGAACTTAATCAGGGAAAAGTCAGGGAACTTTTTTTCACAGTTCCTGTCGCCACCCTGTATTAATCAGTAGCTCTGAACGTCGGATTGACATCATGAAGAAATTTTCGTCCTTGACGGAAATGTGAAAAGGCTCCCAGGTGATCCCACCACCGAGTTTTGGGGAGTTTACTGTTAAGCATTTTTATTACGTTTACAACTTAAGTAATTTGCAAAAAAAAAAAGTTTGATAAGATGTCTGAAAGCAGAATACAACTGAATTTGTGATTTGCGTCACGAACAGAAATTTTCTATAGAAATTCTACAATTTCTGCAGATTTCTTGAAATTAGAAGAAAATCTAACTTTCCCACAAATTCCTCTTATTTGCAAAAACTCGGGAAAAATGTTTTCAGGAACTTCAGATTTACTTTAAACTGGATAAAATCTACAGATTTTGAAAAATTTGAGTCGTTAGTTAGGAGATGTTTGTAGAAAATCTGCAGAAATTCTATAGATTAACGCAGAGAGTCGTCTTTTTTTGTGTACTAAATTTCTCAAGTTATATGCTTGTGTGTAATATTTATGAAAAAATTGCAATGATTTTCGAACACATTTCGAGTAAGAGCCCTTTTTCAAAAGTTGTTTTTTAAAAAGTGGCCGGAAAATCAGGCGAACATTTACCTGTTTTCTGGATCCCAGGTAAAGGGTTCTGTATTGTATTGCAATAAATGATATAGTGTTTTCAGAGATTAAATAATTTCACATTCACCTCCAAATAAAATTCAATTCTACAGTTGTTTAATTATTTCATGTAAACAAGTGATATCTTATTTTCATAGGATGAGTACTGGGTCTGAAATAACTGCAGATGTGACGTCCACCGTTAATCACTCTATCATCCCTGATGATATGAGTGATCCATCTTCGTCATTGGATAGTCCTAGTTTTGAAGATGCTGATCTTCTTAGTTCATCCAATGTTGCAGATGTTACTGCACAACTTGCTGCAGCTGGTAAGTGCACTTTTATTGTCCTCAAAAAAGAGCGTGCTAAATTGTTTATAGTTATTAAAATCAAACTTTCGTTAAATACAGTCGAACCTCCATATATCAAACTTCCACATGTCAAAATTTTCTATGTATTGAAATCCCAGCAAATTTCTATGTTCATTACATAGAAAAATTGTTTCTATATAACAAAAAAATCTCTATATATCGAAAAAAACTGTTTCATGAAAAATGAAGGTTATCGGAGAAAATTATGTTCACTAAAGGTTGCTACGAAATTCACAAATAATCTGGGGTTCAGGGGCGTGTAGATAGGTCGTTGTTCTGTTCTGGAGTGCTTACATTCCCTCAATTTTATTTCTAATCTTAGTTGTAACTAGTAACACTGTAAAATCAGTTTCAAGCTATTCCTTTTGTCTGTTGATTATCATTCCTAATCTTTTTAGCTTCAGTAAAAATCATTCAACTTAAGTAGATTAATTTTTTACTTATCTCTTGATTACTTCATAAAGAATGAAGATGTCTGAAGGTGCAAAAATGTAATATCTGTTAATTTTATAGTGGTTAACTTCCATTTAATCCAATGCTCATTTAAATAAGAAATTGGGTTTCATGCACGAAAATTAGCTTTAATTTTAATGTTTAAGATTTTTTAATTGTAGATCTTAAAATGCAGATTTTACTAGGGTGTCCCCCCAAGAGTGTCAAAGACCCTCCCCAGCCCCGTCAAATTCTATGAAGCCCCACCAGCCAAAGTAATTCCCAATAAGAATAAAATACTTTTTATGTACCTGTAAAGATGTTGATGGTGTAGTGGTGACTCCAGACGATGCCCCCTCCCCCTCCCAATTTTATGGGGCACTCCCCCCCCCCCCAGAAGTACCATCTCCCAATAATGAGATTTGAATCCTTTTAAAACATCTATAAGAATTTCAATGGTACTTTCTACTATGAGCCATTACCCCCCCCCCCCCCCCCTCCTCCTCCCCGGCCAGGGTCGGCACCCTTGCTTCAGCGATTATAACGTATTAGAATAAATTGCGAAATATTAAATTGAAAAAAAGACCAATGCTTGTTCCAGGGGTCTGTCCAGGATTTTTCACAAGGTCCATTTTTTGTGGAAAATCAAATAATTCTGTGAAAAATGAAATAATTTTGTGAAAAATCAAAAAATTTCGCAAAAAAAAAAAAGATTTTTTTGTTAAAACGAAATTTTAGAATTTAGAGATGGCACAAACTGCATCAATTAAACTTAAAGTTGAGTGTTTTCCTCTTCTATGTCGAGAAAAGCACTGGAGTGTTTTTCTGATATTTGGCGGGGAGGGGGGGGGGCATCGCTCTCTCAAGTATCAATATTCATCTACCATTCTACATTATGTTTAAATTATACTAGAAATATTTCTGTACAGTATTTAAAATAATTGTAACAAAAAAATAAATAAAATAAAATAAAATTCAGAATAGGGGGTTCAGCATTTAACTTTTTGACCCAAGACACTCTTAAAAAGCACAGAATTTCGTTAAAAACTTATAAATTCCGTGACTTTAACAAAAATAAAAAGATATTTTAATTGTTTACCTCTTAACAAAGCGTAATAATCATCAAAAATTCGAAAAATCGGATTCCCATAGCGGATGCAAAGAGATCGCAATTCTCAAAGTGAAGGCATCAAAAGTATAAAAACGGCTTGTAAAAGAAATGTTTTTGATAAAATTATTTTAAAATTGCATTTTAGAGTCCTATGATAAACATTTCATTAATATCTGTGGACACAGTTGATGCAAAAAAATAAATAAATAAATAAAATAAAAATTAATTTGAATTTTGACATCTGAAATTCAAATTATGTTTTTCGCAATCACGAGTGTGTGTGTGTGTGTGTAGGCGTGTGTGTTTGTGCCTGTGTGCAGGTATGAGTGTGTGGGCAGTTGTGTGTATGAGTGTTTGTGGTGGGGGGGGGGGAATGTGTATGTGTGTGTAGGCATGAGTGTGGGTAGTTGTGTGTAGGTGTGTGTGTATGTGTAGGTGTCTGTATGTGTATGTGTGTTGGTGTATGTATGTGTTTGTGTATGTGTGTAGGTGTATGTATGTGTTTGTAATAATGTAGGTGTATGTATGCGTGTGTATGTGTTTGTTTTCACGTGCGTGGATGTATGCGTGTAAGTGTAGGATATTGACGCAACCTGGAGACGACTTTCGCTATAGGAGCAGCATCGTGAGGCGGCTGGTCCACGGTGATGGTGCGGAGGGTGGCGGTGAGAAAATAAAATGATAGGACATCAAAACAGTCAAATGAAAGCAATAAACAATCGTGATTGCTCAAAAAAATAAATAAATAAAAAAAATAAAATAAAAATAAATAAATAAAATAAACCATCTATTCAGCATTTTAATTTTTGACTCATAACAGAAAATGGAATTTTGCTTTAAAAACTTGAAATGAGAATTCTAACAGAAATAAAGAGACTTTTCATTTATTTGCATCCTAATAAAGCGAAGTTAGCTTGAAAAAAGAACAAAATATGATTCTCATATCGGATGTTAAAAGATTGCATTTTTCAAAATGTAGACATCTAAAGAAAAAAAACGGTAATTAAAAGAGTTAAAAGTTATTTAAAGTTAATCATCCTTGTTAGCATCGAAAAATCAAAACCCATATACTTTTCTCCTAAAATAACAGTTAAACATCGCACCCGCACCCACTGTAAAAACGCAAATATTGACAAGCTGTCGAAATAATGAGAATATCTTCTAATCAAGTCGTTATAAAGGTTCAACGCCAGACGCTAAGTGGTGATAATTTTGAAGTTGGTAACCCTATCTGAAGCGATCATATTTTTTCCTCACCCTTACTATCCCTTTGCAGTTCTAAGTTCATTTCGCAGATATATATTATTATTATTTTTTATTAAATCATGAGTGGAGAAAAGTGCTTACCAATGCCTTTTCAATAAAGTTTACAACAACACCGCTGCTAATTAGCTGTGATAAAACTAACAACCATTATATTTATTTGGCAGTAGCAATTATTTATCGCTTGCAGGAGCATGGCATCGCTTGCAGGAGCATAAGGAGCATAGCATCGCAAGAGTGCCGATTTTTTTTTTTTTTTTTTTTTTTCAAAATTAGTTGATTTTGTATACGCTGATCCCTCTAATTTGATTTAAAGAAAGGTTCCAAAAATTATCGGTTTATACACAGAAATATGCGTTATTTTGCTTTCAGATTTGCTCTTTCAATAAACAATTTGTGAAAGATCCGATCTTGTTTATCAGAATTTTGTGAAGGGTCCGTTTTGTTTGATCGGGATTTTGTGAAAGGTCCGTTTTGTTTGATCGGGATTTTGTGAAAGGTTCGTTTTGGTTGATCGGATTTTTGTGAAGGGTCCGTTAACGGACCCAAATATCCTCTGGCCAGACCCCTGTGTTCTATCCAGAAACTGTAGCTAGGAATGAACGAAATTTTACTCTTTTTTTTTCAACCTAACTTCACTTCATATGGAGGCAAATAAATGAAAAGTCTATTAAAACCATCATTTCAAAATTTTAAAACGAAATTCTGTTTTTGTTTATCAGTCAAAAACTTAAATGCTGAATAGATGGTTAAATTTTAGCTTTGCTGCAACTGTGTTTATAGATATTAATGATCGGTTTATCATTGGTTTCTAAAATGCCATTCTAAAACAATTTTTTAAAAAATAATTCTGTTATGAGCCTTTTTTATACTTTTGGAGTCTTCACTTTGAGAATTGTGATCTCTTTACATCGCTTTGAAAACTGAACTTTTCGAATTGTTGATGTTTAGTACGCTTTTTTAAGAGGTAAACAAATAAATTCTTCTTTTATTTTTACTGAAATCATGAAATTTAGAAGCTTTAAATGAAATTCTGAGAGTTTTAAGACTTTCAAGAGTTAAATGCTCAACCAGTACTTCATTTTTATCTTATTTTTTTTTGTTTCAATTATTTAATTTAAATTTATATTAACGGAAAAAAAGAAAAAATATCACAAAAACACCCACTTTGAAATTTTGTTTTACAATCCCCCCCCCCCCACACACACACAAAATTATTTGATTTTTTACAAAATGAGTTGATTTTTCACAAATAAAATGGACCCTGTGAAAAATCCTGGACAGACCCCTGTTCAATAGCCAACGCATATTTGCAAATGTTAGGTGCCCACCAAGGACAGAGGGGTGGGTGGTCATCAGATTGCACCAGTGAGACTTAGGGGGAGGTAATTTGCGAAAGATTTTTGTCTCAGTTTTTGGGGTGAGGAGGGAGGTCTCGTTCTTGAGAGGGGAGTGCTTCAAAGAATTTAGGGAAGTGCGCCATCGTCTTTGGGAGGGGGGGGGGGTCCTGCCTTATTTCAAAAATCATTATTTAAAAAAAAACTCTTTATTTTTTAAATTGAAACCACGCTCGAAATTTTGCAGACACATTATGAAGTTCTAAAAGCTTGTCGCAGACAGCTACAAAACTTTATGCCACTATGTTCTGAACTAATTTTGGAGTAAAAATTGCAAGAGTCTAAAAAATCTATTACACACACAGAAAAAGGGAACTATAAAGTTTTGCCAGTTGTGAAGTTAAGGTTGTATAATGCAGTATAGTTAAATTTAGAAAAACATATTCTTTTGTAGAAATGCAAAATTTACTATGTAAAATCAACTGATTTTAATGCTGACTATTAAAGTTTTTTAATTTTTAACAGTTTAGTTTTTATTGCTACAAAGTCATGTTTTTTACTTTAAACTTTAGTTTACTTTTTATTTTTTTAGTCATAACGGAAAATTGAATGCATAAGTACCCAAATCACTTGACTAAAGTGTGAAATAAAAAACGTAAACTTACTTGTGGAAGAAAATTTGTGCAAAATTATCAAAACAGTTAAGAAATGTTAAATCAAGGGTCACCTCAAAATTTAGCTGCTCAAATTGCATATTTTGACCACAGAAATAAATCTACAAGTTGTGTCTAAAAGTATACTATGCTGAAATATAGTGCACAAATCCTTCCAAATTGAATCCAATAGTCAACGTTTTTTTTTTAGTATTTTAAATTCTAAAAGTAGTTAGTATTTTTCATGGCATTGTGCACAATAGATATAATTTAATTTGTAGAATTTTTTACTGAAACCAGCTATATTTATAAGAATGCCCCATAATAGTTATGCAATTATGTTGCATCAATTTGCTATGTGTGTGCAAAATATCAAGTAGTAAATTTTATAATACAGTATTATGGCACAAATCTGAGTCAATCCTCACAGTGCTCTCTCTAATTCTACTTTGGAAATATAGCAATAAAGTATGTTACATTTTTGATCACACGTTGTCATTTGACATGCTATGTAGTAATTAATTTAATATTTGAACAATAAATGCACTCTAGCTCTTTGGAAAACCATATTTTATTTTTTGCGATTTTGTTACTAATTTATGTTGAATAAATATCGACTAATTGATTTTGTGCAATCATAACTGGTGCACTTATCCTATTTTTTCTGCCTCTCCATGCTTCCCTCTAAATTGAAATGAATTTATGTTGGTACTTTGTTTCAGGTCCTATTGGAATGGCCGCAGCTGCTGCAATCGCCACTGCCAAAAAACGAAAACGACCTCATTCATTTGAAACAAATCCTTCAATACGTAAACGGCAACAAACAAGGTTATTAAGGTAGTGCCTTATAAGGCAGGATTTTTTCAAATTTATCTTCAGAAGTCTTTATGCATGTTTGCTCATACAATTTAGTATTTCAAAGGATGTATAGTAACCCCTTTTTTTTTTTAAATTCTCTTCCTTTGTTTTTTTTTTTTTTTTAATAAATCTGAGTGTGTATACTAACATGCACTTAAAATATTTCTTTAGATAATATTTTTATAATTTAATCAGTTTGAAGGAGACTTTCTCAAAAGATATCCCCCCCCCCTTAGCCTGTTTATAATCAATTATAATGATCTGTTAAAATAAAAGGTTTTCAATGTGAATTTTTTTTCGTAAAAACATAATTGAGTGAATTAAAAATTAGCTACATTATACTTTTTATTTACCACATATATACCATGTACTTTTTTAAGCAACCTGAAGTTTATGGTGCTTATCTTTCTAGGAAATTGAAAGCAACCATTGATGAATATACCATAAGAGTAGGACAGCAAGCTGTGGTTTTAGTAGTCACTCCGGGTAAACCACAAAATAATTTCAAAGTGTTTGGGGCTCATCCTTTAGAAAATGTGGTATGTATGTGTTGCAAGTTGAATGTTTATTATTTATTTTTTCATCATTTTCTGTTAGGCTTTTAAAGTAATTGCTATTTGATCAGAAAATGAATTTAATTGCAACTACAGTATTTCTGCGAGTCAATTGACTATCGGGAGACATGTCTTTATGCAGCAACAGCAAATACCAAGTGCTGTTTTTTTTTCCTTCTTTTTGTCAAAAAATTGTTACTTCAACTGAATTGCTTTTGTTTTATTTATTTATTATTTTATTTATTGTGCTTTCTTCATCATACATACTTGTCCTTTACTGATGTTAAGCTCTGTTGTGCAAAAATGCAAAGAATTTTTACTGTTTGTAGAAAGCATTATGCATCAATGCAGCTAAGTTTTTCAGGAAGGATAATTTTTATCTTTTGTGTTATTCATTTTATCCTGGGGTTTGTAATTTTTTTATTTTTAAAATAAAATCTAAAAAGTTGGATTTTTTTAATTTAAATTAGAATTTTTAAAAATTGAAATCAAATTTTTATTTTTTTTTAAATCTTCAAAAATTTGTAGATATTAATTATTTTACATTTATAAACATAATGTCATACAATAGATAAAAAATAACTTTTTAGCTTTTTTAGCAGCTAATTTAACTTTAAAAAGGTTCCATCAATTATCGGTTCATACGCTGAAACAGAGCCGTGTCCAAGGGGAGGGTTTTAGGGGTTAAACCCCTCCCATTAGAGAAACATAATAAAAAACCAAAGAAAAGTGTAAATTTGATTTAAAACTAACTTTACTGTTGAAAAGTCTGTTTATAGTATTTAAAAAAACAAAACATTATCTTTGAAGTTTCCCAGCAATTTTTTTCCTTTTTTCTAGTTCGTCTGAAAATAAGAAAGTCTTCTTCAAAGTGCTGCTCCTCCGAACCCCCGCCCCCCGCGCCCCATGCCAATAGCATTATGGAGCATTTCAAATTTTGTTTCCAGATCTTCAGTTTTGCAAAATTTCCAGAAAAAGTCCCCCAATATCTAACAACATCGCTTAAAATTGTAAAAAATCACCTTAACTCGGGTTTGGCTTTGTTTCAGTGCGTAAAGCGCCCTAATGTTTCCAAATATGGTCGTACAACTGCGTTTTTAAAACTCCAGTTTCAGAAAAAAATCGAGCAAGGGTCCTCGAACCGCCTTTTTTTAATATCATCAAAAATTAGGTTTTTAAAACAAAACTTACTAAAAATGTAAGTGGAATAACCTCTGAACCTCCCCCGTTTCTAATATATTAGGATACTGCTTAAGTTTCTTAGGATTTTTTAGAAAAATCCAGGGGACAGATTTAAAATCCCCTCCCCGTAAAAATCTTCAAAGTTTGTCTGCAAATGCGTTTTTGGAACTTCAATTTAGAAAATTTGAAAAGGAAAGGAGAAATAAATTTCTATCAATTTTTCAAGAAAAAAAAAGATCAAGGAGAGTCCCTGAGCCCTATTCCTTACCCTAACGTCAATAAATATGGCCTATAATCACGTTTTACGCTTTTAATTTCTACAAATTTCCGCGGAGCCAACCGTCTAAAATTCCGTTTTCAATACTAAAAATTTTCCGGGGGAGAACCCCCGACTCCTCTTATCAGGTTAGATTTTTTATCAACATGTCTCCCTTAAAACTTATTTTCTAGTTGCACCACTGTTTTACACTCACAGTTTTAAATTATTATTTAAGTAAATATATATTTTTAACTGTACAAATTTGATCCGGATAAACATGAGCCGAATAAAAACTAGGCTTTACTGTATATAAAATATACAATAATAGAATTGGTAATATATCACTTAAAAACACATCTTCTGCGAATTTGAACCTCTCCCCTCCCCCACACACCGATATGCCCCTCATTGTAACCATTAAACAGAAATGAATTATTTGACCCACTGTTGTATTTTTCTGATAGTGCAGGTAAGAACGATAAAACATTGAAACCAGAACATAATTTCACCCTTTATGAAATTCTGAACACGGGCCTGCGCTGAAATATGCATTACAGTCGACTCCCGCTACAACGCAATTCGACTCACGCGAAATGGCTATAACACGAGCTTTTCAGGAGCAACGAAGATCAGAGCTAAAGTGAATTTCTCGCTCTCAACATGAAAATATTTGGAAAAGAATCGTGATGTTAAGTTTCGGTTTTGTTATTCACAACTAAGCATTGACTTTGTGAATGTACTTCCCTCCTTTCAGCATCACTGACTGCGCAAGTTCACACGCACTACACTATAAACGTAGCTTTATAAAAGCGTATAACCCACCACTCCTCATATTTTTCATTTATTTATTCTAAATATGAAAGGTGATGAAATAGTGTAGCACCTAGGCACGCTGTTTCATCTGAAGTTTGAAGATGAAAACAAAAAGCGAAAGTTTGCAACAATCTAAGAAAAAGGTAAAGATTTTTTATACTTTGAACAACTAAAAAGTGGGCCAAACTTTCATACGTATAATTAAAAATTAAGAGAAGGCAATCCGTTATAAGTGCAGACCTTAGTTTTAATATGCAGCTCGCAGAGTAGTGTTTAAGCAAAATACAAACATTATGAAATTAGAATCTGTTCTTGTATTGTAGATTATAGAGACTCTGAAAGAGGGGTGTTACCATAGATGTATGACGATATTAGAATGACGATCAGATTGCACTGCATAAGTCATCATCTTCAATATTTAAGTTATAAATGTAACTTATTGTATCTACTGTATAACTCTTACAGTGCAGTGTTTCAATAATGCAGCTTTTTTAAAAAATTTGGTAAAAAATCAACTCCTATATAAGAAGCGCCAATATAAAGTTAAAAATGATCTAAAACAGTTTAAAAGGTGTTTAAAAATGTCTAAAATGATCGGGTATGTTAATAAAAAAGTCATATTCACAACACGAAATTTCGACTTACGCAAGAAGTCTTGGAACGCATCCCTCGCGTAAATCGGGATCCGACTGTACTTTGATTCCAGATTTGCTCTTTCAATAAATATTTTGTGAAAGATCTGTTTTTTGGTTTATCAGGATTTTGTGAAGAGTCTGTTTTGGTTAATCGGGATTTTGCGAAATGTCCGTTTTGATTGATCAGATTTTTATGAAGGGCCCTTTAACGGACCCAAATTTCCTTTAGCCAAACCCATGAGTGATAAACAGTTCCATTAAATAAGTTGAAATTATTGAACACACAGTAAAAAAGATATGAATTAATAAGACAAAAAGATCTTTCACAGTTTTTGTTTATGAATGGTCAAAATTTATTAATTTCTTATGACAAGTTTATAAATTAGTGACACAAATGTCATAAGTAAACATGAACCATTCATTGAAAGATTTTTGAACCATTATTTGATTAATTTACTTATTTAATTATTTTAATTTGATTAATTACAATCCTGATTAAGACATGATCTTCCTTTCAAACTTGCTTCATCAGAAACTGCTCAAAACTAGTAAGTGGTAAAATAAATGCACGGATTTCAATCAATAAAAATTTTGCTACTTTTTTTCTCATTGTTGAATAATGGTTTCATTGATTTTTGTACACATGCGTATGACGCATGCATGAAGAAAGCATTTTTTGCTTTGTTTCTATCTCACTCCTCTATGACTATATCACTCTGTAATTGATATTATGGACTAATTTTCTGTCTACATTTTATTGTGCTTATTATCTTTCAGGTTAGAAATTGTAAGAGTGTTATAATGCAAGAATTAGAGTCCGCATTAGCTCAGCAAGCACCGCCTCAAACTCAGGATGATCCAACACTCCATGAATTGCCACCTTTAGTCATAGATGGCATTCCTACTCCTGTAGAAAAAATGACACAAGTAAGCCTTTTTTAAATTTTAAACCAAGATTGATGCTACTGAAACGTCATCTATATGTAACTATTTTTACGCCTAACTACAATCTTAGGGAACTGTTTCAAATTTGTTCATACTATAAGCCATCTCCCCCCTCTCCATATGTTATGTTTTATGATGCAAAAAGAAGTCATTGTAGTTAAAATATATCAGGTACTAATGTTCATATGATGATTTATGTACAGGGTGTTTCAAAAAGAATGACCCGATTTGAAATGCGTATATTATGAAAACTATTAAAAATAGACACTTCAGATAAATTTAATTATACATGGATAATAATATTTTTTTTACATACAAAATTAAAGGTGCTCAATATGTCCACCTTTGGATGCACGGCACAATGTCTACACGATAGTGAAATTTGTCCCAAAACTTTTGCAAGCATGTCTGCATGGACTGCTTACACAAACAGCCCGTGTCTTTGAATTGTTTATACTATCTCTAACGCTTTTTGGAGCAGGAGGTTCAACACCAGGGTATTCTTGACAGGGTCGGCAAGTTTTTGCCGGGGGCGGAAAAAACCACGGTTTTTACCGCCAGACAAAAATAGGTTTTTGCCAAAGTGGCAAAAATAGATTTTGTGTTAACAACTTACGGACAGTTTTTTTTCCTTTTATATAAAAGTAAAAGCATGAAAATATTTTGATAAAATTTTAATTTAATTATTTTTATAGTTTAAAAAAAAATTAAGGTTTAACTTACTTTTAAAGTTATGGAGAATTTTTACTTCTAAATTTTTAAACCTTAACATAAAATTTCAGTTTGTAACATCTAAGACAAATAATTAACTTACAATGAAAATGTAATTTGCTTGTTTATTATAGCATTTTTTACAGAATACTAAATATCTATATAAAGTATGCTTAATCAAGATACAACTATAAAATAAAAGAAATAAAAGTAATTAAAAAGCAAAATACACATTTCTTTAGATTGAAATATCACTTAAATCATCATAGTCTATACCATCTTCATCAACATGGCATAGCAATAAACTAGTTTCATGAGAGAAGCAACTGACAAACGGTTTCGTATTTTTGATTGTACAAAAGAAAAATTTGAGAAATATCTCTCTATTGCAACAGAACTTGCAGGACACATTTGAAGAGTTGCGACAAGTGTGCAGAAATCTATAGGTAGTGTACTGCATGTAAATGCATTATTTCTTTAGTGAGGAAAAGTTAATATTTTTCTATATTAAGTAAATATTCTGTTATTAATGAAATAGCTTAAAAATTTTAGTGGGATAAAAAAAGTGATTAATTAAATATATGTATATATACATATAATTAGAATTCAATGTTTTTATTAATTTACTAAGCTTAAGTAAACATTCTTTTTTTAGCGTTGAAGGAATTGGATCATTCTGAAAAAATTGTGTTAGCAAACATTTAAAATCCCTAGTTTTGCAATCCCAACATTTCTTTTTTATTTATTTTTCACCTTATAAATTAGAAGTAACATGGAGAGACATAATTAAAATATTAAAAGTGCATTATTTATATTATATTGTCACTATTTCTTGATTAACAATACAATGCTACTTTATTTGCAATTAGGTTTTTGCCTTTTTTTCCATTTTTGCCGTTTTTTTCCATTTTTGCCATGGTTCTTTCCACTGTCCCGGCAAAAAAACCAACCCTGATTCTTGATGAAAATCACGCTGAATAGTTGTTACGAACTAGCACTTCGCAAAGCGTAGAACACAATACGAGTTTTGTCGTGCAGTCGTCATTTTCACAAACACTGAAATGGCAGGCGAAGAATGAGAGTTAGCTCTACTGATCGGCAAATCTGTGAAATACAAGATTTTCCCCATTCTGACGATACCTTTATTTAATGAGACGGATTAAAATCTGAATAGTTATGATTTTTTGAAATCGGGTCATTCTTTTTAATACACCCTGTATATTTGTGTCTGTATATAGTGGAGCGTAACAAATCCACCAATTTCAGGAGTCCACATTGATTTTACCCAAAACTAATTTTGCTATTAATTATTTTCTCATTGTTTGTCAGGGGGATTAAAATAGCATATACCTCATACCCATTTTTTCATGCACATGAAAGTATAGATAATCGATATAAACAAATAATTTATTGTTTTACTTTTTTTTTTGTAACAAATAATACTCATTGCAATTTATTGAATAGAATTGTTGAATTTTTTTTTTAATTTTAGGCACAATTAAGGACATTCATACCTCTAATGTTAAAATATTCTACCGGACGAGGAAAACCAGGTTGGGGACGAGAATCTACTAGACCAGCATGGTGGCCTAAAGAGTTACCTTGGGCAAATGTAAGAAGTGATGCCCGTACAGATGAAGATAAGCAGAAAGTATGTAATATAGAATGTAATATTTTTAAATTGCATATAAATGAAAGTAAAATGTTAGAATGTTTTGTTCTTAATTATTTTTAACCATCATGATGTTCTAGAGAAATCATATATACAAGACTTTAAAATATGTTTTTGAAGCATACTGCAGTTTTTAAACATATTTTTCAAAACTTTATCCAACCATTAATCAAATTGTAATTTATTTTTACAAGTTGTTCCAATGTTATACATTTTTGCATGCATTGTACAACTGTCAACTCTATAATTCACACAATTTGGAATAATAGTTTACAGAACTTTGTTTTTAGAATTTTTGGGTTTCAATCCATTGATATGCTTACGTTGCTAGTGTGATATTTTACTTTGTAAGGGGTGGTCGATGAGATCCCCCCCCCCACACACACACACTGATCAGGACATTAATCCAAATTCATATCTCACAACATTCCCCTTGAACTTACTCGGAAATTGGTAGTTTATTCAACAGATTAAAGGAACTGACAATCCCCATTTCTTATAGGACCTTCTAATTTTAAAATAAATGCATTAATGTATTGAAAAACAATTTGTTGAGAATCTAACATATGTTTCGCAAAGCATAACTTAATTTTTGGTCTATAAAATTTGCATCTATTTTAAAAATTAAAATTATTTTAAAAAATTTCCCCTATTTTGACTGTTTTATTTTACATTTATGATTCAAAAATGTCTCATTTTACTTCAGGTATCTTGGACCCATGCTTTACGGCAGATTGTGATAAATTGTTATAAATACCATGGGCGGGAGGATCTATTACCTGCATTTACGAATGATGATGATAAAGAAAAAACGAAAGCAGCAATCCAAGCACAAGCATCGACAATTGAAAGCCTTGCTGGTGCTCAAGGAGTAAGATATTCTGTGAATAAATTTCTTTTTTAGCTTTCTTTATAATAATATTAATAATACAGGGTGGCAACAGATCAGGGAAATCAGGGAGATCAGGGAAAAGTCAGGGAACTTTATTAATCAGGGAGAAATCAGGGAAATATCAGGGAATTTCGAAAAAATAACAAAAAATCAGGGAAAATTGATTTTATGAAGAAAAAAAAATTTTTTTTTTCACTTTACAAAATTAAATACTCTAATTCCCTACGCATTTTCCACCAATTTTCTGTTCAAAAAAAAAGGTAAAATTAATGAGGTGTGTTTATACACTACCGCATATTTGTGCATCTTTTTTTCTCAACATCAAAGTATTGAATCTTACTTATTAACCACAGGATGAACTTCCTAAGATTGCTTCTATGTCTGTTAGGTAGTTTATTTTACCTAGCTTGAAATTTCCTTTTACGCTTTCAATGCTACGTAAAATAAACAACCGTAATGGTAAAGAGGAAGCCTTCATTAATGCCTTAGTTCCTTTGCCTTTTTTCATTGTTTCGAAGTAATTAAGTACTGTAACGATTTCAAGAAGAAATCTTTGGTTTTTTAATTAATACTATAAAAGCTTAAACTTCTTCGCATTTTTAATTTAATTGCTAAAATTAAACTTTCAATTTAAAAAAACTTTGTTTTTTGCCGTTATACTATTTGTTGTCACCACAGATCGTCAGGGTTTTCTTTTCTTCAGACTTAAGTAATTCTTTAATTTTATAACCAAGTTGTATTCTTCTTTTATATATTTTGAAATTAACTAATTGCTTTTTTTTCCCTTGTATTTCAAAGTTGTTTGTTACAAAAGCAATCTAAGATTTTTTTCGTTACATACTTAAATCATTTGAAATAGAGTTAACTTGTGTACTTAAGTAAATATCTTTATTTTTTATTGTTAAAATGCTGTATTCATTCATTAAAACCTATGTTCTTGATTAGAGAAAAGCTCCCTATGAATGGATGTCAAATGGTTTCATCTGTTTTGCATAAATATGTCAATTAGTTATATAAGAATACTATTACTTGTTATTCTTGCAACAATTATTATACTGTTTAAAAACTTAGTTCAAAATAATTTCAATTACTTTTTAGTTCTGTCATAAGGACACATATGATTTTAAAAGTCATTTTAATAGCTTCTAAAAATTCTTATGCTAAGTGGTTTCTGGAAGTGAAGTATTTTTTTAAAAATTTTCTATAATCTTTCCATGTGTAAAAATTTAATATACTGTTTTGTAGGTCCCCCCCCCCCCCAAAAAAATGTCTTTTTTTTAAACCATTTTATTAAAAAAGTAGCATCTTTTTTAAAATATATCTTTAGTTCAACAAGTTTACACAACTTAAAACATTTAAAATACTGCATTTTATACAAACATACAACGGACTTCAAGTAGAGCAAAGAAAGAAAACTATTATCATTGGTAACGTAAATCAGGGAAATTTGGTGAACTTAATCAGGGAAAAGTCAGGGAACTTTTTTTCACAGTTCCTGTCGCCACCCTGTAATAGTTTCCATACTTTAATTTATAAATAGACATTTCATGTCAAATCAGTTCCTTATTCTTCAAACGTTTACAGCATTTGTACTACAATCTCATTGTATAACAAGAAGTTCTGTCTAGAACTAGACGATCCTACTTTCCCGTATACCCATACTACTTTCTAGTACCTGATCAATATTCTCAAAAATAGCTAAAATCTCAAATTTTTTCAAACCTATTTTTAAGATACTTTAAGCTGATTTCTAGGAATAAAATATTCCTCACTCATCTAAAAAAATTAGATGCGTAAAAAAAATTAACGAATAAAATAGCAGCAACTGTTGTTAAACAAAGCACCTAATACACTTTTTTCCATTAAAAAAATCTTTAACGGCTTTCAAAACGAAAAAATAAGAATTAAAATTAATAAGCTCATTAAAATAAATACATCATATCAAAAAAAAATCGTAGCTTTTTTCCCTGTTGCCAAAAACATTTTTTTAAATGAATTAATGCACTTACCAAAAAAAAATAATAATAAATAAATAAAATGTCAACTTAAAAAAATTATTTTCATTGTAAAAAAAAAAATCATCTGCACATATCTTTATGTTGAAACATAAATGATTTCGAGGTTATTCACCAAAAACTGAGTACCTAAATTGAAACTTTAGCGTAGAAATAAAAACAAGTCATATCAACAATAATTATTTCACAGTTAAAACCATAGCTGTGGAATCAGAGTCAATCTTATTTTGAGATAAAAGAGTCGGAGTCTAATATTTAAGAATCAGGGTCAGTCATTTGTCCTCCGTGTATAAATATTTGCCAAAGCTTCGAAGTCGGGGAGTCGAAGTCCGATTAATTGTCGGGCGCAGAAGTCGAAGTCAGGTGCCCCTAAATTCTCGGAGTCGAAGTCTGGAGTTTGGCATCAAGAGTTATTTCCAACAAAATTTGTTTGAAGTAAGTCCGCCTTCAAGTATGCAACGTACGTTGACTTTCAGTTTCCCCATAGGCACTATTGTTAAGGGATTTGAACTGTTCACAATTGAACGGAAAATTGTTCAAATCAAAAAGATATTTTATATACAAGTGTGTTTCATCAAAAGCTTTTTCCTACAAAGTTTTTTTGAAGCAAATTCGTCTCATAGTTCAAAATTGCCTTGAATTTCCCTGTAGGCGCTAATGTTTTTTTGAACTGTTCAAAATTGAGCAAAAAATAGTTCAAATCAAAAAATAAAATATGGGAATGAGGTGTCCTTGCCGAGATCTTTCGAACAAAAGAAAGTTTTTTCGAATCTGACTATTCATTCAAAAATTATTGGGGGGGGGGGGGACAGGCAGACCGACAGACATTTTTCCCCATCTCAATACCCTACTTTCCAATTTTTAATTTTTCGATATTTATTTAATTATTTTATTTATTTTTGACTTTTTGTTTTTCGCGATATTTTTAAGATGCATTAAGCCTTCTTTTCATGCTTTTTTCTTCTTTTACTCTGAAAGTAGGCTAAAAATTGTTGTACTGCCTCTAATCTTATACATATAAAATCTGAGTATCTATCTATCTATCTATCTATGTCCAAGCTTCTTCTCCCGAACGACAGTGAACTGACCATCGAACCAGGTATCGATGGATTCGTCATCTTCCCGTCTTCATGTTTGGCTATTTAACATAATCCTCCGATAATAATTAGCGGAGATATCAATTAAAAACTATTAATTATGACTCTTAGATTTCAAAATCAAATCCCTATTTTTCGAAGGCTTTCCTCCATTCAAATTATTATTCAGTGCTTCAACTCAACTTTCCGGATGAACGCTTTTATTAAAATTTACAGCGTGAAGAAAATCATTGAAAAGAAACATCTGTTGCAATTTTTTTTCTCGAATATAAAGAAATAAAATTAGGCTTTTGTTTTAAGGCTTTTCCTGTAATCAGGGTGTTTAAGTTATTTACTTTTCGATTATTTTGCCGTAATCTGCAGCAAAATTTTGCTGTTTTTTTTTTTTTTTTGTTCAAGCCTGATTGTTAAATACGCGTCACATGACATAACTTTCATTTTCGAGGAGGACCGTGCACGTCGTAAAGTAAATGAGTGATTTACAAGTTATTTGAGTTCTTTGAGGGTTTGTACCTGGAAAACGGATTGATGTAATTCTTGTACGACCATGTGGATAGAATCCATAATCCATCCAAATATTTATCTGAGTGGTATGTTGCATTAATAAACACCCGGGCAACGCCAGGTAGTAGACTATTTTATGTAAAAAGCGGATTGTTATTGTGCATAAATATTTTCGATATAGTCTATCAGATGTAATTCAGTTTAACGTGAGTAAAGATTATAGTTGATAATGCATATATTTTCCCCTTTTGTGCTGACTGAAAATGTACTCATAACTTGTATCATTGATAACGATTATTAACGTTGATGAGGTGTTTTGGCAAAAATATGTTTTACTGGTGTTTTGCAAACCTTGCTTTACGCGCATTTATTTATTCCTTAATGCGTTAGAAACTAGTGTCAGTGTACTACAAAAGCATCAACTGGACTGCTCTTACATTTTTTAGGTAGCCCGTGCAACGCCGGGCACGCAGCTAGTCTTATACATATAAAATCTGAGTATCTATCTATCTATCTATCTATGTCCAAGCTTCTTCTCCCAAACGACAGTGAACTGACCATCGAACCAGGTATCGATGGATTCGTAATCCTCCCGTCTTCATGTTTGGCTATTTAACATAATTCTCCGATAATAATTAGCGGAGATATCAATTAAAAACTTTTAATTATGACTCTTAGATCTCAAAATCAAATCACTATTTTTCGAAGGCTTTCCTCCATTCAAATTATTATTCAGTGCTTCAACTCAACTTTCCGGATGAACGCTTTTATTAAAATTTACAACGTGAAGAAAATCATTGAGATGAAAGATCTGTTGCCATTTCTTTTTCTCGAATATAAAGAAATAAAATTAGGCTTTTGTTTTAAGGCTTTTCCTGTAATCAGGGTGTTTAAGTTGTTTACTTTTCGATTATTTTGCCGTAATCTGCAACAAAATTTTGCTGTTTTTTTTTTTTTTTTTTGTTTAAGCCTGATTGTTAAATACGCGTCACATGACATAACTTTCATTTTAGAGGAGGACCGTGCACGTCGTAAAGTAAATGAGTGATTTACAAGTTATTTGAGTTCTTTGAGGGTTTGTACCTGGAAAACGGATTGATGTAATTCTTGTACGACCATGTGGATAGAATCCATCCAAATATTTATCTGAGTGGTATGTTGCATTAATAAACACCCGGGCAACGCCGGGTAGTAGACTATTTTATGTAAAAAGCGGATTGTTATTGTGCATAAATATTTCCGATATAGACTATCAGATGTAATTCAGTTTAACGTGAGTAAGGATTATAGTTGATAATGCATATATTTTCCCCTTTTGTGCTGACTGAAAATGTACTCATAACTTGTATCATTGATAACGATTATTAACGTTGATGAGGTGTTTTGGCAAAAATATGTTTTACTGGTGTTTTGCAAACCTTGCTTTACGCGCATTTATTTATTCCTTAACGCGTTAGAAACTAGTGTCAGTGTACTACAAAAGCATCAACTGGACTGCTCTTACATTTTTTAGGTAGCCCGTGCAACGCCGGGCACGCAGCTAGTTATGATATATTACTTGAACCATAGACACATGGTACCTCTGAAACTTAACCAAATAAGTATTTTCAACCAAATCAACAATATATAGTATTTTAACTTTTTTTTTCAGATAATTAATAGAATTAAACATTTGATGTTATGAAAATATAGAAATTTTTATTCATTAATTCAAAGTAAATTTTCAGAAGTTATAAAAAATCCCACGTTGAAAGAAAATAAGTAAAGCATGAACTAAGTTTATTTGAGACTGATAAGCATTAAAGGAATATTTTTTCTATCTGTTTAACGTCTTTCAAGGGACCACCAAAAAATCGTCCTTAAAGAGAATGCTTTTTAAAACTATAGTGGACCATCTGGGACTGCGAAAAGCAGTCTTTAAATAGAGAAAGTCATTAAACAGAGAGCCAACTGTAATTGATTTCTTTTTAACCTATCAAATTTGATTTTCTATTGCTTAAATGTTTCATTGAAAATATTAAAGTTTGAGCCAAGAATTGTTTCTGATCTTTGTAATTTAACTAATTTATGTATTTGAATCAAAAGTAGGTACACATCTTTATAACTTCTGTGTTTGATATCTTGGTACTTGAAAAGGCACATTAATCAGCAACAATCTTTTTGTGACGACCTAAGTTACTGCCAATTTACTCTAATTTTCTGAGCACTGAAATTTTGCACTTTTTTTGTTTTTATTTAAGCCGAATTATTGAACATGCCTCACTCGGCATAAATTTTATTTTCAAGGTAGACTAGTTTAATCCTGGTGACGCTGCTAGTCACTCCATAAAACTACAAAAATAAAGTATAATTTTAGAAAATAAATTCCGTCATCAGTAATTAAACATAAGGTAACAAATCACGCATTTACTATTTTTCAAAAAAATACCATCAGAAAACTTGATTTTCAAACTAACGCTGTCGAGCACAGGTGCTTCACAAGGGTCAGCTAGCATGTTTGTATTTTGATAGCCGCCCTGTGAAAAATATTTTTTCTGCAGTGAGTTACACTTGATTGTTCTAATATATTTTTTATTTGTTGATATTAAGAAATTTACACATTTACAATCTGTTAAGACACTCATTACTGACAAGCTCTTGTGGTGGTAATTTTTCCAGTTTGTATTACCTCAACCGAAATGATAAAAAGTTATGTTCTAGAACTTAAAAAGAATAAGATTAATATTTTCTCAATCATTTTTTAATTCTTGATACTTTTTAAAAATATATGAAAGCAAGCAATTAATTAAAACTTACTGGTTAAAAATACTATGTTAAAGCAGCAGTGTATTCATTCAAAAAGTAAAATTAGTTTTTTCTTTTAGTAAAGCAGGATTTAAACACAGTACACTGTATTATTTAATCTTAGCTGTAGAGTTACTAGTTTTTTAATCTTCATTCATCTTTTATTTTAGACTTTATATGCTCAACCATTGACAGCTCATTATCCAGCTATGGTGCAAACCATAAGTAATCCAGATGGCACAGTGTCATTAATTCAAGTAGATCCAACAAATACAGTAGTTACATTACCAGATGGTACGCAAGCACAATTACGAACTGTGAGTGCAGTAAGTAGACCTTAGAATCAAATTTTTTCTCTTAGTAGGTTGGAAATTGAATGTTGAAGGAAAATTTATTCTAATTCCTTTATTCTTTGTTTACCTAGTATTGCATTAAATGGCAATATAAAAATAATACAAATGATGATTTTACAAAATTGTTTATGAGATAGAGATCTAAAATCAAATAGCATTCTTTTAGAAAAATATTTTTCGGGACTAGTAAGCTATTTGTAAAACCCTGAAAGTTTGCAAATTAGATGTTTGTAAAATCAATCACCTATTGTTATTATTAGAATATTTTTGTGAATTAAAATTTTGTCATATGTATGCAGTGCAATAGATGCAGATTAATATAAACCATTTAACATGAAATTCTTCAAAGTTGAATTTAATAGGTTGGGTAATCAAGTGCTTCTTCCACTGAGATTGTTGAGACAGTTGTATAATTGTTTCTTCATCTAAGAGTGCTTCTCTAAAAAGACCAACTGGAATTTCCAAAAATAAAAGCAGCCAGGAGAAAGACCATTTTCACCTAGTTCATTTGGGAAATATGCTAACTTCTTCGCCATAACAACTATTTTTATCTGTCAGTTATGAAATGAAAGACAAATTTGCTCAATGTAACCAAGCACTGGGATCAGAGGTCTATTGTACTAGTCTCCAAAAGAAATCTTGTTACAGATCAGTAGCTGAAGCAAAATTCAGCAAACACCTAATAGAAATGTCATGAATCTGCCACAATTCAAGCAAATGACGACAGAGGTGTTCAAACCTATAGGCAAACACAATCACACAGGATGAGTAAAACTACAACAATGTGTATAAAGTACAAATAAAGTATTAAAACGGAGTTCGAAACTCGGCAAACAGCTGTTTCGGGGCTGTCAAATTTGCGGAGTTTTCAACTCTATTTTAATACTTTATTTGTATTTTACACACGTTGTTGTCGTTTTACTCATTCCACAGTACAAAGTTTTCGACTGCTTTTTTACAATCACACAGGATGTCAGTAACAGTTTCCTCATAAAAGAGGCAACCTCTTCAACTTAGATTCTTCCTAATACTATTGCTATAAAGACTGAAAAGCTCCTTTGCTTAGTTCTAGGACAAGCCCTATTAAGCTGTTATGTTATAATATAGTCTGATGTTACACATCCAAGTTATGCCAGTCATGATACTGTTTTTGCCTAAAAATATTAAAAACGGCAGTCCTAATAAGAGTCTTTGAAATTCCAATTGTTGGTTCCAAGTAAACAAACGGAGTATCAGAACCTTTTCTGGCAGGGTCATCGGCTATTTCATTTCCTTTAAATCTAGAGTGCCCAGGTACGCAACAGAGAGTGACATTATTCTGATTTGTAAGAGTGCAAAGCATATCATAGCATTCCCAAACAATATGGGATGTCATTACAACCTTAATTAAGGCCTTTATAGCAGCTTTACTATCAGAGTAGATGTGAACACATCTGATGTTTACTATCGATTAAGTATGATGTAGGGTGGGGCAGCATATCTTCCTTTTTTCAAAACTTAAGGAAACCCAATATATGACTCAGAAAATCTTTACTTGTTTTTTTATGATCTAGGCACTTATCTAAAGTTTTGTTTTACTTAGTTTTAAGATTAAATTAGGTGGGTGACTTCCCCCATTGTCCATACACAGAGTAAACCGCTTTGTGTTGTTTATCGTGACTCGCTAGCCCAGTAGCAGAAACTTTCTAGCCAGTCTGCGACACTATTTTGGGCAGTTGAAAATAATCTGCAGCATTATTATTAGTTTTTATTTAAGTTTTCATAAAATATACAAGTCCCTTGTAAATATCAAGACTCAGAAATTTTCCAACTAGCCAGTAGCCATTAGACCCGAAAAACTTAGTGGCCACCACTGTCACCGAGTTTTAAAGTATAAAGGGAAAGGGGGGGAGCAGTGGGTTTTTGAATTATTTTTCAATAAATGAATAAATATATTAGTAAATGAGAAGTTGGCCGGAATCTGCATTTTAGATGAAAGTTTTAGTTTATAGCAAAGCTTTTAAAGCAATGAGGATCAGGTACAATTGTGCAGATAATAATTCACATTTTTCATGAAAATAATTTTTTAAAAAAACATGATTCATTGCACATTTTATATTATCTTCAATAGTTTGTATTGAGGTAAAAATCCAATTCTGTTTTTGGACACTTGGGCAATTGGCTCGCCTATTTCCATCTTGCGAATGACCAAACATGGCGTCTACGCAAAAATAATCATGAGTAAAATAGATGTTTGATTTTTCTACATAAAAGTAGTAATAAATTCAAAATCCTTAAACTAAAATTTAGATGAAATAGTCAGTTTTTAGCACATTAGCCTCTAAAGCAATGAAGATAAGATAATGTTCTAAAGAAACTTTTGCATTTTTCAAGTCAATAATTAAGAATTATCGCAAAAAAATGGCACATTTTGCAGAATTTTCAATAGTTTTTATTGCAATCAACATACAATTCCGTTTTGAAAACAAAGGCCCTTAAAGAGTCTTTTGTACTAACATCTCGGAAATAACCAAACATGACGGCTACGCCAAAAATTAAGATATAAATTTCTGAATTTGTTGAAAAAATAATTCAAAAAAAAAAAAAATCTTCATGAGACTACAACTTTAGTTGAAAAGTTTTTAGCGCTTTTGCTTGCAAAGCAGTGAGGAGAAGGTGAAATTTTAAGCATAAAATGTTCATCTCTCAAGAAAATTATTTGAAAAAAGAAGAAGAAAAAAAAAGATTTGCTGCACATTTAAGTAATTTTCATTAGTTTGCAGTTAAAAAATAAAACATCCAGATCTGCTCTATTTTTGAAAACTTTGGCTCTTAAGCATCTAATCTACTTCGATCTTGTGAATAACCAAATATGGCGACTATGTTTCTAACTGAAATGCTGAAGCATCCATCGCCTCTCCGGTCAAAAAAAACGATCTCCAAACGATCTTTGCCAAGTTGTATTTTCTTTTTTTTTTTCTTTCATTTAATAATTTTTTCTTTCTTTTTGATCTTTGGTAAAATTATCTGCAGGCCGTTGGAAAATCTGAGGTGTGCGTCTCGCAGTTTCTGCTACTGGGCTCGCTAGCATAGCAGTTATGTTCGCACTTCCTCCCTGGATGTATGGAAAGTCGGGGAAAGTCATGGATTTTGACTATGATCAAAAATGGTCACGGAAAGTCATGATTTTCAGCAAAAAAAATGCGCAAAAGCCATAGAAACTGACATCTGGTCATGGATTTTGGGTTCAAGAACATGCATATTTATCGAATTCTACAAATTAGGTGTACAATTTACACATCTTGGCCGTTTCTTACACTTTTACCCATCAGTCCCGATTTTTCACATTTCGAAATCCGTTTGCATCTGCTTCTGTAATACTTGTTTGTTTTCCTTTATGGTGTTATTCTACCGTTTGGACATTTATAATTTTGGGTTTAGCATGATTTTTAACCTCCTGATTATATGCTTAATTGTGTAGTTGGGGACTTGTATATTTCTAATTTTGCCTCTCATTCGACTCAAAAATTTTAAGTCATTTGCATCCGAGTTGATTCAAGAGACTCATAAAAAATTGTAATTAATTGTCAGCAGTGTCTTAAGTTAATGAACATTTTGGAAAATAAAATTGATCTAAAGAATTAATTCAGGACTTTTGGAACATCGATAAAATACAGAAATTGGAAGAATTTTCAATCAGGATTTTTTTTTTTCAATATTTGTAGCCTATCCTAAAATTTTGGTTGATACTATATCTGATATTGTCTGATAAGTTAATTATGAAGTACATTAATTTAATATTTTTTTCTGATTATTTGTTTATTATATTTATCATAAACTTAGTTTTAGTATGTACTAAATTATTGCTAATCGCAGATTTTTTTAGAAAAGTACTAGCTTAAAAAAGTAATAAGTTTTAGATTCTCATTATTTGTCTATAAAATAAAATATTTATTTTAAAATATGCAAAAGAAAAAGAATTAATGCTTCACTGTTCACCATTAGTTTATACACATTATTGCTGCATGTTTGAAGCTTCTTTTGTTTTGAAAAATTATTGTGTATCACATCAGATTTTTCTGAGAAAAATAATAAATTTGTTTTTGTTAATTTTTTCAAGATTTATTTAAATTGCTCCATGCTTTGCTTACCTGAAGAATAGTTTTTTTTTCTGTCTCTTGAAATGTATTCACACGAACTTACTCAATTCTTCCAGAACATATTGTTTTTCGCACAAATGTGCAATTGGGGGAGGGATTAGTCTTGTGATTGAGGTTGAAAGGGGAGAACGAGAACAGGTTATATTCGAGAAGGTTGGCAAGGCCAAGAGGTAAGCACCGATATAACCTACGAGGGCCTTTGCATCCTCATAGACTACGGCACTGATCACAAAACATACTTTAGGTTTTTGGAAATTTGCTTGCATACAGTTTAAATAATCACAAAAGGTACAGCTTCAAATTTTTACTTTCTTATAAAATTACAATGCATAAACGGAAATTATGAGTGTATTTATTCATAAGTATTAGTAGTGTACTATTAGTATCCGTATAATTAATGTTAACTTAATTCATTTAAGCTAATTTTTAGGTTTTTCACTTGTGTGCAAAAATTTTGTTGTCTCCTTTAATCTTGTATAAGTGAGAGGTCACTGTATTTATAAAAAAGATTTAAGTTTCATTTTATTTCCCCTTAAAAAAATCCCTTTTCCTTTGCAGGTTCTTGGCTCACAAGCTGATGGTGAAATAACAGCTGGTACACATCAAGTTAATGGACAGACTGTAACTCCTGTTAGTATAGATTTAAATGGAGAAGCAGGAGCTCAGGCTGTGGCGACATTAACAGAAGCTACCATAAATCAAGATGGTCAGATTATTCTGACTGGTGAAGATGGCACACAGAGTGGTATGTATATTTAGTTTATTTTTTCCCCTTCCATGTTAATAAAAAAGTATTTTTTGCTATTCAGAAAGGTAAGCATAGTTTCTTGTGGCATTGAGATTAGCTCAAAACAAAATTTCTGATATTGAAGTATTAAAAAATGCAATTTTTGATTACATTTTAAATCAATAAGAGGTGTGCTTTCTCCCTCTCTCTACAAGTTTTGGAATTTGCAGGCTTTTAAGCCTGCAAATTACAAAACATGTGCACTTCTATGTTATACTAGCAGTACCCGCACTTCTATGTTATACTAGCAGTATGCACTTCTATATTATACTAGCAGTACCCCGCACATCGATGCCTGTGCTGAAAATTTAAATGTAAATCCGTTGAATTAAAGATAAACAAATTACATCAAAATTACATTTGCAGTAGCTTTCAAATGTATAAAACTCCATAATTCATCGCCAAATTCGCCAAGCAACTTTCCAATTAAAAAGAAAATAATTAACAAATGCACAATAAATTTAAAATAAAGTAATAACAATAAAATATGCATAAGCAACAAAGGCAACTTCCTCCAAAATGTTTAAAAAGTAAGTAATTGAAAAATTGTCTGTAAAGTGAACCTAGTGTTATAGCAATTTCTCGAAAGAGAAGACTTGAAAATTGGTTCAATAAGAATCGCTTATATCTCCTGTTATAATTGAGAAAAATGGAACAAACATCATCTTGTTTGGGAAGATGTATAATGTTTGAGGGGGGATTTTTTACCCCTAATTAGCCGAAATTTAGCTTAATTAGTTGATTAGAAAAAAACTAATTCGAAATTTAGAATTCGGGCTTCAAGGTGTACGGGCCTGGGGCACATTCGAATTTTTGTGCTAGGTTTCAGGGCTGTAGGTGCTATGGGGTCTTCTGGCCGTGTGATACAAACAAATATCGTCACCTTTATATATATATAGATTTCATGACATTAGGTGAATTTGATATGGGTTCTTAGGCTCTCTCAGACTTGAAAGTTTTAAAAACGTTATTTCAAGCTCTCTTGGGTGATTCTATGAGAAGAGGCAGTAGATTTTTTTAAGCTGTCCTCTTAAGCATTTTTGCAATTGTTGACAAGTGAGGGATGGGGGGGGGGCACCCAAAATTGTAGGCTGTATTTGTCCAAGGAAAGGATGAAAGGTCGCACAAGTCACAAAACTTCAGGATCATATTTCGAAATTCGCGCCTCAAAAATACACGTTTAAACTATTTATGGCAATATGAGGGAGGTTTGTGCAAATCACAGCCCCCCACCCCTGAATATGTTTCAAATTCAAAGGCCTAAAGCTGTAACTGTGGACTTTCTTTGATCTGTTCGAAGGGGTAACGTCCCCTTTGGATCCACGCATTGGTGCAGGGCCCAGTTAAAAAATTTTAGGACTAAGTGCAACAAACCTGCAGGGCTTTCTGAATAATGTGCTGAATTGCATATATTTTTGTCATTGAGGTGCCCATCTCCCAAGAGCAAGGGTGTATGCCCCCCCCCCCCCCCAAAAAAACTGATACTTCCGTCCGACCGAAGAAATCAGTGGTGGAACCTGAACCTTTTTTTGTTTTTTGGAGGGGGGGGGGGATTGGAAATTTTAAGGGGCTATCCTCACTCACCGCCCGTCCCCCCTTGTGACACCCTTGGCTTTGCATGGTTCTAGACTGCCATGTTAGTCATACAATCTTAAAAGGAAGTTCTGAGGTAACTTTATTTTACTTAATTTCTGTATCAATGTATTTGAAATTTGCATAAACCATTACAAAAGATTGAAGCATCTTAAAGTATTGTAAATCAACAGAAACAAAATAAATACCATAAGCAGTAACAGCTCCGTACTATCATGGAGTGACGTGTGCATGTAAATGGTTTAATTCTATGCTAGATGCCACTCCTGAAAATTGTCAAACTCCATAGGAAAAAGTTACTTTTTCACTGAACTCATTAATCTTGTTGAAACACGGTGGACAATAACAATTACATTTTTCACCCCTTGCTCAGGCAACAACTTAGTGCATTTTTTGTGATGTCCAAACTGAGTTCGGGCTGGAGAAAAAATTCACTTTTTTGTGAACCACGAGCAGATTTATTTTGAGAATACTTAGTTCACTATTTTCCTAATAGATGGCAATCGGGGGTTGCTAGAATTAGGAACAGTAAATACGGGACAAGCTTTCTATGAGTGCAAAGGGGGGGAGGGTGATTTTTGAGGAGTCTATTCATGATAAATCTGAAAAATTCATTTGCAACAAAGCATTAAACCTTACAAAATGTGCCTTTTAAAGTATAAAAATCGTTTTCATTGCAATTGACGACGCATGCGCAGAGATTTATATTTCCAACATTAGTCAATGAGCAAAGAAGAAGCAACCAGTAGCGGATTTTAGGGAGGAGGGGGGCATGCCCCTCCCAAAGGGATCAATTAATTTCACTATTTCATTATTTTTAGTTGACTTCTCTATAACATAAAGATTTTTTTTTTTTAGTATTTTAAAAAGAACACAAAGTTCATATGAATAAAAACATTTCTGTTTGCTAAAGAAGTAATATTGGACTCAGAGGCCAGAGCAGCAGAACCCATTTAACTCATTGGTTTCGAACTTAAGTGAATGTAGGATCGCGATAACATTTCAAAAAAAAATGTGTAAACTACCTAGAAGAGTCACTTCGATCCAGGAAGCAGTTTGTGAAATAATAAATTTCTTTTTCAGCTTATGAAAAATACAAAATGAAAGGAAACTATATGGTAGTTTCTTGGCAAAACCACATTAGTAGTGGAAGTGTCATGTAGTATCAAAACGTTACCTCAACTGCATCATAGCTTTAAGAATAAATCAGCAGCTGCTTTGAAATTCGCAAAAGAAATAGTTTCCAAATTGTTAAGTAAAACTTATACGTTATGAAGCTATGATTTTTTTAATTACTTAATATTTTATAGTTAAAATATAAATTAAACATATTTCATGTCCACATTCAAAGTATATTAGTGCATAATGTTTATGTACTTAAGAAGATTACTTGAACTCAAGGGATCCTAAAAAATATTTAGAAATAAAGTCATGAAAACTTTGTTTTGAAACGTTGTATGGGGGGGGGGGACTCTGCTATTTCCGAGCTCCCTCCAAAAATTATTTCTGTACCCTCCCCTGGAAGCAACCATTCGGTTCCTCATGGTCTGCCACCAAAACAAAAACAAACAAACCAAATCGGAAGGAAAATAGTTTTTGCGTTTACTGCTACATGATTTTCTTATAGTTCATTATTTCACATGTGTTGTTTTATTTTTTTCCCCTTAAAATAAAGTCTCGTTCTGTACAATATTGTTATCAGGTAGAATACGGGACTTAAACCGTCCCGTATGGAAGATCCCCGGGACGCGGCACAATTTTTCAAAATACCGGATTGTCCCTTGAAATACGGGACGTCTGGCAACCCTGATGGCAATAGTTGTACTAGTTTTTTACCAATCATGAGAGCTTGGGAGGTGGGAAGGAAGGAGTGAAAGGCAGGAGTGTGTCGGCTGCTGAAACAATCAAAAACACTCTTGGACAGTTTCACTTTCTCGTTCAAGTTTTTTTCGCTTCTCTCATTTAGTTTTTGTTCGTTTTTAGTGAGTTTATTTGCAAATAATTCTTTTTTCGCAATGTTCGATGCAGAAACCGATGAGGAGTACAGTTTAGGCTCCTTCAGATCGGATACTGATATTTCTAGTGTTCATTTTGTATAGTTCTGCAGGTGGTGCAAAAAATAATATAAACAACAGAATAGCAATTGTTGAACAAACTGTGGAACAAAATAAGTTGAAAGTGCAGCTTCCAGGACCAGAGTGGCTTAGTCTGAACTCGCTACGTCTCACAGGTCGACACTTCCCAGAACACATTCTAGATTCCACCATTGGGGGAAAAATTTGCTACAACCAGAAAGTGTTTTATATACTGTCGTAAAACCAACAAAAAAGGGTAGAAGATAAGACGTGAGACACAAGTTTATTGCAAAGACTGCGACACAGACCTGTGCGCAGTATCTTGTTTTGGGACATAACATACTGTAAGAGATTTGTAAAATTTACGCATTAACATCTTATTATTGTTTGTATATCATATTGCACTAGTTATATTTTATATTGAGCATCAAAATGTTGTTTAATTTGCTCTATTCGAATAAGATGTGTGTGTAATCCTTTTTTTTATGTGTATATACTAATTATAACAATAGTACTTATTGCATTTATTTTTTTTATTTTTTTTTTTTGTAATGAAAACCCATTTTCTAACTTCTATAATGATATAAGGAAAAAAAATTAAAGAGTCAAAAAAATTCCCCCGTTTTTGACCATTTTTCTGAAATTCTTGTCACTTTTAAGGAGTTAAGCTTACACTTGCATAAAAAAATATTTTTTAATTTTTCTTGTTCAAAACAATTGAAAACATTTCGATATATGTGAAAAATAACGTTTAATTTTTTAATTAAACTATAAATGTTTAATTAAAAAGTTAAGAGGCATTCAAAAACTGCATCACTCTGCGAGTCACTGCCCAGATAGAACTAAATGTAATGACTAAATCCGACATTAGAAAGCTATGACCCATTAAAAACTGATTTAACGACACATATGAGGCTGTTGATCTACAGTTTTAAAACCATTGTTTCTAGATTTTTGTGCAAACCCGGGAATTTCACTTGACACAACTTCCTCATATTTTTGAGCAAATAGCATTAAAAACTTCTTTAATGCAATTACTTTCTTATATAGCATGAAATTATCACCTATGCAATTCTAAAAATGTAATCCCATATGAGATTTTCAATCAAAGGAGAACACTTGTTTATGAATATGACTTCCAAATAAGCAGTAAAGATCAGATAGTATGGAATTAAGTACATGCAAACAAGGGCGCCCATATGCAAAATTTTAAGAGGGGCGGAGCTCATATATTTCCCCCATGATTTAGCAGGATATTTTCCCAATAGAAAGATTTCAGTACAGCTTAGTTATTAAAATTTGACATTTTTAATAACATATTCATTAATTACTGGAGAAGAAATGTTTTTATATTTTTGCAAAAAAAAAAAGTACTAAAAGCAAGGAAGTTCTATTTTCAAAGGATGAGGCTTGAGCCCCCCCCCCCCCCTTCTTATATGGGCATTCTTGAGTGCAAACCATTGTTGTAAAATAACAAAAGATAGGAAAAAAAATATTGCAGTAGCTAAAGAATGAATACATTATAAGCAAAATAACTCATATTATTAGCAGTTATTTTCTCTTAAATGCACACAAATATGATAGTGGATTGAAGTCATATAAAATAATCTTTTCAAGCTAATCGTATAGCAAACCAGGGATCTGGCCAGAGGATATTTGGGTCCGTTAACGGACCCTTCACAAAATTCCAATCAACCAAAGCGGACCTTTCACAAAATCACGATCAACCAAAAGGGACCTTTCACAAAATCACGATCAACCAAAACGGACCTTTCACAAAATCTCCCGATCAATCAAAATGGACCCTTAACAAGATCGGATCTTTCACAAATTGTTTATTGGTAGAGCAAATGTGAAAGTATAAACCGATAATTTTTGGAACCTTTTCTGAAGTCAAATTAGAGGGATCAGCTTATACTAAATGGTCTAATTTTGCAAAAGAGAAAAAAAAAAAAAACACTCTTGCAATGTTCCTCCAAACGATAAATAATTACTACTGCCAAATAAATATAATGCTTGTTGTTTGTTTTATCACAGCTAATTAGCAGCGTTGTTGTTGTAAACTGAAAAGGCGTTTGTAAGCACTTTTCTCCCCGCTCATGATTTAATAAACAATAATAATAATATATATCTGTGAAATGAACTTAAAACTGCTAAATGAACTTAAAACTGCTAAGGGATAGTAAGGGTGAGGGAAAAATATGATCGCTTCACATAAGGTTAGCAACTTCAAAATTATCACCACTTAGAGTCTGGCATTGAACCTTTATAATGACTTGATTAGAAAAAATACTCATCATTTTACCAGCTTGTCAATATTTGCGTTTTTAAGGTGCTGTGCGGTGCCATGCGATGTTTAACTGTTTTGGGAGAAAATTATATGGGTTTTGATTTTTCGATGCTAACAAGGATGATTAACTTTGAGTAAACTCTTTTTAATTACCTTTTTTTTTTTTTTTGTTCTTTAGATGTCTACGCTTTGAAAAATGCAATCTTTTAACATCCGATATGAGATGAGAATCATGTTTTGTTCTTTTTTCAAGCTAACTTCACTTTATTAAGATGCAAATAAATGAAAAGTCTTTTTATTTTTGTTAGAACTCTCATTTCAAGTTTTTAAAGCAAAAATTCCATTTTCTTTTATAAGGATAGATATAGATAGTTTTTTTGCTTCAACTGCGTCAACAGATCATAGGACTCTAAAATGCAATTTTAAAATAATTTTACCAAAAATATTTCTTTTACAAGCCGTTTTTATACTTTTGATGCCTTCACTTTGAGAATTGCAATCTCTTTGCTTCCGCTGTGGGAATTCGATTTTCGAATTTTTGATGTTTATTACGCTTTGTTAAGAGGTAATCAATTAAAATATCTTTTTATTTTTGTAAAAATCACGGAATTTATAAGTTTTAAACGAAATTCTGTGCTTTTTAAGAGTGTCTTGGGTCAAAAAGTTAAAAATGCTGAACCCTTGTCTGAATTTTATTTTGTTTATTTATTTTTTTTCTGTAACATATATTTTAAATACTGTATAGAAATGTGTCTAGTATAATTTAACATAATGTAGAATGGTAGATAAATGTTGATACTTGAGAGAGCGAGGCCCCCCCCCTCACTAAATGTCCAGAACGATATAAAAAACACTCCAGAATGATATTCTCGACATAGAAGAGGAAAACACTTAACTTTAAGTTTAATTGATGCAGTTTGTGTCTGCCATCTCTAAATTCTAAAATTTCGTTTTAACAATTTTTTTTCTGCGAAATAATTTGATTTTTCACAAAATTAATTCATTTTTCACAAAATTATTTGATTTTTTACAAAAAACGGACCCTGTGAAAAATCCTGGACAGAACCCTGCAAACTGAGTTTAAAACTAGGTATTTACAGTAAAATTAATTACATTCCCCACATCACACTGTTTCTGCTACTGGGCGCAGCATAATCATACAGCAGGGTTGGTACAGACTATCAAAAAATCTCAAAGAGTGCAGAAATATCCAAGGAGTCCAAGAAAAATGCCGTAAATAGCACCTTTTATTATATTCATTTTGAATAAGAATAAATCACTGCATTTCTTACAATACTACACTAAAACTATTGCATTTATATGTAGCATGGGTGCAAGACCTTCCGTCTCAGGACGGATTTCCGTCTTGGACAAATTTCCGAGACGGAGGTCGGGACGGAAAGGAATTCGATGCCTTTCTTTCGGTTTGTACTTAAAAAAGAGAAATTGAGTGTTTGGAAAATATGCTTTAATTACTGGACCGTTCCATAACCACGAATTTACATCGATATTCTCTCGGTTTTCCGCCATGGGCTTGTTTTGTTTGCAACGTGCTTTTGGAGGAGTGGCTTTTCGACTCGCGCCGTTTGACTTTTTTTAGGTATAGCTCTGTTATTTCCAACTCACTGCATTGCAGACCGATGAGTTACTCGCTATTCTCCCTTTTTTTTCGAAATAATTGACTCTAATTGAAAATTTAGCCTTTTCTCATGCTATTTTCGATCATTCTTTCGTTTTTTTCATTTGCGGTTTTTTTTTTTTTTTTTTTTTTTTTTGCAAACTTTACACGCATAAATGAAAATTATGTACACTCTTAAAATGTCTTAAAGAGCTGAATCTGAATCACCGATTGAGAGTGATTGCTGACAAGATGAAATGTTTTCGCCACATCAAAGGGCGTCCACATACCAGGTAAAACGGAAACTATCAGGGATTTTGAATATTTCAATGAAAATGGGAATTTTGGAAATAATCAAGAGGAAATCTCAAGCTGGTTGGAAACACCGATGAGCAACCGTTCCTGCATTTTTGACAAAGACTTTAGGAATCACTAAATTCCTATGTCATTGAATCTAACAATCGCTAGAATGTAAATATGGGAGGGGGGGAGAGAAAGAAAAGGAGAAAAATAACGGCAGCACGAATTTGCGAAAAAACGCTGCTCTTGCAAAGAGGGTAAACAATTCGCAAATTAACCCACGATACTGAGGTTTTAAAAAGTTGATATCTTGGACAATCTAAGAGGGTGGGGGGAGGTGTTACTTAAGGGTTACAGTATAAACTATTGAAAAACTGAATTGAAAGCCATTTTTGAAGCTAGGAGTAGTTTGATATTTCTCCTCTGCAAACTCTTAAAATTTATTAGTCTGTCTTTAATGATGTAAAAGGGGGGAGGGGGAGGTTTAAAAAAATAAAAAATTTGGAGTCTTTAAAACACTAATTTAGGCAATCTTTGGTGAATTTATGAGAGATGGTTTTGGTGTTTTAACATGAAAATGTTTTGTAGCTGATGTTTTAAAAACTATTTGAGGCTATAATTAAATGGACTTGAGTGAAATGGCATTTGGGACCCTCTCCCGAAAAGTGTTTGCAATTGAAGTCTTAAAACTTTTAAGCTGTCTTTGGGAATGTCAAGAGGGAGGGAAGGGGCTCTCTTTAGGCAAAATTCCGACACTGGAGTCTTAAAAGAGCAACTTTAGACTGTCTTGGGGGTTCGGGGTTCCCCTTTCCCAAAAAATATTCAAAGCTGAAGTATTCAGAACTCAGTTTTAGGTAATCTTTAAAAGACTTAAGAAGAGGGAATTCGAAGGCTTTCTCTCAATAAGTTTTAATATTTTCGTTTCTGAAATTTTAAGAGCTTTGTTTTGGGTTATCTTTGGATGACTTAAGGGGGAAGGGTGTAGGAAGGTTCTTTCAAAAAGTTTCCAAAATTAAAGTATTAAAACTTTTAGGCTGTCATAAGTCATGTTTATAGGTAAGAGGGGTACTATTCCTATAAAACAATTTAGAAACTGAAGCCTTAAAAATTGAAATTTAGGACGTTTGTGGTGAACTCAAAGGAAGGATTTCGGGAGTTCTCTTCAGAAAATGTTTTGATGCTGAAAATTTAAAGGAATATTGGAAAGGATACCTTGTTTAAAAAATATATCTATTTCACTGAAGCGATTTTTTATTGCTAATTTCAACACCTGCTATCTTATAAAAGAATTCTTTTTCAAATGAAGACTGTGTAGGGGAATAGTGCCAATTCATTATCATTAGTCGGCCATACCCTTTCCCCACCTTTCCTTCATTTCTGGTTTGTTGGCGCTACCTTATGTAGGACATTCCGATCAGAACTGATTTATGTTGCAAAAGTTAAAACCTTATGTCCTAAGCGATTTTATTGCTGCAATAAAAATATTTACGATCGGCAAAAACTAATGGTGCGGCGCTGCGAACGCTTTTACCCCTAACATTATCCAACATCGTCTAAAATTGCATTTTTGGAAATTCAATTTCGAAATATTGCCGAAGGAGGGTTCCTGAACTCCATCCCTTCCATAGTACATTCAAAAAGCTTATAAACGGTATGAAAGATGGAGTACAATTTCATTTTTAAAACATCGATTTCTGGGAGAGCCCAGAGCACCCCCCCCCCCCCCTCCCTTTCTCTAATATTTTTGAAAGCTGCCCAATATTGTTATTTTGGGACTATCAGTTTGAAATAATTGATGTAAGAGTTCCTGAACCCCTCCTTTCCCAAAACTTTACCAAAATGGCCTACCATAGTGTTTTTTGGACTTCAATTTGAAAAATTTCTGGGGAGTCTCCCAGACCCCCCTTCCACTTATTGCTGGATTTTAGATTTTTTCTAATTATGATGTCAAAACGCTTAAATATTACAATTTAAAGGCTTAAAAATTAAATCGAAAAAACATTCCAAACCTGGCATTGTAAAATCTACAACATTAATACACATAAATTTTTCCTTAAGCCTGCAGGGGGGGGGGGAGCTGAAAATATTTTCCGTCTTGAACACATCACCAAACTTGCACCCATGATATGTAGATAAATGCACCAGTTTTAACTTAGCAAGTACAAAATTTATTTTTATACAGTCCTGTTTCTTCATTTCCCTTCCCTTCTAATGACATTTAACCTTCCAACGTCAATGAAACATGACTAGTTGAAAAGTAATTTTTTGAATAACACTACTTGCTGCTTTAGATATTCTCTACTTTCTGGTTTTAAAATCTACAATACTTACTACGACTTTAGATCTGTACTATTTACTGATTTTTAGATATACAGTACTTTCATAAATGAGTGACCAAACCGGTCTGTTCAAGAAAATATACCCCTTCCCTTACACGTTTTTGGCATAACCTAGCTTAATCTGTTTCAGTAAATTTGTTTGCAGGATTAGCTCTCATATGTGCATGATTCATTTGCAATCAGGGTTGGCCAAGGCGGTTAAAACCACTGGTAGAAACCGGCATGGCAAAAACCACTTTCTGCCATTTTGCGGCAGAAACTGGCAAAAACTCACAAAATGAAAAATTAATTCTTGATATACAACAGAAAATGCATGGAAAAAATAATTGTTAACCAAAGTACTGTAATTTTATTGCAAAATTATCACAGTTAAAAATTAAATGTTACACTATTTGGACCCTGCAATTGCCTTTTAGAATAGGTGGTTTCAAAAATCTAAACAGGTTCTCAATTTACTATGCACAAATAAGAAATTTTAGAATATTCTTAAAACAGAAGAGCTAGCAGACAATGCATCAAGGAGTAAGCAATGTTTGTGAAATTTTTATCTGTTGTATAACTGGTCCACCATGTAGTAACTGGGGTAGTGGTAAAAATTTGCGGGGAAAAATAAGTTTTGAAAAATGGGGCCAATTTGTTTTGCAAAGCTGGGACATTAGGTACAAAATTGAGGCAAGTAAAATTCTGCCACTTTCTTCTTGAAGCACATGGCATGATAATTTCAATCACAAACAATTTAGAGGAATCATATAAGTGAGCAAATTACAATCAGTAATGCCTGTTTAATTCTGTAGGTCACTCCTCTTTCCTAAGCACCCCTGTATGATTTTTTATCCTTTGTTAAATTAATCCAATACTATGAGCCTCTGCAAACCATTTCTGCTACTGGCACGGCAAAAACTAGTTTCTGTCGGCAGAAAGCCAACCCTGTTTGCAATTGTGAGCAAAAGTTTTTATTTTATTTTACGTACATTTTTCCACACTTATTTTTTAGCTATAGTTAAAAAATATGCCAAAGAGTTTTCTCGCTATTGCGTACGATAGCCGCAAAATTGGTAAAGAATATTGTTTTTTACCCATTTTGCAGCCTTTGTGGTTACTGTGCAAACCTATTTGCAGACAAATGGCAGTTCATAGTATGAGTTGTTGCATGCTGGACCAAACTCTTTTCCATGGAATATCCAATTAAATAATGATTGTTAAAATTCACATTAAGGTAAATGTATGTAGCGTAAAAAGAAAATAGCAATAGGGAAATTTAAAGTCACTAGATAATGTTAATGTATTCAAAAGATAAATTTTAAATTCTTTGTGTTTAAGTTTTGTTGTTGTTTTTGGGTAATGTTTAAACTTTGTACAAAGAAATTTTTACTAATACAGTTTAAATAATCTCTCGCTTGTTTTCTTAGTTAAAAACCGACATACAGAATTTTTTGCATACTAAATTGACATGAAGCAAAGTTATTTCTGTTCCAAATTGAGTAAAAAAATAATTTTTCTACACTTCTAGCTTACTGCTCCAAAACAGGTTTCTTACACTGTAAAACAGATACAGTCGTCCTCACTTAATCGGGTAACGGATAATCGAATACCCACTTATCGGAGTATAAATCTGTGGAACAAAAAAAAAAGAATATAGCAATAATGTTAAATTCCCCAGAAATATTTTTTCATCCATGCCCTGCTTAATCGTTTACGTATCAAAATTTCTTGAGCTAAACTTATTTTAAGTTCATTTTTCGTCTATTTCTTGGAAAGAAGTCCCAGTTCACCCCTTGAAAGTAAAAGTTCACTTGTAACAAAGCATAAAAGAAGTGCTAACAGTTATCCTAGTTGGCTTCTAGTTGTAATCTTATCTCGGCTGTACAATGCATCAGAGGTTGGGTATTTAAAGAGTTGAGAGAATTGGACCACATGCAGTGAGCAAGGATTAAAATGCTTCTTTGTTTGTCTCTGATCCTGACTGGTCTCATCCAGACTAACGCCTGAAGGAACTTGGCTGCTTTCTGTATAGAAAAGTGATTCCCAGGGCTATTTGGTTCTTGTTCTTGGAAGAGAAGGTTGTCAATGACATTGTTAGACTTGGTTTGATAAAGTTGTAGCTGGAGAATACAGAAAGGCTTTTTCCGAAATCCGTTAATTGTTGATTTTCTGCTCTGCTTTGGACTGATTGTGTGGTAAAAGGATCAACGTAAGCTTATGTGTTCACTTAAAAGTTTTAGGAGCAATTAAAAAAAGGAAAAACCTAGACAAATAATTGTGAAAGAATTTGGGATTTCTAAAGTCAGGTTTCTAGAATAAACCAGAAGGCTGGTAAAATTGAAGAAGAGTTCATTAAGGAGAAATGAAACTAAGTAAATATAATTTTTTTATGTATTCACAAATGCAGTGTAGTTTTGTTTATCATTTACATAAGAACATTTAGTAATTTTATTTTGGTGAAATTCATGTGCATATTTAAGTAACCAAAAAATCATTTACCATTTATCTTAGTAATGATGAATATAATACAGTGAAACCTGTGTAAATTGACCACATGCGGTGCACTACTTGAGTGGTCAACTTACAAAGGTTGTTTTACATGATAAGGGCAAATTCTGTGCCTGAAAAAAAGCGGTCAACTTCACAGGTTTTACTGTACCAGCAAAATACTTCAAAAATATGTCTCTTGTATTCCCCCTGCAATCGAATAAGGCATGTCGGAATCGTTGATATTCGTTTTAGCGGGCTGACTATTTAGCTCCTCTAAAATATTGTCTATCTTGTTTCTTCACTATGATTTCAGCATTCTTTGCAGCTACTTTAGTTCAAAAAAAAAATCAAAACATATACATGATGACTGAACTGGAATCATTTTTTAATTCCTGAAAAAGCATATCAATTTATGTATTTATTTACTTAGTATATTTTTTTAATTTAATACATGGTAATTTTTCTTTCCTGAAGCTTTCCCTGTATCTGGAATGGTTTCAATTCCCGTGTCCATGTACCAAACAGTTGTAGCTAACATTAGTCAGCTATCAGATGTTCAAGCTCATGGAATTCAAGTTGCAATGGCGCCAATTGTAACAGAATCCAACTCTGAATCTCCTGTGAATGTAACATCAACAACAGATAATGTCAATGTTTTGACAGCTGTCACCTCATCAGCTGCACAAGTGACAGAACAGAGTTAATGCCTCATTGTTCATGACTCATGAGTATTCCTTTATCATCAGGTAAGTTTGTCCTGAAAGATAGTTATAGTGAATTCAGCCAGAACTGGTAGTGGAAGTAAAAGCGAGGTGACTCTTGGCGATATCCTTGTCGGATTGGCAATGTGATGACAAAACAACGCCAAACAGATAAGCAATATGTTCCTAAGAAGGTTCACCAATCATATGAATAATTCATGACAGTGGCATATGTTGACACTAAACAGCAACCCTCTTTGTTTACTTTCTCTGTCAATTCTCGCTGAATGAACTGTAAATGTATAACATTCGATTGATTATCATATGCTCTGGCATAGTAGGATCCTTGTATCACTCACTTTTATTTAAATCAACAATCGGTTATTTATAGTTTTATTACAGTTAAGACTAAAAAAGTAGAGGAGCCTCTGCAACCCCTCTCATAGTTTTTTTTTTCTTCGAAAAGTTGAATAATAATCAACTGAACATAATGAAACTTTCTGACTTTTCATAAAATGACCTTATTTTACAATACAAAAGAGAAATATTTCCTATCTTTTACTTGCTGTAAAAGAGAGCTGCTTGTACTAAAGTGCTATTCACTCTAGTTTCACCATGACCTTCCAATTTTTGCAATCAGATAGAATTCCAAATGTGAAGTACTGCCCACCTACTAAATTGTAAAAATCATTCTTTAAAAGAGAAACGGACCTTTTTACATATTATCATACAGAGATAGAATCACGGGAATGACTATGCATTCAGTTTTTGTTTAATCATTAGAGAAGATGTGTGGGACATGTAGATATGCTCAGAAAGAAGAAAAGGGGGAATATTGGTAGGAAAAATCTTTTGATACTAGTTCAGTTTACAGGTTCGCTGGACCAATTACTCAATTGTTTCTTTTAGTAATGTCAAAACATGCATGAATTTAATTATTATATTTTTTACTTATTAAATTACTTACTTAATGTGTACTACAATAATAATGTTCTTACCCTAAAATATAGATTTACCATTTAAAAGAGTCATCTTTATTGCCTTTAGTTTTTCGATTTGATTTTTGCTTTCTTTGTATTTTATGTTTTTTCAACCGAGTCTCTTGACAAACGTAAAATCGGGGGCTTCACTGTAGTAACATATTTGTCCAATTTTAATATCTTCGTTCTCCTTTTCCCCCCTTAATCTGGTGACAATATCATTAAATGTTTATTGCTTTTTCTTTATTTATTTGCATACTTATTTATCATTATTTAAAATTGATGTTTTTTAAAATCCTTTTTTAGAAAGAAGATAATTCAGAGGTCCGGGAAAAAAGTCATATGCAATTTATTGTCTTTCTCATGATGTAAATACTTCTGTTGATTTTCATTTATACAAAAAAAAAATTGTCTTACAGACTTTCAGTATTTACTGTGCATGTGTCCTTCGTGTTACAGTTCTGTGATTTTAAACCTAATGATTGTTCTGGCAAGAAGTCATTCTGTGTATAAATATAGTTGTTTTCATGGCATTCATATTTTGAAAGTCATTTTGATATATATAATTATCTATTCAAGTTCATCAACTCATTACATAACTGTGTATAATGCATATTATTTCATAGACATGTATAGTTAATTTAATTTGTTGTTGTTTTGAAGAGAGTTTTAATGAAAGTTTAATTGATCTCATTATAAGGTAATCTATCTTTGTTGATGCTTGATATAATTTAATTTAGTCAGTTTTAATCACATGGCAGTGATTTCTTCAAACTTTTTCTATATTGCAAAATTATGTAAAATAAATTATGGGGAATATTTTCTTATTTGATTTGTGTAGATACATATGTCTGAAATATTTATTTTCAATTAAGAATGGAAATGCACTTTTACGTATATTTAGATTTTAAAAGGGCATTGTTATTCAAATGTAATGCATTATCAATGTTTTATATGAATTTAGTTGATCCATACATTCTAATTTACACAAAAAACATCTACCTGCATGCAGAAAACTAAAAATAAATAAACTCTGTAGAGCCAAAGTTTCTAAAACAATCTCTTTTGTTTTGTCTTTGTTGTTGGAATACTACAGTATGAGTCCCAAATCCGGCCTTTCCTGATTTTATTTTTTTTTTTTTTTCCTGTTTGGTATTTGTGACGTTTTGTCCCCCTTCCCCGATTTCGCTAAATGTTTGCTCTAACTTTTTTTCTATTTTTGATCAATCTAAATTAAGTTCACTTCATTATGCCAAAACAAAAGTCGAAGATGATTTGCAAATCTGTATAGTCCACAAATGTTGCTTTTTATTATTATGCAATGTGTCGATCAATGCAAAAAATAAATCTTATTTTTACTAAAAATAATTTTGTACTTTTGTTCAATAGGCTTTGTGTTGCATACTTATGAGAAGAAAAAAAGAATTACCTTTAGCTGAAAAGGTTGTTGAAAGATTGCTGCACTATAACAGACAAACGCGCATATAATTAGCACATAACAGGTGGCATAGAAAAAACGTTAAAACAATAGCTGAACTGAATGTACTGCTTTTGAAACAATTTTTTTTTAAATGTTTTTATTAAAAAAATATTTAAGGAAAAGTTCTGGTTGTCGGGTCTACCGGATTTGGGATTCTGAAATTTGGGTCTCATTTTGTATTAATTTACTTTGTCCACATTGGTAGACTGGGTGAAAATTCCCTCTTCTTTTTATGCCCATTACAAAATGTAAATACCGCTTGGAAAAAGGAAAGCAATTTGTGAATTACTTGTCTTCTGTACAATATTTTGTTGAATTCTATCCCATTTGGAAAAGGTAAACTATATACCATTTAAACATACCTTTGACATTCAATGCCTTGATTTTGTTTATCTAAATTCTTCTACTCTCAAAATTTTAGGATCTCCCAAATGTAATTTGAATAAATGCTAAAGTTTAAGGTAATTTTTTTGCTGCAATGAAATTTTCTCTGCTGAGTTGATAGTATCTTTAACCTTCAAATTTGCAATAAAATTTTATCCGTCCTAAACAAAATTTAGTAATAAATTCTTGTCATGCATATTATTAAGTTTAACATGTTCATTCATATATTTCTTCTTCTGACTAATTCAGTACAATCAGAATGCCTCCCCCCCCCCCCCAAATCTCTTGCACTGTTATTTTATATCAATGTACCTTATAGTTTGATATCTGAATTACAGCATGTTTAAATATTTTTCCCAATCTAATGATTCTGAGATATATGAGAGTGAATTGTATGTTCCTTTTGGATTGTGTTCTAGCTTAGTGTTTCTAATTATATACATTATATTATTAATTCTGTTTAAAATATAGCGAGTGCTTTGAAAAAAAGTTGCATTTCCTTTTTTGTTTATTTTTGCATGAATCAAGGTTTCATGAAAAATTGCACTGTTGATATAGCACTTGTTTTAAAATAAGTTGCACTGCCATTACATTAAGCTGTGATTAAGTTGAAACTTTGTTTTGTAACTTTGGTTACACAGTACAATTTGTAGTTCATGTACATATTTTTTGTTCAAATGCCTATTGCTTTCAAAGCATTAGCAGGCAAATCTAGTCGACCAAATTGGTGAAAATTGTTTTGTGTAATCGTAACTTAACAAAAGATTTATTTAGTAATTTTCCAGAGATTATACCTATTTATGCAAGTATTGTTTATGAAATATCTTAGTATCTTACAAAATTTTTTTAGACTTAATCAAATGTGAATATATTTCCTTTTCATTTCACCCATTTCAATTCTGCTTTTGCTATCCTCAAAATATTTTAAAATTTATTCTTAATTGATCCTTTCCAACTATTTCAATGTTTGGCTAAAATCTGAATATATTCCTCAAGAGTGATTTTTAAACACATAAATGTAGTATTTGTTAAGTTCAAAGGTCAACAAATACTGTATATTTTCTAGATATTACTTATTGCAACTTATCTAACAAATGAATTAAAAAAAAAAAAAAAAAAAACATGAGGCATGAGAAGCAAAAGAGGTGTAAGAGGACATTTTTCAAGTTTTGTGTAAAACACATTTAGAGATAACATCCTAGATAGGCTTTCATTGCAATGTTTTGCTAAATCATGCTGAATAGCAGCACCTGTCAGGGCTACTAGTACTTTCTCTTTCCCCAAGATCAGAGTTGGACACAAAATATTCTATTTAAATTTAAATATTTATTTCTATATTTCAAACCAAAATGCTTTTTGTTATTGGATAATTCAGACTAAATAAAGGAAATTTCAAAGGAAAATTAAATATTTAATGTAAAAATTTTTATTAAAAGGAAAAAAAATTACATTCATACCGCATTTTTTATTAAACAGATGATATAATTGTTCTTATAAAAACGTTAGTTTTGATGCTTTGTCCATTCCTAAATTGTTAGGAAGGCTAAAATGAACTAAACCAAAAGATGAAAATCGTCTTTCTATTCCAGTAGATGAAGCTACGGCTGTTGTTATTTGGTGTATAATCTGGAATTCTTGGTTCTGTGATCTCTCTCTACTTCTCATTGCATTAATATGAACCCCACCAGTCATAATGGGTCCATTGTACCTGTTACATTTTTATCAATCAATGCTGATTTTTGAAATGGTCCACTTCTTGTTTGGAAATTGGCTACAGTCCTGACAAGGCTTGGACATCATTTCTTCAATAAATTCCAAACCTTGATTATTTTCATCCACACTAGTTGAAATTTCATTTTGATTTAAGACAGGAGCTTAGTAAAACTCCTGCACAATGGCATGCATAAATTGCTTGTTCGTATCTTTTTACCCATTTGATTCTTATCCAACACTTTTTCTAAATTTTTACCCAAAATTTTCCGTTGACACATGCAATACATGGAGTCAGTAGTGTTCCCATAGGGTATACGCGGTATACCTCTCAAACATTATTTTAGACACATAGCCTATACCCGCAAGTTTCAAAAAACTTCATATAATGACATATTACATACACGATTGCGTGCACATATTGTGCATAATAGATAACTGGGAGTATACCCTGAGAAAAATAGATGGAAACATCACTGTATGGAGTAATGTTTTGTTCTAATTTTTAAAAATTAAGTCCAAACTAATAAATGATTTAAATCATTGATTTTTTAAAAAAAATCAACTGATTTACATCTAGATTTAAATCATGCCAACCTTCCCCAAGTCAGAGGAGAAGTTCACCTACAATTTGTACTTGTTATATCCAAATTTTTAATTTGTCACTTACATCTCTTTGCTTCTCAGTCTTCCATACGTAGCTTTTACATTTCATGTCATAATCATTTTTAAGAGGGCCATATTTTAGTTTTAGTTGATACAGTGGCATAGTATAGAGAGTGGTCTCCAGAGTGGACCTTTCCCTTGTAACCCAAAATTAATTTATCACAATGAAAATTAAAGGCTTTTTCTTCTGTTTAAAAGAAGTTTTTGTCATCTTATAAATTTTATGTATATAATGTAAACTGTCGGTGTAAAATTAAAATAAAGTTCCGACTACTTCTATTTACATTTTCAAGTATCAGAGTTGGCTTTTTTAAGCCTAGCCACTTCCAAGCCCCTTTCTAATCCTCTTAGAGCTTCATCATAAAGTTTGATGCATTTCAAAATTAAAAAGTTGACTAATTGGAAAACGTAAAACATCCTTTAATAAATACCGAAAATGACTTAACCTCTTTATATAAATTAGTTATTTTTTTCAGTTTAACATTATAACTAAATATTAGACATAAAATCAATGTCAGTGGATCTCTCCTGGAAGAGCCGCTGCAAGTAACTAAATCCACTGTACAATAATTCTATAAAATCCCATTAAAGACTTTTGATGGTATCAATTACATTTTTATCAATCAATCCAAAAGCTTTATAACAATTAGGAAATTTTTATTAGTTTCTTTTTGAAATCACTTGCTTAAGGAATCCTATTAAATTTGTTATCCACTTATGTTATTTGTTTTTAAAGATTAAATTATATTTATTTATATTTTGTAAATGTTGTACATAATGCTACAATTTTGTGGCTTCATAGCTCATAGTGTAAATATTATTAGATTGTATGAAAATTAATTTATGTGCAAATTGGTATGGAGAATGATTTTTGTGGTTTAGATTCTAATTGATATTCATGTCATAAAAATAAATGAAAAACCAATTGTATGACTCTTTATTTTTTTTCTTTGGGGGGGGGGAGGGGAGCAATTGCTTTAGTGAAAAAGAAAAAAATACATATACAGTCAATTCTCTATGTCCCAATGGACCAACTAAAACCTTCCAAGTTTTTGGAAGCTGCTTTCCCAGTCTTCTTAAGATTTTTTCTTTTTCAGAAATTAGTGTATAATAGCTAGATTGTAAAAGGTAGGATTAAATTAATTGTTATTACTACATGAAAATATCTGTACGGAGCAAAAATTCTACTAAGATACTTGGAGGAAATTGGTAAACATAATTCAACCTATTCATGTTTTCAGAAGTTTCTAGGTATGGCAGTAAAATACTTGCAAAATCTGAATAGTTCCCTAAGCCAAAACTACACGCAATATACCAGACAGCCCAGTTATCGCATTAAGGACTGCAGACTGAGCAGGGTTAGAAAATTAATGATATTTCCGGAAATAACCAATATTTTGATACACATCCGATATTTTCAATCAGCAAAAACTAATCTTAATATATAAAAATCAATGTCCTGAGATAACATACAGTGACTCCCAAAAGTCTTCGTACACCTAAGACTTTCAACGAAATAGGGCCCAATCCATAGATTAGAATTAAGATTTCGGAATAGGTATTTAATTATAAGATCTATGATCAATTTTTAACAAAACTACATAAAAGTTTTTAAAAAATATTTAAACTTATTTTTTTAAAAATCAAAACCCAAAAAGTACTGGAAATTTTATCTCACAAAAGTCTTCGTACACTTTAAAAAATGTCTATATGTTATTGAATAATCTAGCTTTTGATTAAGTTATTATTTAGTAGAATATCATACAGTATTCATAGCGCCTTTTAAGCGTCTGGGAATAAATTTCATTCTTTTTCTTTCTTTTTTTTTGCGTAATTTCTGAGTAAGTGTTCAACCACACTTCGAGTCTTAATGTTTCTAGCTCTATTTTCGTTTTAAAGCCCTATTTTTGTAATTTAGCATCCAGATATCTCTAAATACGTTACATTAAATTAAAATCTGGAGATTGAGGGGGTATTTTCTAAATTTTAGGACAATTTTCGAGGCACTAGACGCAAACGTTGAAAGCCGTGTGCTTCTTATCGTTATCTTGATAAAAAACAAAGTTGTTTCCAATAACCAAATTTTTGGCTAAGAATTCAAAATTGGTTTTTAAAATATTTAAATTAACGGCATGATTCATTATTTCATCAAAAAATTACAAAATACCAAGTCCTGATGCTGATATGCACCCTCACACTAGAACACCTCCACCGTCCTGATTAACTGATTCAAATAAGTTCTTAAGATTAAGTTCCTAATTTTTTCTTCCACTTACAGTTATACAACAATTTAACCAAAAATGTTGAATTAGTTTTTATCTGTAAGTAAGACGTGATTCTAAAACGTTTTTAGCTTATTTATCATTGATTTTGCAACGAAAAGCGTAAGCTTTCTGTTTTTCGCACGATCAAGAAAATTTCTGCGGGAAGAGGGTCCCATTTAATTCAGCTAATCAGAGAACTTGGGCAAAACAATTTTAGGTGAAAATTAAATGTAAAATGTTTCATTTAACTCTTTAGAAACTTTTACAGCACTCAAATGTGTAATTTTCATAATTTTTTTAACTTTAAATCTCTCGATCACGTTTTGTCAACATTGCCGGTTGACCATTTCTTACCTTGTTTTCGGTTCTATTCCTTTCCTTAAAGCATTTTATTAAGCACTTTCCCTATACAAACAAATAAATTAACTAATTTAGAGGCATTTCAAACCAATTTACCACTACTGTGGGAAAAAAAATTCAAATTTTGAATGGTGTTTGCGGTTTTTTTACGAATACTAACCATTTTACAGTAATAAGCACAATATTAAGGAATAAATAAACAAAAAATTAAAGCCAAATGACTTATAAGGGTCAACACAATGCAAAAATATTAATAAAACGGCATATGATAATTTTAATCATGAATTTATTCGAAAATATTTGAGTGTACGATGACTTTTGTGGCGTGTTATTTCTGTCCTCTTCGTTTTCTGACCCATTTCAAAAAGAAGATCCGTCAATATTTTGAAAAAACCAATGGGTTGTATTTAGAATGGACGTGAAAAAATATTGGACTTCATATTCGAATTCAGTTTCGAGTTATTTTGGTTTTACTAAAAAATTTCAAAGTGTACGAATACTTTTGGGAGCCACTGTATATATATATATATATACATACACACACATACACATATATATTAGGGGTTGGTCCCAAAAAAATGAAAGTCGTTTTTTTTACAACGCATACCCTCTTATTTTTTTCCTTTTACATCAAAACCGTTGTAAAAAAAGTTTCATGCAATTTGAAGCACGGTAACCCGTGCCAACTTGCGTCTAAATGCCTAAACGTGCAAATAGCACGTGTATTCATAAGCAAGCAAACGTGATACTTTGAGAAGCTCAAAACAGCTGTAAATTGTGCACAGAAAACAAATGAAAACAGAAAAAACATATGTTGGGGAGGGGGGAGGGCTTATCTGTGGCAATTTGCAAACCGTCAAATGTGTCAGTACGAATACATTTCGGTCAGCGAGCGCAGTATATTCGCTCCATAGGGAACGAAACATGGCACTGGAATTGCGAAGTCTGAAAAAAGAGATACAGTCGAGCCCGCTTAATGGAATATCGGATAATAGAATATCCCGCTTAATGTAATAAAACTCCAATGTACTACACCGTTGATGTGTGTTATTTTTATCCCGGATAATGGAATATTCCGCTTATTAAAATAATTTTTCCTGGCAAATTGGCCTATTCCATTAAGCGGGCTCGACTGTATTTTTAATAGGAGTCGTAAAACACCAAATTACCGGTTTGAAACTTCCTTCTAACGGACAAGTTTTGTCTGTTTTGTTTTATAACATTTGAGAAGTAAATTTAACCATCAATGAAAGTGCAAATCTCGACATTTGGAAATGCATCATCTTTTGGGAAAAAGCACGCATTCCCACCAAATTGTTGCCAAATTGTGTGAATAAACTTAAAAACCTGTATCAAATTTGGAGAGACTTACAAAAAAATATGCAAAAAAAAAAACTGCAGGAAGTATTCAGGCAGCGCCAACAAGAATTTGAGAGTAATTTAAACAATTTATTCAATATTGCCACATGCTGGTGCACTTCGGCTAATCAAAATAGAGGAAGATGGGATTTCCTTGCAACTCCAAAGAAAGCTCCGACCGACGTGGTCACTTTAGGTAAGGTGGATAAAAAACTGGCCGATAAAGAGGAAAGGGCTCGACTTTAGGCTGTCAAAGAAGAAAACAGGCGCATGAAATACGATTCCCGCTTCAACATCCTCGAAATTGTATGAATCTGTACAAGAAATTTCCTCTTCGAACTCTAGTGAAAATATTAATTCAGAAGATTTCCCTGAAACATATAAAGCAGTACGTAGCCCCATTTATCAGAACCTGGAACAAGTATATTAGAACCTGGAACAAGTATTCCAGAACCTGGAACAAGAATTATCAGAACCTGGAACAAGTAAATATGTAATGAGGAGCCATTTTATTACTCCAAAGTCAGTTGCTGCATTGGACAGGTGTCTAAGTATACGAGATTATGTGTTTATTCTTGAAGCTACTATTGACGCACTTGGGTGTAACATTGATGGATTTCCCATAGGTATCTTCAATTCAAAGATTTGAACCGAAAAGCGGAAGGAGCACGAGGAAAGAATAAAAATTGGTTTTAAGTATACGAGGTACCACACGTAGTGAATTTACCGTGGGATATAAAAGTGTTGCCTGCTTTGAGTGCTCAAAAATCAAAAGAATATCGCTTATCTATAGTTATTTCATAAGGATGTGACCAACAACTCATTGCTGAGTCTAAACTGGATAATTCTACAGGAAAAGAACAAAAATCAGGCTGTTTGAAAGGCAGTTTTAGATTGGAATCTCGAAGACAAAGTTCAAAACTCTTTGTTGTGATACTGAAGCTTCCAAAACAGGTCCTTTAAGTGGTTCTTGCGCTATTCTTGAGAAAATATATGATAGAGAAATGCTTTTCTTTGCTTGCCGCCATCATATATATGAACTGATATATCCCACTAAAATACAGTGCAGCTGCGGAGTTGTTCCGAACTGTACCCTAACTTGGAAAAATTACTTGACTTTTACCGTGCTGAACTCACTAATATTACGGTCAAGGATGACTATCAAGAGTTGATAGAACTGCCTATCATATTTTTAGTGGGAGATACAGAAAATGAATTTAAAATAAGACCACCGGGAGTCATGCAACAAGCTCGATGGACGGCTCGAGCGATTTACTCCCTAAAACTATTACTATTTAGTTCACAACTAAAATTAGATACGAAGGAAAATGAAACATTGTTTGATGTCTGCTTGTTTGTAGTAACAATATACGTGAAACCATGGTCAATCAAAACACCCAAGAAAGATTTGTGCTTTTTGAAAAAGTGTAGGAAAATGTGAACCCAGTTATCTCAAAAGCTGCTCGACAAAAATTCATCCAGCTTTTATGGTAAGGTCAATAATATTTCATTCTTTGATGTGAAAAAGACTGTCTCAATGTTTAAAGCAGTAAACGATACAACTGAAAAAGCGGGGAAAATGATGCAGGACTTTCATGGTTTGCTTACAGCTGATGAGGGAGGAACAAAAACAATTTGTGTTACGTTGCGTTCAAGAGCACCAGAAGCTCTATCCTGACTGCAAAAAGCAAACATTGGAATAAAAATATGTACAGTAATGTTTCTTGTAGTCTAATATTGTTATAAATATCTGCTTTAAATAAATTGATGTCACGTGTAGTAAGGAATTATACAGTTAGCAATATTTCCACTGTAGTCGCTGTACAGGATTTCAAGTCCAACTTTGACCTCAAGTCGGCACGGGTTCCCGTTATTTTATTGCAATAAAACTTTTTTCTCATGTTTCTGAGGTGAAAAGGAAAAAATTTGGAGGGTGTGCGTATTCGATTTCACAATTTTTTTTTTCGCCATTATATCTTGAGACACCCTATATATATATCAACGCACAGCCGAAACCGCTGAAGCTTCAGACTTGAAATTTGGCAGGCATGTCTGCATGATTACAAAAGTAACCACTAAGAAAGGATTTTTCGAAATCTCAATTCGCAACTCCAGCGCTCGAATACGCTAGCTTGCGGTGATTCACAAAACTGCCGAAAAAACTAAAACATTGCCACATTGCGTTCCACGTATGTCTGTTGACTTAAACATAGGCAGTTTGTTCTGAGTATTTATTAACGCATTCGATGTGTCTTGGATTGCTTTCAGCAACAGAAAGTGTTCGAGCTCCTCAAAATAATGTTAGTTTTCATTATTTCCCTCTAAAAAGTGATTTGATTGAGAAATGGTGAAAGCGCGTTAACACCAGAAAACTCTGGATTAGCAAACTTGGATAACGTTATACCAGGTAAAAAATTTTATTGTTTTGTGTGAATTTGTAAGAATATGGGTTTTTTTTTTTAATCTTAAATTAATTTAACAAACCATATTTTACAGCAGCATTTAGTTGGAATATACAGTATGCAAAATTTTTTTCTTGAATATATTATCGTAGAACGAAATGAAAAATGTTAACCGAGAAAGAATTTATTTTGTTGCTTTTTTTCTCAGCTGAAAGGTTTCGCCAAATTTGTTTAGGGTTATAATTTTGGTATTGTGCGAGCTAAGTATCCTTGGCGAGATTCCGTCCATGTTAGTTAAACCATTTTTATTTTTTATCATCAGTGGAATAAAATGGTAGAAAGATTACAGAATTCGATAAGTAAAAAGAAATAATGGTAGATCAAATTGAAAAGAAAACTACCACCATATATCCGTGAGAATTTTGTTGATGATTTGTATAGCATGACATAATTAAATCATAAATTAGAAATATACCAAACAGAAAAATTTAAAATGAACCGATTCGGCAGTTTGAGAAAAATAACTCAACTACAAATGCAAAACAATTAGCGCTAGCCAAGCAAGGCAAAGAAGCATCATCTTCTTTTGATAATAATTCGTAATGTCATATTAAATTTTCTAGCATTAAATGTTATTCTTGTCAGGCCACAATTATTATTTAGTTTTATCAAGAATTGATAAATATCGAATTCAACATCGTGGAAATGGCTGCTTAGAACTACGAACTACGTAGTTTGCATTAATCTTTGACGTTTAGTAATGCTTCTTGAATTCTCATTTCTTCCTATGTGGGCCAGAATATCCACAAGACTTTGAAAATTAATTTAAAAAGAATAAAGCGAAAAAATCATACGTACGAACAAAAATCACAACACTTTTAGCATTTTCTTCGTTACCATGTGCGTTTGTTTTAGTTTTTAAGTCCGCCATTAGACAGTGACTTCAGTGCCCCCTATAGTTCGTTGGAGTTGCGAATTAGTTCGGGAGAAATTAATTAAAATTCAAATCCCTTATTTTCGAAGGCTTTCCTCCATTCAAATCATTATTCAGTACTTCATCTCAACTTTTGGTCGATAGCGAACTATAAATTTGATATTATCTCAAGATATCACAGACCAAGAATTCATATATGTTATAAGAAACCTGAAAAATACTTCACCAGGATCTGATAAAATAAACAATAAAATGATAAAAAACCTTCCAGATGAAGGGAAAAAAATTCTCATTGCTTTTTTCAACTCAAGCTTAAGAAGCGGGAAAGTACCCGACGTTTGGAAAAAAACAATCATATATCCTATAAAAAAAACCAAATAAAGATAATAAAATTGTAAACAACTATAGACCCATCGCCCTAACACAAAACTCATGCAAAATCATGGAAAAAATAGTACTAGAACGCCTCAACTGGTGGGACAATAACTACAACATTTTACCCAATTTTATTTACGGTTTTAAAAAGGAAAGAAGTACAGAAGACTGCATTATTAAAATAGTCCAAGAAATAAAGAATGCTAGGAAAAACAAACTCACAACCTATCTAATTTTGCTCGACATCAAAGGAGCATATGATAACATTCAGCATAACATCTTAATCAATAAATTATACAATACAAACCTTGACATCAAGATCATTCAATGGGTACAGGACTTCCTTACTAATAGAAAATGCCTTATTAAATGGAAAAATGAAGATTCCTCAGAGAGAATTGTCCAGCAGGGCCTGCCTCAAGGAGCAATATTATCCCCTTTTCTTTTTAATTGTTTTTTACTGGATCTCGGACAAATTCAAAATAAGCACTGCTCCCTGTATGTATATGCTGATGATATTACTTGTATCATAAGCCATGAAAATGCAGATATAGCTGGAAAAATCCTGGTCAACACTATGACAAACCTTTCCGAGTGGGCAGACAAAAATCAGCTAGAATTCTCGCCCGACAAATGTGCAGCTCTCAACATGTCCCCCTTTAAAGAGAAACATAACATCACAATTAAGTTACATAATACACCTATCAAGTGGGCTAATATTCACAAAATCCTGGGGATTTATATTCAAGACAACTTAAAATAGGACAGCCACACCAATTACATTGTTCAGAAAATTTTCAAAAGTATAAACGTTATCAAGATCCTGGGAAATCAAAATACAGGCATGAGCCACAAAAATTTACTTTCTATCATCAAGCAGGTCATCATCCCTCAAAGCAACTATGGCAGCATTGCCAGGACACTGGACACAAAAAAAAATAGGAAAAAGATTAACACAATCGAAAATAAAGCAATCAGATCAGCTTTTAAATTTAATTCTTTTGCTCCTAATGAAGTTCTCAGATATATGACCACAATAGACAAATATGAGGACAGGATCAAATGGTCTTTTATAACTTACATGCTTAAACAACACTATAAAAAAAATCCAAAAAATAAGTTCTTGTTGGAAAATTACCTTCAAGGAAGCACAAATAATATGGAACAAGAAATTCTTAATTTGGTGGAAAATTATAAAACCAGTTACCTGATTGGACAAAACAGTTACATTAAAGGGGATGACTCCAAACCTTGGGAAGGCTATAACTTTGAAGTTTTAATCAAGAAAGAATTTGTAGAGAATAGCAAAATTAATAAAGAAGCAATACAGAAATATTTTTTAAGTTACATAAATGAAAATAACGAAGCTGAGTTTTGGGCAACAGACGGCTCTAAGAATCAAAATGGAGTCGGTTTCGGTATTACTAATAAGGCCAAAACCACCACAAGAAAAATAAAACTTCCAGATATCTGCTCAGTGTTCACAGCAGAACTTGCTGCTGTTTTCTATACTGTCAAATACCTTATTGGCAATGAAAGCCACATAATAATCATTACTGATAGTTTAAGCGCAGTTCAAGCTATTAAAACAAAAAAAAACAAAGAAGATAACCTAATCACTAATACAAGAAACACTCTCATTAAAGCTACCCAAGATAAAAAAAAATCACGATCACTTGGATTCCAGGTCATTCAGGCATTGATCTTAACGAGACCGCAGATAACCTTGCGAAGGAGGCAGTCATACCCCCAAACTACCCTGCACCACTTGGAAAGATTGCAAGAATCATATCAACTTCATTAAGATTAGTTATAGAGAAAAAAATTGGAAAAACAGCAAATATTATAACAAATTCAAATACAGAAAGCTGATCTTAAACAAACAGCGAAATAATGGTATTTTCAACAAGAAGCAGGAGATCCTGATTAATAGATTAATTACCAACTGCTATCTCACTAAAGAAAAACTTTACAAAATGAGATTAGAGCACAGCCCTATGTGTAACTCATGCAAAGAAACTGACACTATCCATCATCGCCTTTATGACTGCACCAAGTTTAAAGCTATTAGAGACTCTTTAAAAAACCAAATTCCGCCCAATCTTCTTATATATGCCAATGATTTTCTTGCCTTCCCGCTGCTTTGCTTGCATGGCTTTTGCTCCTCTGTTTTATCCATCTTCCTCCAATAATTCTATTTCTGGTTTTCCTCTGCTCCTCCTGTTTGAGGTTTTGTGCTCCCTTTTCTTAATTTTTTAATCCTGTTTCAGTTTTTATGAAGGCAAGGCGCCTGGCACGCAGTCCTTCGTTTTCTGAAAGGGGTTAGAGGCCCCTGGAATAGTAATAGTAATAGTAAATTTGATATTGTTTTTGTTTCTCACGTGATTCTTCGAGGCTTTTCTCAAGTCAAATCATAATGTTTCTGTCTTTTGCTTTTATTTTTTCAAAACTAGAAACGAAGTTTTTAAGAACATCATCACAGGCGAACTATCCTTTTGAATTTAGAAGAGTGCAGTTTCCTGTTAAAGTTTTGCTTTGCAATAACCATTAATAAGTCACAAGGACAGACATTAAAAGTAGAAAGGATCGATTTAAGAGAAGACTTTTTTTCACACGACCAATGTTATGTAGCTTGCTCCAAAGCCAGTTCATCAAGCAGTTTAATAATTTTAGCACTAGAAAAAAAAACTAAAAATGTTGTATACAAGCTGAAGTATTCAGAACTCAGTTTTTGGTAATCTTTGGAGGACTTAGGTAAGGTTGTTATTCAGTGAAAGAAAACACCGAAGTAGGGGTTTAATTTAGGGTTCCCAATCCCGAATCTCGCATGATATTTAGCGGGATTAAGAGTCAAATCCCGCAATTTTTTTCCCATGTAAATGCTTTCCAACTTTTGCCTCATAAAATGATTATTTTCACAACCCTCCTCTTATATCTGCAAGAAAAACTTTGTCTCATATGATGAACGGTGGATTTACCATTTAAGAACACAATAAAATTGAATTTATTTTTCCGAGATTGAATTGGTATTCTCATTCGAGGGTTTAGTTTTCATATTTTCAGCAACTGAGAAAATGTATAATTTAAAAACATTTTCGAAAACCATACCTAAAATTACAATTCCAGAAAATTACGCTTTAGAAAAGGATTGCAAAACCCGCTGAGGTAGCCTCAATGCAATGTTGGGGAACTTTTGTAAGTTTAAGGAATGCACTTAAAACCTTTATAACTTTAAGTGCACAATATTTTTCTGCAAAGAAGAAAGCAATGTAAAACCTGCCATTATTAATATTTTCGGCACGACCCTAAAAGAGGCCCCGAAATCTTGGATGATATTGCAGTAAATTAATCTGCTCAAGTTTTTGAAAGTCTCTTTAAAGTGAGAGGTAAAATTATCCAAAAACTTTTACTGATCCTACGACTTGGTGAAGGTAAGTAGCACTCACACGGCTAAGCCATCATCGACTCACTGTGGACGATGCTTGCCACTATAACTACGTGGAAATTGTGTGCTTTAGAAGACTAGATTCTTCAACCCCATTCTATGGCTAAAATACCAGTATCAGGCTAAGAATCTGAGCATAAATAGTAGAAGGCAATAAATTTGTTCTTTGACAGTGATATTGCTATACCATCAGTCATAACTTCTCCATAATTGCATAACTTGATATAATTAAATCGTAACTCAGAAATTAGAAAAATCGAAACAGAAAAATTTTAAATTAACCGATTCGGGAATTCGAGAAAAATAACTCAGCAACAAATGCAAAACAATAAGCGCTAGCCAAGCAAGGCAAACAAGTATCATCTTCTTTCGATAATAATTTGTAATGTCATATTGAATTTTCTAGCATTAATTGTTGTTCTTGTCAGGCCACAATTATTATTTAGTTTTATCAAGAATTGATAAATATCGAATTCAACATCGTGGAAATAGCTGCTTAGAACTACGAACTACGTAGTTTGCATTAATCTTTGATGTTTAGTAATGCTTCTTGAATTCTCATTTCTTTCTACGTGGGTCAGAATATCCACAGGACTTTGAAAATTAATTTAAAAAGAATAAAGCGAAAAACATCATACATATGAACAAAAATCACAACACTTTTAGCATTTTCTTCGTTACCACATGCGTTTGTTTTAGTTTTTAAGTCGGCCATTAGACAGTGACTGCAGTGCCCCCTATAGTTCGTTGGAGTTGCGAATATCGGAACTCCAGCGCTCGAACACGCTACCTTGCGGTGATTTACAAACTTGCAAATGAAACTAAAACATTGCCACGTTGCGTTCCACGTGTGTCTGTTGACGTAAACACATGCAGTTTGTTCTGAGTATTTATTAACGCAATCGATGTGTCTTAGTTTGCTTTCAGCTACAGAAATTAATTCGTCCCTTAGTAGTATTCTCGAGCTTCTCAAAATAATGTTAGTTTTCATTATTTCCTTAATAATTGGTGAAAGCGAAAATTCTGGATTAACAAACTTGGATAACGTTATACAAGGTAAAAAATTTTATTGTTTTGTTTAAATGTAAGAATATGGGGTTTTTTTAATCTTAAATTAATTAAACTAACCATATTTTAGAGCAGCATTTAGTTGGAATGGACAGTATGCAAAATATTTTCTTGAATATATTATCGTAGAACAAAATGAATAACCGAGAAAGAATTTACTTTATTCCTTTTATTCTCAGCTGAAAGATTTCGCCAAATGTGTTTAGGGTTATAGTTTTAGTATAGTGCGAGCAAAGTAGCCTTGGCGAGATTTCCCGTTTTTAGTTAAACCATTTTTAATTTTTATCATGAGTGGAATAAAATGGTAGTAAGATTACAGAATTCGATAAGTGAAAAGAAATACAGAGTGGCGACAGGAATTGTGAAAAAAAGTTCCCTGACTTTTCCCTGATTAAGTTCACCAAATTTCCCTGATTTACGTTACCAATGATAATGGTTTTCTTTCTTTGTTTTACTTGAAATCCATTGTATGTTTGTATAAAATGCAGTATTTTAAACGTTTTAAGTTGTGTAAAGTTGTTTAACTAAAGATATATTTTAAAAAGATGCTACTTTTTTAATAAAATGGTTAAAAAAACATATCAAGTTAAGTTTTTTGAAAAAAAACCCCTACAAAACAGTATATTAAATTTTTCTACATGGAAACATTACAGAAATTTTTTAAAAAAATATTTTACTTCCAGGAACCACTCAGCATAAGAATTTTAAGAAACTATTAAAATCACTCTTAAAAACGTGTGTGTATTTCTGATAGAACTAAAATGTAATTGAATTTATTTTGAACTAAATTTTCAAACAGTATAATAATTGTTGCAAGAATAAAAAGTAATAGTGAAAGCATAGAAGTAATGTAGTTATTCTTATATAACTAATTGACATTTTAGGCAAAACAGATGAAACCATTTGACATCCATTCAAAGGGATCTTTTCTCTAATCAAGAACATAGGTTTTAATGAATGAATACAGCATTTTAACAATACAAAATAAAGATATTTACTTAAGTACACAAGTTAACTCTATTTCAAATGATTTTAATATGTAACGAAAAAAAATCTTAGATTGCTTTTGTAACAAACAACTTTGAAATGCAAGGGAAAAAAAATAAAACAGAAAAAAAAAAGCAATTTGTTAATTTAAAAACATATAAAAGAAGACTACAACTTGGTTATAAATTAAAAGAATCATTAAAGTCTGAAGAAAAGAAAACCTTTATAATCTGCGGCGGTAACAAATAGTATAATGGCAAAAAAGGTTTTTTTTACTGAAAGTTCAATTTTAGCAATTAAATTAAAATTGCGAAGAAGTAATAACTTTTAAGCTTTTATCAGTAATCATTCAAAAACCAAAGATTTCTTCTTGAAATCGTAATTACAGTAGGATAATTACTTCAAGACAATGGAATAAAGGCAAAGGAGCTAAGGCATTAACGAAGGTTTCCTCTTTGCCTGTATGGTTGTTTATTTTACGTAGCCTTGAAAGCGTGAAAGGAAACTTCAAGCTAGGTAAAATAAACAACCTAACAGACACGAATGCAATCTTAGGAAGTTCATCCTGTGGTTAATAAGTAAGATTCAATACTTTGACGTTAAGAAAAAAAAGATGCACCAATATGCAGCAGTGTATAATCGCACCTCATTAATTTTACTTTTTTTGAACAGATAATTGGCGGAAAATGCGTGGGAATTAGAATACTTAATTTTGTAATGCAAAAAAAACTTCATAAAATCAATTTTCCCTGATTTTTTGATATTTTTTCAAAATTCCCTGATATTTCCCTGATTAATAAAGTTCCCTGATCTGTCGCCACCCTGAAATAATGGTCAATCAACTGAAAAGAAAACTACCACCATATATCCGTGAGAATTTTGTTGATGATTTGCAAAACATGACACAATTAAATCGTAACTCAGAAATTAGAAAAATCGAAACAGAAATTTTTTAAATTAACCGATTCGGGAATTCGAGAGAAATAACTCAGCTACAAATGGAAAGCAACAAGCGCTAGCCAAGCAAGGCAAAAAAGTATCATCTTCTTTCGATAACAATTTGTAATGTCATATTGAATTTTCTAGCATTAATTGTTATTCTTGTCGGGCCACAATTATTATTTAGTTTTATCAAGAATTGATAAATATCGAATTCAACATCGTGGAAATAGCTGCTTAGAACTACGAACTACGTAGTTTGCATTAATCTTTGATGTTTAGTAATGCTTCTTGAATTCTCATTTCTTTCTGCGTGGGCCAGAACATCCACAAGACTTTTTCAGATGTAAGTTATAATTTTGTTGAAGGTTTTTTTTTTAACAAAATCATTGATAAGAATAACTAAATGATATATGATATGTATTATTTCTTTTTTTCATAGCAAAATTATTCATATAATGCATCCTATATTTTTTGTGGAAATGTCCTATATGTGACAAGTCGGTCACTTCTACCCCTGTTAAAGACAGCCTAAACATGTTGAACCTTTTTTTAGAGTTGCAGAGGAGAAATCTCAAACTCGCGCTGCCGTTATTTCTCTCATTTCTGTACTCTCCCTTCCCCCTATTTCCATTCTAGCGAGTGTTAGATTGAAAGTCATTTGAATTTAGTGATTCTTCAAGTCTTAGAATATCTTACCAGAAATATGTGAAAGATGCAGGAACAGTTGCTCATCGGTGTTTTAAACCAGCTTGAAATTTGCCTCCGATTCTTTCCAGAAATCCCATTCTCATTAAAATCTTCAAGCTCCCTGGATAGTTCCCGTTTTACCTGGGATGTGGCATAAACATTTCATTCCGTCAGCAATCACACTCAACCGTGTTTCAAGTTCAACTCTTAAGACAATTTAAGAGCGCACATAGTTTTCATTTACGTATGTAAAAAGTTTGCAAAAAAAAACGCAAATGAGGAAAAAAAACTAATGGATGATCGAAAATAGCAAGTGAAAAATAAAGACGAAAGGCGATCAATCCGAAAAATTAGAGAGAATAGCGAGCAACTTCGCGATCTGCAACGCAGCGAGTAAATAACGGAGCTACCTAAAAAAAGTCAAATGGCGCGAGTATAAAAGCCAGTCCCCCAAAAGTACGTTGCAAACAAAACAAGCCCATGGCGGAAAATCCAGAGAATGTCTATGTTAATTCGTGGTTATGGAAATGTCCAGTAATATTAAAGCATATTTTTCAAGCACTCAATTTTTCTTTTTGTAGTAAAAACTGAAGGAAGGTCATCGAATTTCTTTCCGTCACGACCTCCGCCTCTGAAATTTTGTCCAAGACGGAAATCCATCCTGAGACGGAAGGTCTTGCACCCATGACTAGGAGATATGTTGTAAATTACTTTCTAATAAAGTGAGAGACAAAAATAAATGAGACACTCATTGAAATGAAATTACTTCCATTCAATGATGTTTTGCTCCATTTATTTATTTTTTGCTGCACTTTGTATACTGCCGTGCCAAGCACAAAAGTGAAATTTTGAGCTCAAACTGAGACATTGTGTGTTTTAAAGTTTGTTTCATACATTTTTGATTGAGATCTTTTTTTCCAGATTAAAAAAAAAAAAAATTCCTGATTAAATGACCCTAAAATATTTTATTTATTAAGTAGAATACGAAATAGAGAAAAACTAGGTTGTTGCAGGTATGACTACTTTTACTACTGTGCTTTTCACAGCCGTATGAATAAACTGTAACTTCAGTTTAAGTTTTGGTCCAGCTTTAGAAACCATTACACAGTTTTGGTTAGGGGGTTCCTTCGGAAAAAAATGAAAAACCAATTTAGTTTTGATTTGGACTTTAACTGGTTGGAGAAAATCAAAACTGAGTAGCTTTCCTTTTCAGACAGTAAAGTTACATTGTAAGGAAGGGGAATCATACTTATTTTTCTTGCAAACAATATTCATGTTTGAAAGTCAAAAATTCAAGTTCCAAAGGAAATCTAAAATAGGAAATGTAATTGTTATGATTAGACACGACCTTACCCAATATTATTGGATGAACAACAACTTTACTTATTTCTGGTGTCTAACCAAGAAAGCTCTCAGTTACAAAACAAAAAAGTTTTTTCTAATTAAACTTACCTTTATACGTATTTCTGTCAAGCAGAGAAGATGTGTGGATTGCAAGTATCTTTAAATGCTTAACCCTTTATACTCGTATGTTCCAAGAAACACACAGCTATCAAGAAACCCTATTTTTATTCATTAAAAAAATCATTTTTTCCGATTTCCCCCGAAGAAAACCAGTTTTTTTTCCACTACTTTAAAATTTCCAGAAATTGTACAATTCTAGTTATGCATGAATTGTTATGATTTAGACTCCCCTCCCTCCTTCTACCTTTTGAAGTGGCTCTCAACTTAATCAATTCTGGTCTTTGTGGCCAGCTGTTTCAAAAAGGTTGTGCACCCCTGGTGTAGAAGATAAACACACACAAAGCAAATTCTTCCATTAAAAGTTTTATTTTTATTATTTTCAAAACATAAAAAAATTATTTTGATGGCATAACACGTTGGACATTTCCACGAGGTCCAGCATCCTGAAAGATATAAAATAAATAACTTTAATAAGAAAAGTCTTAACAAATCTGTAATAAATTAACAATACAAGCAGAGGGATCAAACAGTTAGTGGATTTTTTGCAGATATCTGGTCATTGATTTCATGCATTTTGTTATGTATTGCAAAATTGTAACCATCTTTTTATAGGAAACAAAACCACCATAAAAGGAACTTCAATAGGGCCTGCAATCAAGGTTTCAAATTGTTTGCCAGTAAATTTCCAAAATACTGCAATGCATTTGGGATTAAATAAACAGTAAAATATGAAACATGTGAGTCACAAATATTTATCTCAAGTAATATGTTAAAAAAACGTGAGAACCATGATTTTTTAATTTTTGATGCAGGATGAGGCAAGGAACTGAATTTAACATATTTTGGCATTTATTCTTCTACTGTCTACCCCCTCCCATTTGTTATAAATGTTTAAACTTATGGTTTGTATCCACACTTTTCCTCCAAGGTTTTCAAGTACTTTGAAATTTATTTTATCAGGTCCTTTCCCTTTTTTGGTAATAAGGAACAAATCATGAAATTTTTGGGAGTTGGGGGCCTTTAACTAAGCGGGTGCCCTAAGCTATAGCTTGTTTAGTTTACAGGTAAATCTGATTTTTTTTTTTAAATCTTTGTTTCAGTTTCTAATTTGTTGAAATAATCATTGATTATTTTAAGTATTGCAGCTGAATACATAGCTTGTTCAGTCGGTATTTTCACTTATTTGCCCTAATAGTTTTCAGTTCAAAGTAGTAGTCATTTTCAGCACATTTCAGGATCCCAGTGACCGCTTTACTACTTGTAATACATTGTACGGTGTTCTCCCCCCCCGAGGGCGAGGGGGAGCATTGCTCCCCATAATCCGCCTATGACCTAATCTGTGAAATTTGTGAAGTACAGATAACTTTTATTAATGATTTCCTCAATTTAAAGATACATTTCACTGGTCTGGATTCGACTACATTGAATGATTATACTCCTGAAATTAACAATATCTTTGACTTCTTTAAATTATTAATTTTTGATTCAACAAAAAATTAGTATTTAATATCATTTAATTAGAAAAACATGTGCATACATATAATTATTTTTTAATTTATTTTTCTATTTTGATTAACCGTTTACCCGCCAATGTTCCAAAAATGGAACATCATATTTAAGTGAAAATTTTCCCAAGAAATAACGTTAAAATAAACAAGTTTTTTTAACACAGTTTAGTCTTATTTCAAAGTATTTTTTGATTTCCTGCTTGATTGTTTATATGTTTTCAATTATTTATTGCGATTTTTCAAAGATGAGTGTTTTTTTAGCTTTTTGCAACTTTTTCTTATAAAATTTACCAAAAATTGGTTTTTTCAGAAAATGTGATGATATTTATTATAGTTGTGAAAAATACTTCAATGTATGATTTTAAAATGCTTGTAGAAATGTACAATGATATTTCCGAAAGGTGTACTCCTTCAAAATAGCATGTTCCAATTTTGGAACATTGGCGCTTTTAGGGAGTCAAATTTCCAAGAAGTAAATCGTTCGACTTCCAAAGGGAAATTTCATTTTTCGTAATATATGTTTCTTTTTTTTTCTCATTTTGAATGTACTCCGATGTACATGTTGGCAAAACCAAGTAAGTTTATATATTGAAAGGATATGACGTTTTGTTAGCAAAGAAAATAATAACAAGTCTTCTGTTTGACGGACTACATGGCTCCGAATCCACACCTGCTCGGACAGCTGCATTGTCACGTAATAATAAAAAATAATATTAGTGAGAGTTTTATTCTTCATATTTTAAATGCAGTTCAATAATTTGCTAGCTTTGTTTTCAGGCAAAACGAAATTCTGTTTGACGTATACCAACTGTTCATAAATGTTAAAAAATGTCTACAAGATTTCTTACTGTAGAACAAGCTGTGGCTTATTTAGAGACATTGTCAGATTTGGATTTGTCAGATGTAGATATATGCCAATTACCCCCTGATGAACTAGGCAATATCACTGAGGAAGAATAGATGTTGACAGAGATGAAATCCTACAATTTTTTGGTTTGTTGCTATTGAGTGGGTACCATTCTGTTCCTTCTGAAGATATGTATTGGAGCAGTGCAGAAGATACATCTGTGCCAATTGTACTAATAGTTATGCCTCAAAATCGTTTTCGAAAAATAAAAAACAACTTTCATTTGATGGACAACCATGAATTAAAACAAAATGACAAACTAAGAAAAGTTTTCCTTATTTACGAAGAATTGTGTAAAAACCCTCAACAATTTGGTGTATTTCATGAAAAAGTAAGCATAGATGAATCTATGGTTCCCTACTACGATCGGCATTCATGTAAAATGTTTATTAGATGAAAACCAATGAGATTCGGCTTCAAAATTTGGATGCTGTGCTCTTCAAGTGGATACCCATATTCCATGGAGATTTATTCAGGCAAAAAAGAAGGATCCCCTGATGTGCAATTAGGATCCAGAGTTGTAAATGATCTATTATCAGTTTTGACTGACACGTCTAAGCATGAAGTATACTTTGATAACTTTTTTACATCATATGACTTAATTTCTCAGCTATCAAAAAAAAGTGTACGAGCAACAGGAACAATTCGTGAAAACCGAACTGGCCATTGTCCACGGAAATCCAAAAAAGCCCTTTCTAAAGAAGATCGCGGAAATTTTGACTATCGATCTGATGGATCAGTGTACATGTGCAGCTGGAAAGATAATGCAGTGGTTATAGTAGCATCTAATTGTTATACACATGAGCCACTTGCATCTGTAAAATTTGAGAAATCAAATGCGCAGAAATGCAAGATAGATGTGCCACAACCTCATCTTATCAAGAGATACAATGAAGGAATGGGGAGTGTGGACGTCTTGGATAAACTTTTAGGGAGCTACAGACCTCATTTGAGGAGTAAAAAATGGTTATGGAATCTTTTTAGTAATGCTCTGAATATTTCAGTTGTAGCTAGTTGGTTACTTCATTGTGATTTACACGAAGTCAAGATGAAGCATTTAGAGTTCCGAAGAGAAATAACTCACCTCCTAAGAAGAAAAGTACGAGTGGAAAGTCCTCCAGGGCCTCGTTGTCATTTACATAAACGGTCAAGAATGTCTGACGGACATTATATTGTATCTGCATCCCAAGGACGTTGCGCGGTGTGCAAAAAAATACGACTAAGAAATGTTTCCATTGCGACAAACGACTTCACCAGCAACGCTTCCTCTCATATCATGGGCATTAGATATTTCTGTATTGGATTTTCTGAATTCTGATATGTACACAAATGCAATTTAAAATATTATTTTTTCCACAATAAAGTATGCTAAGATAAAAACCGCATTCAAAACCTCTTAGTTTAAAAAAATTCTCTGAAAAAAAAAAAATTCATGCAAAACGCCAATGTTCCAAAAATGGAACACACTGAAAATCATAGAAAAAAAATATTTTCTGTATTTACTAGACATAAATAGACATAATTTCAAAAAATTACTCAAATTTGATCATCCGTCAATAGTTCGGCGGTTAAACGGTTAATTATATACAAGTAAACCCAGTAGCAGAAACTTTCTAGCCAGTCTGCGACACTACTTCCGGTAGTTGAAAATAATCTGCAGCATTATTATTAGTTTTATTTTAAGTTTTAATAAAATACACAAGTCCTTTGTGAAGGCCAAGACTTGGACAATTTTCCAACTGGCCAGTGGTCCCCACTGTCGCTGAGTTTTAAAGCAATAAGGGGGGGGGGGGGAGAAAGCAGCTTTCACTACTTTCATAAAAATAAATAGAACTCTACACACTATGAAAACCAATTCTTCAAGACATATTAATTTTAATATGGAAAATTTGCATTGAAATAGGTTTTTAAATTAGTAAATGAGAAGTTGGCAGGAAACTGCATTTTAGATGAAATGTTTAGCTTATAGCAAAGCCTTCAAATCAATGAGGATCAAATACAACTGTTCAGATAATTCGCATTTTTCAAAAAAATATTTTATAAAAAGAAAAAAAAAACATGATTTATTGAACACTTTGTTATCTTCAATAGTTTGTGTTGAGGTAAACATCCAATTCTGTTTTTGGAAACTTGGGTAAGTATTAGTATCCTCTATTTCTATCTTGAGAATGGCCAAACATGGCGCCTACGCGAAAAATTCATGGTTATAAATAGATATTTGAATTTGTTGCATAAAAGTAGCAATAAATTCAAAATCATTAAAAAACTACAATTTATGTGAAATAGTCAGTTTTTAGCACATTAGCCTCAAAAGCAATGAAGATAAGATAATATTCTGACGATAAAATTTTGCAATTTTAAAGACTATAATTAAGAATTATCCAAAAAAAAAACACATTTTGCTTAATTTTCAGCAGTTTGCATAGCAATAAACATCTAATTCCGTTTTTGAAAACGTAGGCACTTCATGAGTCTTACGTACCAACATCTTGGCGACCAAACATGGCGACTACGCTAAAAATTAAGATATTAATTTCTGAATTTGTTGCAAAAAATATTTTCAAAATAAAAATCCTCATGAGACTAAACTTTAGTAAAAAAGTTTTGGTGCTTTTGCGTCCAAAGCAATGAGGATAAGGTGAAATTTTCACATAAAATTTTTCACTTCTCAAGAAAAGTATTTTAAAAAATAAAAAAACGATTTGCTGTAGATTTTAAGTTATTTTCACATCTTGGCAGAAAGATAATACATCCAATTCATCTTTGTTTTTGAAAACTTTTGCACTTTTCTACTTCGATTTTGTGAATGACCAAATAGGGCGACTATGTTTCTTGTTGAAATGCTGAAACATCCATCGCTCAAAAAGCGATCTCCAAACGATCTTTTTAAAGTTGTATTTCTTTTTTTTTTCTTTTATTTATTTATTTATTTTTTCCCCCCTTCCTTTCGTTTTGTTCTTTGGTAAAATTATCTGCAGGCCGCCGAAAAATCTGCGACGCACGTCTCGCAGTTTCTGCTACCGGGCAAGTAAACAACATTGAAACATTTTTCATGTGTTGATGCTTTTCATCTTTAGCACAGGGTTTTTAGATAATCTTAAAAGTTCTTCTAAATTAACCCGCTGACTTCAAGCTAAACCCTAATAATTTTAACTTTTCATGTTTTGTTAACAGGGAAAATTAGGAAACCAGAGAAAAATAAATCGTTTCTTAGAAATAAACTATTAACTGTTTCTGAAATCGAAATTGTAAGAAAAAAATATGGAGAAATTGGAAGTATTAAAAATAATCATTAGGATCATTCGGCCGATTAATTGCTATTTGGATCTCTAATTAGCACCCATATAATTTTAATGGTTATTAATTAGTAACTTTTACTGTAATTTGGCAGACCTAAGTCAGTTCGAAGTTAAATAAGTTCAGCAGATGATACTTAAAGCTAAAGCTTCTTTTTTTAAATTTTCATTTTTTTTTTACATTAGTTATATTTTATACATTTTAGTCGCTTTTCGCCTAAATTGTAGCAATTTTTTTTTATACAAAATAGTCGCTTTTTTAGTTGTTGGGACAGCCCTGTAGTGAAGTATAGAAGTAATGCGGCTTTACTTACGTAAATAATCGACATATTCATCTAAAACAAATTGAAACCTTTTAACAACCAGTCATATTACACAATTCAATTTCAAATGATTTCATTATTTGACAAAAAAAAAAAAATCTTGGATTACTTTTGTAACAAAAAAAAAAAAAAAAAAAGCAAAAAAAACAATTATTTATTTCAAAATATATATGTCCGTAACTTGGTTCTGAAAAAAGACCCCCCCCCCCCCTTTGTATAGTTTAAGGTGACAGCAGAAAATACAATGGGAAATTTTTGACCTTGAGAGAAAAAGATGCACAAGTACACGGGAGTGTATAATTGCACCTCATTAATTATATTTTTTAAAAACAGAATTCGTGAGAAATGCATCGGAAAGTAGGGCACTTAGTTGCAAAGCCAAAAAAAAAAAAAAAAATTCATTTAATCAATTTTCCCTGAATTTTAGTTATTGTTTTGAAATTACCTTATACTTCTATAAAAACTTCTCTGATTTTTCCACTGATCTGTAGCGACTTTGCACAGGGTGCTTCCAGAAAAAAAAGGGACATGTTTGTTGTCCCCCCCTGCTATGTGCATACATAATGCATACATGCCAACTTTTGAAGGAAAAAACAGGAGATTCCACTAGAGGTATATAGGTGATTCACCAGCGACATATCTTCACAACAGAAGAAAAATATACTGCAAAGGAATAAACCAAAACAGGAGTAAATTTGCTTAAAGTTTCGGACATTCCCTCGTCTACCAAAAAAAAAAAAAAAAAGAAGCAACAAAAATTTTATTACAAAAATTTGGTAAAATCCGAAAAAAAAAAAAAAAAAAATCAGGAATATAATATAAGTAGGCATAGGGAACATCTTAAAATAACTTCAAACTTTCAAAATATTTGAAATATTTAAAATTCAGCGTTTTCTGAAGAAAAGTACAAAAGATGACGAAACCCAAGAATGGTGAAGATTCAGATTTTTTAGTTTCCATGATTACCAACAGTTAAGGCAAAGTTACTTCTTGAGTGATAAAATCTATTGTTCGTTTTTAATTACTACATTTTTTTTTTGCGTTTTACTTGATTGTAGTTCATTTTGTATTGCAAAACTACTGTAGAACCGCAAGTAGTTTAAATCCATATTTACTGAATTCCAGCTTAATCAAGATATTTCTTTGAATTTTATGTTGCCTGTTTTTCTATTTCTGTCTACAGAGTAAGAAATATTAAACTAAACTTTTTCGTAAGATAATGAAAATACAGTGAAACCTGTGTAAGTTGACCACTTGCGGTGCAGTAATTTGGTGGTCAACTTAGACAGGTGGTCAACTTATAAAGGGGGTAATGATTTTTTTTTTGTCATTTTTTGCACCATGAATTCATTTTTTGACTAATTGATACTTACTATTTCTGTTCAACTCACTTTCATTGTTTAGTATTACTTTGAAACAATAATTTAAAATGTTATTCAAATATTTTTAGAGATTATTTTCCCAGAATGACGTATAATGTGTCACGCAAATTTAAAATTTCAGTAAATTGATCAAAAAAAAAGTCTTATTGTTTATGAAAAGTTCCTCATTTGATATTAATAGTTCCTAAAAGTTCATAGCTAATCACAAATTAACAAATTTTTCGCTTTATTTTTTTCTCATATACATTTATAACCCCATATGTGTCAGCTAATTTTCTCTGGATTTCTCTCTTTTCAATTAATTTTAATATTTCATACTTTTTATCAATCTCAAGTTCAACTAACTTTCTTTTTGAAGCCATTTTATGTAAAACTATAACACAAAGAGCAACAAGTTGGACTCTCATAGTTCAAAAAGGCAGTTGAAAATGAAAATGTCCTATCTCTTAATCCCTTGCACCAAAAATACTGCAATGCAAGTAACTTTACTCTTTAGCACAATTCCATTGTTGCCAAAATATTGCAACTAGAAAAAAATACTTTGTGTTTTTCTATTGACACATGTTTTCATTGAACATAGAGTACAAAAGTCAGTCTCAAATAAAGCAACAAAAGAAAAACAAGTTTGGAGAAAAAAAGGGTTCTTAGTAGTTTTTACATGTGGTTAAACTCAAAAGGAGGTTTAGTTATGCTGCTGTTTCATTTAGTTGGTTAAATGCTGGTCTGGAATCAAAAATATTCTTGGAAAGCTATAAAAAAATAATAATAAAATAATAATTTGCTAAATAAAATTTTAAAAAATAAATCAAATGGTCAACTTACAAAGGGTATTTTACAATGCTCCAAATCAAATTTGGTGTTCATTAGTGGTCAAGATAGAGAGGTGGTCAAGTTACAGAGGTTTTCCTTCATTATATAAGATAGGACTAATTCCGTTCCTAACAAAAGCGGTCAACATAGACAGGTGGTCAACTTTACAGGTTTTACTGTACTGTACATCCTATTCTGTTTCCTGTTTGACCGTTTGTAAAACCCGTTAATTTCTAAAAAATATATCTTGTTTATTCAAGATTTGTGACGTGTTGGGTTGCAGAAAATAATTCACATGAAAGCCTTTTAGCTAGAGTAATTTAATCTGTACAATCTACAAATATTGAGAAAATCAGACGTGACAGGATTTAGTCAAGATAGTTGGATTATTTATTGACCAGTTAAAGAAAAAAGTTAAATATATACAAATACAAAAGTGACGACCAGCAACAGGCTCTGGGCCCAGCTAGACTGGTTCCTAGTCAATTTACAATCCCCAGTGAAGATCAATGGCCCTCTTAAAACTATCTACTCTCTTACTCATTACCACCTCTTCCGGTAAACTGTTCCCAGGTTCCACTACCCTGCTATAATAATTTTTCCTAATATCCATGTTAGCCTGAGATTTAAATAGCTTAAAACAATGACCCCCGTCCTGTTTTCAGCGCTTAACTTCAGCCCCGTAACATCTTTCATTTTAATAAATTTAAACAACTGAATCATGTCCCCTCGGTCTCTTCTTTGCTTAAGACTGTACATTTTTAACCTTCTAAGCCTGGAATCATAGTCTAAGTGAGAAAGTCCATTTATTAGCCTTGTAGCTCGCCTTTGAACCCTTTCTAATACATTGTCTTTCTTAAGATAAGGAGACCAAAACTGAACAGCCTACTCCAAATGAGGTCTTACCAAACGTCTATATAAGGGCAGAAGAACTTCTTTAGATTTGTTTGAAATAGATCTATTGATAAACCCAAGCATCTTATTGGCCTTGTTACTAGCAATGCTGCACTGTTGGCTAAACTCTAAATCCTGACTTATTAAGACCCCCAGATCAGTAACTTTGTCTGCCTGACTAATGACTGAACCTTGCAAATAATAACTTGTACACTTATTTCCATGCCCTAAATGTAGCACTTGACATTTCCCAACATTAACAGCCATACCCCATTTATCAGCCCACTCCGTAATATGATCTAGATCCTCTTGCAGCTGTTTTGCTTGTTCTTCATTATCTACAGTCCCCATAACTTTGACATCATCAGCAAAACAATTCAATCTTTGAAGTATTTTTTTAATGCCGTTAAGAGTTAAGAAATACTATTAAAGTTCAAAATTCATTTTTTCTGTCTCTTGTCTGTGGTGAAGAACTAATAAAAAAGAAGTTTAAATTGTAAAAGTATTTAAATTAAATTAATTTTTTAAAAAACTTCTCAGAAAATTTAAAAAAACCCAAAACTGGGCTAAATAATGGGTTTTTTTTAAATGGTTTTTTTTCAAAAAAATCCATTGGGTCCAATCCAGCCAACCCTGCTAAAAAAGGGGTATGGCCCATTTAGCGCTAACTTAAATCAGCCAGGGTGCCCAAATGCCCTCCAAAATGCTCGGAAAAACATTATTTTTGAAAATTTTATAAAAATAAAAAATTCCAAAAAGTTAATTGCATCGCTATTTACAAATTCATACCAAATTAATATGTAAAAAAAAATGTACTCACTGATATTGGCCTCTGGAACCTCGGGGGAGGAGCTCTATCTTTTCGACCTTCTTTAGATCTGTTCCTTACTATCTTAGAGTGAATAGCACAAGATACACAATAATGAAGTTTTGCATACAATTTTGGTAATGCATAGGCTGGAACGAAAAAAAGTTTTGGGGATTATATTATATATATACAGCTGAACAAAATGAAGTATTTTTTTATTATTTTTCAAAACTGCTGATGCAAGAACTTTTTTACACACATAAAAATTGGAAAAGCTTTCAGTAATTTTCTTCAATCAGGCAAGGTCTTCAATAGGAAATGACAATCTTTTCAGATAAACATAGGAACATTTTTGTAAAGATAAGAATGTTTCAAATAAAACTTTCAATAAAATACTGCATTTTCTAAAATTTAATTGCAATCAGAAGTAAAAACATAACAGAATATGGTACAAATCTCAATTTTGATAATTTTTACTGCTTTCATAAAAAATAAACAAACAGAACTTTGTACATGGTGAAACAGAATTATTCAATACCTATTCATTCACATACATATGGAAAATCTATGTTAACACAGATTTGTGTTTCCTTGTTCCAAAAAAGAATGAGAAATAAGAAAATAAATTTTAGATGAAATAATTTTAGTTAACAGCTAACTTCCCACAGCAATGAGCATCAAATACAATTGTGCAGAAATTTAAGTTAAGTACATTATATGATAAATCGATTAGTTTTAAATGTAATGTGTCATAGGATGACGTTACTAATTCAGACGTTAAAGTGCAGGTGTTGTTGATCAAACCGAAATAATAGTCTGAGAATCCACTTTATGTCCAGATCAAAAACAAAAAGTAATTTTGTTGGTCCACAGAAGAAAACAAGCACCAGATAGCCACAGAAGATATTTTATGCGATATTTAAGATCCTCTGGAGGAACTAGCAAATGGCGTTCGCAGAATTTTTTTTGTAAAAACTACTAACTTTATTTTAAAAAAAAGAAAAAATTTATATATATATTTAAATTTTTGGCATCTTGAATTCAAATTATGTGTTTCGCAATCACAAGCGTGTTTGTGTAGGCGCATGTGTGTGTGTGCGTGTTGTGTATGCACGTGAGTAGGCATTGATGTATGTAGGCGTGTTTATGTACTCGCATGAGTAGGCGTTTATGTGTGTATGTACGCATCTGTGTAGGGTATGGGTGCAACCTGGAGACAGTGCTCAGCAGAGGAGCAGCATCCCGAGGGGCCGGTTGGCGTGGTGCTGCAGAGGGAGGAGGGGGAAAAAAAAAACACAGGGTTCATACACTTGTGATTAAAAAAAAAATCCCGACTTTTCCAGGTTATTTTTTAGAAAATTACAGGTTACTCACTTCATTCAAAATTAAGTTTAAATAACAATATTTTCAAAATAATCAGAGTTGTTTAAAGTAGCAATGCGTAAAAACTGAAATTTTAAAAAAATCTTAGATTTTATGCTGAAGAACTTTTGAACCCAGTTTAAGGCTGCTCTTCAGTGAGGGAAAACATTGAAGTTAAGGTGTAAATGGCTTTCTTCCTTGAACGACGGGAGTGAACCTGAATCAAGTGATTGACACTTCCACGGCCAATGGAGTGGGCGGTAATCGATGTAAGGCAGGAACACGTGACCTGTCACAGCTGTCCTTGTTCTGGAGGGAAAGGATCCCCTAAATGACCCCCGTCGTGAAGAGCAATCAAAGAAATTAGCTGGAGCCAAAACCCCACTTGAACAGTACCAACGCGAAGGTTGAACAGAACAGAAAATAAAGTCAGTACCAAAGGGTCTGCGGTAATTTTTGAAACAAAGTTTTTTTTTTTTTTTGATATGCGTTCCCAGATTTTATATTCACGAAAAATTGATGAATGAAATAAAAATTTTATCATAAATTGAACAGGAAAAACGTTTGTCTTATTTTTTTTTAAACGATGTTCTCACTTACCACGTCCGAATCTTATTTCGTTCATAAAGCTTATTTGTTTCTTGTCTGAAGTTTAATTAACCCTTCGAGCGGCCGTGACGTAAAATTCCTTCACCCAGCGATGTATTGAAGAGCGGCCGTGTCGAAAAATTTGGCCTTGAATATTCTGCTTCAAGAACGGCTGCGGCGTAAAATTCTATGGAAGAATATTCATGGCGAAATTTTTCGACACGGCCGCTCTTCGATACATCGCTGGGTGAAGGAATTTTACGTCACGGCCGCTAGAAGGGTTAAAGAATGCAATTTTTAGCTTTAGGATATGATTATATATTTATAAAGAAAAACATAAGAGATATAAGCTTAGTGTAAAACTGTGCTGTAGTCCCGGAAAAAAAAGGGTGAGGGGTGAGGAGGGATGATTACATATCGGTTATCGGATATTTACAGTCAAGAGGTGGAACAATGCCGATTTTAATTTTAATTACTGGGAGGACAGCAGAAATGGCCGAATCAGAAAACAATTTCTGATTAGGATATGGTTACATTTCAAAGAGGGGAGGGGGATCCCGCTATTTTTAGTATGTATATATATATATATATTAGGGTGTCCCAAAAAAATGAAAGCTTTTTCTTAAACGCATACCCTCTCATTTTTTTCCTTTTATATCAAAACCGTTGTAAAAAAAATTTCATACAATTTGAAGCATGGTAACCCGTGCCGACTTGCGCCTAAAGGCCTAAACGTGTAAATAGCACGTGTATTCATAAGCAAGCGAACGCTGGCGAAGCGATACTTTGCGAAGCTCAAAGCAGCTGTAAATAGTGTACAGAAAACAAATAAAAACAGAAAAACATATGTTTGGGGGGGGGGGGTGCGTATCTTTTGGGAAAAAGCACGCATTCCCACCAAATCGTTGGCAAATTGTGTGAATAAACTTAAAAACCTGTATCAAATTTGGAGAGACTTTAAAAAAAAAAAAAGGAAAGGAAAAGAAAGAAACTGCAAGAAGTATTCAGGCAGCGCCAACAAGAATTTGAGAGTAATTTAAACAATTTATTCAATATTGCACATGCTGATGCACTTCGATTAATCAAACTAGAGGAAGATGGGATTTTCTGAGCTGCTTTGAGCTTTCAAAGAAGAAAACAGGCGCATTAAATACGATTCCACTACAACATCCTCGGATTTGTATGAACTTGTACAAGAAGATCCCTCTTCGAGCTCTAACTACTAAATATTAATACAGAAGATTTCCCTGAAACATATAAACCAGTACCTGGAACAAGTATAGAACCTGGAGCAAGTATATAAGAACCTGGAACAAGTATTCCAGAACCTGGAACAAGTATTATCAGAACCTGGAACAAGTAAATATGTAATAAGGAGTGATTTTATTACTCCAAAATCAGTTCCTTCATTGGACAGGTGTCAAAGTGTACGAGATTATGTGTTTATTCTTGAAGCTACTATTGACGTACTTGGGTGTAACTTTGATGAATTTCTCATAGATAAATCTTCAATTCAAAAAATTCGAACCGAAAAGCGGAAGGAGCACGAGAAAAGAATAAAAATTGGTTTTTATTACGAGGTACCATATGTAGTGAATTTACCTTGGAATATGAAACTGTTGCCTATTTTGGGTGATCAAAAATTAAAAGAAGGTCGCTTATCTATAGTTATTTCATATGGATATGACGAACAACTCATTGTTGAGTCTAAACTGGATAATTCTACAGAAAAGAACAAACACAGGCTATTTAAAAGGCAGTTTTAGATTGGAATCTCGAAGACAAAGTTAAAACTCTCTGTTGTGATACTACAGCTTCCAAAACAGGTCCTTTAAGTGATCCTTGCGCTATTCTTGAGTAAAAAATTGATAGAGAAATGCTTTCCTTTGCTTGCCACCATCATATATATGAACTATCCATCCCACTAAAATACAGTGCTATGGAGGAGCTGCGGAGTTGTTCCGAAATGTACCCTGTCTTGGAAAATTTATTTGACTTTTAGCGTGCTGAACTTACTAATATTACGGTCAGGAATGACTATCAAGAGTTGATAGAACTGCCTATGCTATTTTTAGGTGGAGATACAGAAAATGAATTTAAAATAAGGTCACCGGGAGTAATGCACCAAGCTCGATGGATGGCTCGAATGATTTACTTCCTACAACTGTTTCTGTTCAGTTCATAACTAAAATTTGATACCAAGAAAAATGAAGCATTGTTTGATTTCTGTTTGTTTTTAGTGACAATATACGTAAAACCATGGCTTCAATACATTTTGATAGTGCCCTTTTTTTAAAAAGGGCCCTTTTCAAAGGCCAGCACCCTGCCCTTTTTTTTTCTAGAGTGAACACTACCAATGAGGATAGAATAATATTCTGAAGAAAAAATTTTGCATTTTTCAAGAAAAAAATTTAGAATTTTCCGAAAAAAAAAGCCTATTTTGCATTATTTTCAATAGTTTGCATTCCAATAAACAACTAATTCCAATTACGAAAACTTGGCCACTTAAGAATCTTGTGTACTAAAATCTCGCAAATGACCAAATATGGCGACTAAGTCAAAAATTCAGACATAAAATTTTGAATTTATAGCATGAAAATAATTCAAAAATAAAAAATCCCCATGAAACTACAATTTAATTGCGAATTTTTAGCACATTCGTGTCCAAAGCAATAAGGATAAAATGAAATTTTAAATGGTATAACTGTTTTCATATTTCTCAATAAAATTATTTGAAATAACCAAAAAAAAAAAAAAAAAACATTTTGCAGCACATTTTGCTTATTTTCATTAGTTTGCAGTTAAAAGAAACACCCAATTCTGCTTTGTCTTTGGAAACGAAGGCGCTTAAGTATCGTCTGCTAACTTCCATCTTGTGAATGACCAAAGCAATAAGGATAAAATGAAATTTTAAATGGTATAACTGTTTTCATATTTCTCAATAAAATTATTTGAAATAACCAAAAAAAAAAAAAAAACATTTTGCAGCACATTTTGCTTATTTTCATTAGTTTGCAGTTAAAAGAAACACCCAATTCTGCTTTGTCTTTGGAAACGAAGGCGCTTAAGTATCGTCTGCTAACTTCCATCTTGTGAATGACCAAACATGGCGGCTACGTTTTACACGTAGCTGAAATGCTCGATGAAAAAACGACGATCTCCAATCGGCGCTCCCCCTCAGTGTTTATCCTGACACTACGCTTCCAAAGCATCAAATTGTCTTTTCTTTTGTTGAGTTTGCGCACAATTTCTTCTTTTTCCTCAAAAATCGAAAAGTGTACAAGCAAAGTAAAAAAAACTGAGTTTTTTTTGGAAAAAATCGGATTTTCGGAGTACGCAATAAAAATCGGAGAAACTCCGGGAAAAACGGAGCACTTGGCAGCTATGATATATATATATGGTCGAAAAAGGAATACTTCTGCAATTCGATGGAGGATATCCAATGCTGAACTGGCATTTTTGTTAATTAATCAATTAATATTTTAGATATTTATTTATATTTTTCCAGTGATTCATCATGCGCAGGGCTGCATTTGTTTACTATCAGTAAACAAATCATCCCGCAAAAACATAGATAATCAGCATGGTGACTAGAGCAGCATACACAAGAAATGATTTATATACTTCTTAAAATTGAAATTCTTTTTCAATAATAATAATAATAATATTATTAATAATAATAATATTTTACGCATCAGACAAAAAGTGGAACAGGCTATAATAATAAGTAGTTGGTAAGTCTTTTATTGAAGTGTATTTTCGAAGCACGCAGCTATATGATGTTCGAGAAGATTTGAAAATACATTTCGTGGGTGGAATTACACGAGCAACAGGGAATTACTTGCAATAATGTACTTAAATTAAAAACACAAGCTGCAGTTTACTTGCAGTACACTTGGAACAATGTACTTCGACTTATTCAAATGCAAAATGTTAGGAGAAATAAAATAACTTTTTAAAACTTTTTTTGATTTTTTTTTCTTCTCAGGTCTTTTTTTTTTCTAATGGTTTTCAATTTTTGGTTACATTAGTTATGCATTGCTTTCTGCGATTCAAAATAGTAATAACAATAATCAGAAATGCTTTCCTTTCTGCGGATACTATGGTGAGAAAAGCAACGGCTAAAAGCATAATTTTCAGAAAATTCATTCATGCTCCCATTTCGAAATTAAATGAAACCTCTTTATTACCACACAATGTTGAGAGCTTCGTGCAAACGAAGTCCTAAACTTGATAGCTGCACTCAATCAAGCTTTCATTGATGCAAATTATTGCAATCAATCAAACAATCGTAACAATTACGTGTAATATTCCCTATTTAAGTCAATTGTTTGCTCGTAAGAACGTGAACTATGTCTTACATACGTAATTTATATTCAGAAAAAATATCAGAATTGAAAATATAATCCGACATTTGCAAATCACACACATTAGTATACTATACTTTAAATTAAAAAAATATTTCAATTTAATTTTTCTCTTTTTGTATAAAAGTATTCATGAAGCAGAATTTATAAATTGTTGAGTGTACTAACATTTATTGCTCTAATTTTTCGAGCAATCACGATTGCTTATTGCTTTCATTTGACTGTTTTGGCGTCCTATCATTTTATTTTCCCACCGCCACCCTCCGCACCATCACCGTTGACCGGCTCCGCACGATGCTGCTCTTATAGCGAAAGCAGTCTCCAGGTTGCATCCATGTCCTACACACACGTGCATACATACACAACTACACATACATACAAACACATACAGACACCTACACACACATTCATGCCTGGACACCATGGGTGCAAGTTTGGTGATGTGTTCAAGACGGAAAATATTTTCAGCCCCCCCCCCCCCACCCCACCCGCATGCGGGCTTAAGGAAAAATTTGTATGTATAAATGTTGTAGATTTTAACAATGCCAGTTTTGGAATCTGTTTGATTTAAATTTTAAGCCTTAAAATTGTAATATTTAAGTGATTTGACATCACAATTCCGAAAAGTCTAAAATCCGACAATAAAAGGGGAGGGGGGGTCTGGGGCTCTCCCTTATAAATTTTTTCAAATTGAAGTCCTAAAAACGCTATGGTAGGCCATTTTGGTAAAATTCAGGGACTCTTACATCAATTATTTCAAACTGATAGTCCCAAAATCAATTATTGGGCAACCTTCATAAAATATTAGAGAAAGGGGGGGGGGGACACTATGGGCTCTTCCTGAAATTGAAGATTTAAAAACAAATTGTAATATAAATTTCATAACGTTTATACGCTTTTTGAATGCACTATTGAAGGGATGAACTTCAGGAACCCACCTTCGGTAACATTTCAAAATTGAAGTTTCAAAAACGCAATTTTAGACGATGTACGATAATGTAAAGGATAAAAGTGTTTGCAGCACCCCACCATTAGTTTTTTGCCGACCGTAAACATTTTTATTGTGGCAATAAAATCGCTTAGGACATAAGATTTTCACTTTTGCAACAAATCAGTTCTGATCGGAAAGTCTACCCAAGGTAGCGCTAACAAACTAGAAAAGAAGGAAAGGTGAGGGAAGGGTAAAGCCGACTAATGATAATGAACTGTCACCATTCCTCCACATAGTCTTCATTTGAAAAAGAATTCTTTTATAAGATAGAATTAGCAGTAAAAAATCGCTTCAGTGAAGTAGATATATTTTTTAAACAAGGTACCCTTTCCAACATTCATTAATTAAAAAAAGAAATAGGGGAACCGAATCCTAACCCCAGGCAGGGTTCCCGAATCACATCCCTCTTAAGGCACTCAAATATAGTCTAAAGTGGCACTTTAAATATTTCAGCATCAAAGAATCTTCGGAAGAGAACTCCCGAAACCCTCCCTCTGAATTCACCACAAATGTCCTAAATTTCAATTTTTAAGGCTTCAGTTTCTAAATTGTTTTGTAGGAATAGTACCCCTCTTACCTATAAACATGACTAATGACCGCCTAAAAATTTTAATACTTTAATTTTGGAAACTTTTTGAAAGAATCTTCCTACATCTTTCCCCCTTAAGTCAGTCAAAGATAGCCCAAAACAAAGCTCTAAAAATTTCAGAAACGAAAATATTTCGGGCTGAGGGTGCGGAATCCCCCCCCCCCTCTCATTGTGTTTACTAAATGCAGTGCAAGTTTTTGTTTAAGATTAATTTTTCTATTGAGAGAGCAACTCCCTTCCACACATCGCCAATGACAACCCAAAGTTTTCAGACTTCAGTTTCGAAAACGTTTCGAGAAAGACCCCTGAATCCCCTAACTTTTAACTCACTCAAAAATAGCTAAAATAGCATTTCAACACTTCGGGGAGAGACCCCCCCCCCCCCCTCCGAACTCTTTCCTCTAAGTTCACTAAATTTTACTTAAATTTGCGGTTTCCCCTTTTCATCACCGAAGATTTAAGAATTTAAATTCTGAAACGTATTGAGAGAAAGCCTTCGAATTCCCTCTTCTTAAGTCTTCCAAAGATTACCTAAAGCTGAGTACTTCAGCTTTGAATATTTTTCGGGAAAAGAGAACCCCGAACCCCAAGATGGTCTAAAGTTTCGCTTTTAAGACTCCAATTTCGGAATTTCGCCTAAAGAGAGCCCCCTCCCTCCCTCTTGACATTGCCAAAGACAGCATAAAAGTTTTAAGACTTCAATTACAAACACTTTTTGGAGGAGGGTCTCAAATGCCCTTTAACTTAAGTCATTTATGTATAGCCTCAAATAGTTTTTAATACATCAGCTACAAAACATTTTCTTGTTAGAACACCAAAACCATCTCTCATAAATTCACCAAAGATTTCCTAAATTAGTGTTTTTAAGTTTCCAGTCTTCGACTTTTTTAAAAACCTCCGCCTCCCCGCTTTTACATCATTAAAGACAGCCTAAAACTTTTTGACTTTTAAATTTTTAAGGGTTTGCAGAGGAGAAATATCGAACCACTCCTAGGTTCAAAAATATTTTCAATTCAGTTTTTCGATATTTTATACTGTAACCCGTGGGTAACACCCCCCTCACCCCGCCTTAGATTGTCCAAGATATCAACGTTTTAAAACCTCAGTATCGCAGGTTAATTTGCGAACAGATTACCCTCTTTGCAAGAGCAGCGTTTTTTCGCAACTCGTGCTCCGTTATTTTTCTTCGTTCCTTTCTCCCCCCCCATATTCCCATTCTAGCGAGTCTTAGATTCAATGACAGAATTTAGTGTTTCCTCAAGTCTTTGTCAAAAATGCAGGAACGGTTGCCCATCGGTGTTTCCAACCAGCAACTCCTTGGTCAATGCAGTGAGTTGGAAATAACAGAGCTACACCTAAAAAAAAAAGTGAAACGGCGCGAGTCGAAAAGTCACTCCTCCGAAAGCACGTTGCAAACGAAACGAGCCCATGGCAGAAAACCGAGAGAATGTCGCGATGTAAATTCGTGGTTATGGAACGATCCAGTAATATTAAAGCATATTTTTCAAACATTCAATTTTTCTTTTTTCATTAAAAACTAAAAGAAAGTCATCGACTTTCTTTCCGTCCCGACCTCCGTCTCGGAAATTTTGTCAAGACGGAAGGTCTTGCACCCATGCTGGACACAAACACATATGACTACACACATACCCCCCCCCCACACTCATTCATACACACAACTACCCACACACTTATGCCAGCACACAGACACAAATACACATGCCTACACACAAACCCCCACACACAAACACACAAGCCTACATACACACACGCGTGATAGTGAAAAACATAATTTGAATTCAAGATGTCAAAATTCAAATTAGCTTTTCTTTTTTTGATCTCTTCTCGACCCCGGGAAAATTTTAAACTGTTAGCAAAATTAGGGTAACTCAAATAACTCTAGAACGTGGAAGAGAAATCTGTCAGGCCCAATAAAAACTTTTTGAATGATGTAAAAGACAGAAACACATGTATCTATCTCTATTGATAAAGATGTTCTTAGTAACCCCGAAACAAGTGTAATTTAATTTGCACGTTCGTACATTAAAATAGTGTAATTTCTATGATAATGTTAACATTTAAAATCAACAGAAATTGAGAGATGTGCGCAAAGTTGCGTGAGACTAATACCAATCATTCGCCCTCAAATACCTTATTATTGCTTGACCAAGACCAAATATCTCTTTTTTTGAGAGACCACAGTTGGTTACTGTTTCCACTTGCACGTAGTTGATGTTCTTTCGACTTTATTTTTCTACGCTTTTAATGCAAACTCGTCTGTTCCACGTGTCTTCGCGAGCATGTCCCTCCTCCTAGGCGGTGAAGTTCATGTCCCCCGCCATAGACTTTACTTATTCCCGACCCTCTCGATTTCACACAATACTTTTCAGACAAAAACGGCATTCAGTTAACAACGTCCAGCATCCAGCCCCTGGAATTCATTTGAATGTAGACGTCTTGTATTCAAATCATGACACATGACTTTTACAAATTAATTCGGATAGGAACCATTTGTAGAAAGAAATAAGAAACCCAACGAGTAGGGTTCTACCACAATTCGTGATTGGGAAAAACAAAATTTAAATTCAAGACGTCAAAATTCAAATGAAAGCTATGGGCTGGATGCTAAATGTTTCTTTCTTTTCTGTTTGGTATTTTTTTTTATTTTTCCCTCCATTTATGAATAATATTAAGTAATGATAATGTTTCAATGAAGCTTTAACACCATTTTAAATCGGGTGTTCCAAAAGATCTTTAATTTTTAAATGTGTATATTGTAAAGAAAATATGCACTTTAAAAAGCATGAGCTTTGTGCAAGAAATAGATAAAAGTCAAAAACAACGTCTTAAAAGCACAAGTAAAAGATGTAAATTATAAGTGTAGAAAATGCATTGCTTAACTGAAAACTTGTGGCTATGTATTTGTTTTTTTTTATCCAGGATATTAAAAAACTTCGATCTTTGACACTTTGAATTAAAATTCAACTAGAAATTTGGCTTTTCGTACTAATATTCAAGCTGTATATATTGTATTTATGGTTCAGTTCCAGGCTTGTTGTTTACCTCTTTATAGCGAAATTGAGGCTATAAACGAAAAATTGTTATTCGGTTCCTTAGATTTCATTATGAACAGGCGCGACTGCACAGTGCATACGCACAAATATATATTGATAAAGACCGGCTAAAATTGAAAAACCTTAGGTTTCAGGGAAATGTTTTAGACGTCAGACAAATTATTTGTCTGAGCTTATGAAAATTTCAGTGTAACACGACTACCGAAAGATTCTTAGAACATTGTGTATTCATCCAGTTAAAAATAAAATGGTCAGTGTTCTCCCATCCGTTCTCTAATTATCTGTAAATTTAAACCATTGGTTCCCAATCTTTTGCACGTTGCGACCCTTTTTTGACCAAGTAAAGGACCTGTGATCCCGTAGCCTACATGTCAGTAAAGAAGTATCACTAGGTGTGGACCTAACCTGGCAACATTGTGAAAGCTACGTTAGATCCTACATTACAAAACTGCTATGTTAGATTCAATCCACCCCCAACCATACTGTGGTAGGAATAATGTTTCGATCGAATAAGAAACGCTACACGACCCCATTTGGGGTCACGACCCTGGCAACCCACCCCTGCCTTAAAACAATTTTTTTATACTCATTCATGCTTTAAAGAAATGCAGGTATGTATCATTTTCTCCTTAGAAAGTTTTCAAAAGAAAAATTCAGTGAAATCCTGTTACAACGTATATCAGTATAACGAAATGCCCGTTTCAACCAAATAAGTTTTCAGTCCCGATTTTGAAGTTCATTGTTACTGGATTTCACTGTATTATGAGTTACATGATCAATGCGTACTTACCTTGTAAAGAATTTTTTACGAGTTTGGCTCGAGAAATTATTTTCAAAAATGTTTGTTGAGCTGTGGAAAGCATTTTATGTATTTACATTTGTAGTAACATAATATAATATAGACAAAAATAGATTCCAAATATCTAGTAAGTATCTGGAATACGGTTTTGGAACCCTGTTTTTTTTTGTTTAGAAATGGTCGCATTATTTCGAACAAAATCTCAAAAGAGTGCTGGAAATATTTTGCCAGATTTTACACGGAGCAAAATGTCACACAGTATCTACCACCTTTTTCAACGAAATTCATTTTTTCTCGAATTTTAAACAATCAAAGAATGGATATTTCAAAAAGCAAAAAGTACACGACACAGATAGAGGCTTGAAAAATACTCGGGAAAAAAATTTACATGAAAACTTCAAAGGAAATTTGTAAAACCTTCATCCAACTTTCCCTGCAGGTTAACACTGGATCCGTAGGCTTTCAGACTCTCAGTGAAAAGCATCCTTAAATTTGCTTATAAAGTAGCATTAACAGGGGTCACTCCAGGTTTTATTTTTTGGGTCCTCATTTTGTGAAAAAGCAAAATATTTTTGTGATTTTTTTTTATTTTTGTGAAAAAGCAAAATATTTTTATGAATTTTCTTCATTTTTGTAAAAAAGACCTTCTCATGATTTTTTTCTAGGAGAAGATTATATAAAAGCATTTTTAGCTTTCTTATCGTTATAGAAAAGCCCTAGACAGGTTTCAGGGGGTGATTGCAAGTTCTTGAAGAATACCTGAAAGCTGTCGAGAGAAAATGCGCTAGGGGGAAGGGGGGAAGTAAGACCCTTAACATTTTATTTGTAATTTGACACATACATTACATTCATTGTTTTTTTTACAAATATACATATGCAAGGCACACTTTCTTAAGGTGAAAGTCTCACAACAGATTTCCTGTTTGCCCCTCTCAAATACTTTTAGAGCAATGAAAATTGCACATGCTGCTGAACATAATGATAACTCCTAATAAATACAATATGAACAGACTCAAAGATATCACATATTTCTTAACACAGAAGTGAAATACTCATTAAAGATGCCATGTGTGTGTTTGAAAAACTTAAAAGTAATTAAAACCCAAAATAATACTGCACCAGCATTCAGCGTTTAATTTTTTGACATTTGACGTTCTTACAGAGTAGGTATTTATTTAAAACTTTGCAATTTAAGTTAATAAATATATAAAGAAATTTTATTTGTTTGCCTCTTAACAAGGTACAGTAAACATCAAAAATGCGAAAAATTCGTTTACCATGGCGGATTTAAGGAAATCAAGTCCTTCAAAAGAAATAAAAATATAAAAACAGCATATAAAAGAATTTTATTTTAAGTAAAGTTATTTTAGAATTTGATTTTGAAACTCAACACAAATTAATACTAAATATATATAGCGTAATCAAAGTAAAATTTAGGATTTTCCTGAAAACAACGGAATTTCGGTATTATCAAAGATAAATGTTTTGAACTGAAATGTGGGATAAATACGTGGCATTCTTACCACAAGATAGCAAATGTTTTTTTTTATTTCATTGTCATCTAAATGTTCCCCCAAAAATCTAACTAGAGATTCAAAATTCTCAGAAATGGCCCATTGCTTCTTGATTTACAAAATTTGAATAAACTTACCAATCAATTTTCTGTTATTTTTTTTTTTTTTTTTGCTTCATTTCCTATCTCTGCACTTGCAGATTTTTTTTTGAGAATTCCTTCTTTTGCACTAAATTTTTGTATATTGACAGCCTCTCTGTGATTTTTGCTGCACTCATATTTTTTTAAAACTCTATAGGGTGACGGCTTTTCTTGATATCAACTCCAATATTTACTCAAGGTTTGTTCGAATCACTAACATTCATGAAAGATGAACATATTTTGCACAAAAACCCTTAGCTGAATAACTATAGTAAAGCCAGCTATACACCTTTTCATAATTTGCAATTTCACTTTTCATTTATTGCATGCTTCTTATATCCATTTGTACTCTCAAATACAATGCTTGAATCATTATTTGATAGCTCAATCTCAATATTATCATCAGTTGAAGTTGCTCCAGATTCACTTCCAGTATTTTCTGCCTCAAAAATCGTTATACTTTTGCTAACTGCCCTCACTGTCATTTGATGTACTGTCTTTTACCGCATTTCCCCGAGATCCTCCAAAACGGGAACATTTGCGTTACTTTTACCGCATTTTCCGAGTCCTCCGAAACGGGAACATTTGCGTTACTGTTACTGCATGATGAAGTGGTGGTAACGATTTTATAGGGGTTATTAATTGCTGACTTCAAGAAATTCACAATATTTTGGGACCCAACGTTCGAAGGGCGACATTTTTAAACATAATACGCAGAATTTCGGGAGGTACCTCTCGTTGCAGGACGTTTTCGTTTCATATTTTAATTTCTTGAAGAATAATTTTCAATGAACAAGCAATCTCTCCAAACTGAGATCAATGCGACTGTTATCTCCAGCGCTCCATTATCCGCTAAAAACATAACGAAATATTTTGCAAAACAAATTAATATTCGAATAGAATAACAATTTATTCTTTGATGCGCCTAAAAAATGTTCACTTAAACACGCGAACAAGCTAACTACGAAAAATATCGTCTGCACTCCTGGATCGCAAACGATCTGCTACAAAAAAAAGATTAATACCCATAAAGAAAACGAACTGGAATAATATACAATAACCACATTTTTTATTTTATCGTCTGCAGTTTTTTTTTTTTTTTTAATTTATCGTCTGCAGATTAAGCGATTCCCGCAACTTTTTATAAAATCCCACTCAATAAACCTTCCTTTGCGCGCTGTTCCCGTTGCTCACCATTAGCCGACATACGTTAAAAAATTGCTCATCTCGAAGTTTCATGTTTATTTTAAGAAGACAGCAAGATTAAATAGAATGACTGACGATATTTTTCAGCTGGCATTTTATTTTATCAATAAAAGAAGGAATCTAGGAATTAAAGTAAAAAAAAAATTAATAATAATACTTGAAATACACCGCCAGCTCAGTTATTTCCAGCCGAGGACTGCAGTTTCGTGCTTATTAGCACTCATCAGCCCGGCATAGGAAAGTGACTGAGCTGGAGATGGAAAACCTGTAATTTACTGAATATAATAATAATACTGTTATTTTTTTGGTTTAGTGTATGCTGTACGCTAAACTAGCGTGACTTTGGAAGTTATCTTTTGCTTCTACACGTACAGTCTACAAGAAAAATAGCAGGAAAGAAAAAATGAATAATGCATTTTAAACCAGCAATTCTCCGCAGGCACCGTTCAGCGAGAAAATTTGATCGGTCCTCGAAGAATTATTCCCGTTTCCAATAAAATAAAATTTCTTTATTTTATTTTTATTCCTAATTTCATATGATATTTTATGCATTAATATATCCATTAATTTGCATACCTTTTGTGGTTTTTCTCCTAGATTTATTCGCTTATGAAAATTTACACAAATTAGCTGCGCTTATTTTTTCATTTGAAGTGTGTAAGTTATTAAAAACAATCTTACAATTAACTTTTGTAAGTTTATTTTAAGTAGAAGGTTTTTCTTTCTGGCATTTGTTTAAAAAAAAAAGAAAGAAGAAACAGATTAGTTTATTTTAGTGAAAAAAAAAGTAAAAATTTCTACCGGTCTGTGAAATTTTTTGAGGAAGTTTTACCGGTCCGAGCGTCGAAAAAAGATCGAGAAACGCTGCTTTAAACTAAAGAATATGAGAAAAAGTGGGTACCCCCGGCCTAATCGTATCTTTTTTTTTTCCATTAAATGCAATTGTGTCAAGTGAGCTTTCGAGAACAGACAGTATCAACTACAGACTACAGGGAATTTCGCCAATCGGTTGTTCGGCGTTTCCCGCGTAGTCACTCATACTCTAACAGGATTTAATTAATTGCCATACAATACGATTTGCATCAGCATGCGCCAGTATTCAATACGAATTTCTTTGCAATTGATTAAAAAAAGGAAAATATAAGATTTTCGAGTGTTCTTTTTAACCTTCGTTCGGGAATAATTTTCAGAAATTTTGCTCGTCCGCGCCGTAAGATAACCCCCCAACTATGAACCTTAAACTTTTTCAAAATAAACTGAAGGAAATAGGAAGAAATTGAAAAAACAGAAGAATATTTTAAAAAATGTAAAAAAAAAAAAAGAAAGAGGAAAAAAACTACAAGATCTGCAACTGGCAAGGTTTCAATTTGCAGCTAATTTGAGAATTAAAAGTGCATAATTTGACAAAATAATATGGATAAATGAAGGATGCATGCAACTAAGACACAATTGAAAGTTACAATGATTCAAAAGAATATTTAATGCAGAAGTATTTGGTCATTGAAGCAAATCAAAGCAACAGAATATAGGCGATAAATTTGCCGTGGCGTGAAATGAGACAGTCTTCATTTTGCACTCGTAGAACAGCAGAAAATCATCGATTCAATTCCTTATCACGTGCTCATTATTTTTCTTGGATTTTGGCTAGCCACCAATCACAAGCGTCCCTATCCCGTCCCCCTTCTGAAGCTCTCAAGCAAAAACACCTCACGCAGCAGGCAAAAAGATAAGAAGGGGGAAGGTGGAAGAGGGGTACGCTTCCGCGTAAATGCGTACACATTTGCGATCAAAAAATATTGTGAAAAAGCTGCCTTTTTATAAATTTTTGTGAAGGGGCTGCTTTTAAGACGCAGGATTTTGTGAATGGGGCCACTTTTGCGATGGGGAGTTTTGTGAATGGGGTCGCTTTTGGCGTGCGGAATTTTGTGAAGGGGCCGCAAAGCGGCCCCAATTTGGCGCTGGATCGACCCCTGATTAATATACATATTTATCTTTCTTTGGATGCACCAGCTCCATTGTTTATGCCTTCTTGATGTAGTGAAAAGTAATGGGGGTAGTGCATTCCCAGAAATAGAAATATTCATTAATGCTATATTATAAGCATACTTAAGATCATTTTAATCTTAATTATATCAGTGAATTAATTTGAGTAACACGGAAAGGTTCTTCACTGAAGGTCTGCAATGCAACTTTACGCAAAATGCGATTCTTCCTTTTTTTTAAATTTACAACGTGAATTTTTTTTTTTTCGGATATAGGGTTTATAGGTGTGAGTCCTATACTCTGCTTTCATACCAAAAAATAGGAGAAAAAATTGTTGAACAAACCTCTAGTAAAAAGGATGGGTTTTGATGATTTTAAAAATATAATAAGTGGCAATACCCCCCATGAGTTAACCAATTTCCTCCATATGGTCTTGCGTACAAATTAGCACCTCTCTAGCCCCTCAGAAAAGTATTAATGTATAATATAACGATCCCTTCCCCTCCAAATAAAAATAATGGCTATGAAACTTTCAAAAACTGAAAAAAATTGCGGGCGACATTTCCAAAAAAGCGGGACGTGCGAATGGAAAAAGGTGGTCATATTTGGATTCAGGAGGTCATTTAGCACAAGAATTCACAAGAATTCTCAGAAGCACTCTTTAAAAACTATATCCTTCCTAAACACAAATCAAATCGTGAAGATGTTTCCAAGCATGTGGATTCACTTTCAAAAGCACTCATTCATTCCTTCATTGAAAAATGCCTCCGGAAAAGAGGGGAGTAGTAAATGGAAACGGTCGTTTGCGCTAATGATTGTAAATCTTATACACCTCACCCGGTTTTTCCCCTCAAGAAAGGAGGGACCGGTGGAGACGTGGCTTAGTAGAGAAATTGAGCTTTTTCGAAAATATTTCAGATGGTTGGAACCCGTTTTTTTTAAAAATGGTCGCATGATTTCAAACTTAGTCTCAAAAGAGAGCTGAAAATATTTTGCGTGTTGGGGCGTTCTTAAAATTTCGATAACACGATTTGCAGCTTTTTTACAGAGCAAAAGGTCCAACAGTACCTCGTTTTCGAAGAAATTCATTTTTTCTCGAATTTTAAAAAATCGAAGAATGGTAAAAACTAAAATACAGACATAGGCTTGAAAAATACTGACAAAAAAATTAACCCGAAAACTTCAAAAGAATTTTGTAAAATAACATTCAACTTTTTCCGTAGGTTAGCATTGGATCCGAAGCTTTCAGACTCTCAGTGAAGAGCACCCTTAAAACCTGGTCAGTGAACAGTGAAGAAACGGAATCGTATTTGGTAGTTTTTCTTCGTAAAAAAAATTTTAAAAGCTGGTTAAATTATTTTTTTTAAAAAAAAGCTAATCATACTATAATGTTGAACAATCATTTTGACACTTTCAAAATTCTTGAAGCCACTCAATTTTTTTTTTCAAACATATATATACCAAGACAGAGATAGTCCAGATTTTTGCTTCACGACCCGGGAGGGGGGGGGGACAAACTGTCATTACCAGCATCGCACACTCAGATTTGGAGAATTGCTAAGCGGAGAAAGCGAAAAAAACCTTATGAACCTGCAGTTGTAAGTACAACATTCACAAAGGTCCTCCTCCCCCAAAAAATGTTTGAAACAATAGTTTTAAAATTGCAGTTTACACAAAAAAGAGGAGGCGAAGAGGTCCAGGGACATTCTATGAGAGATTAAAGCTTGTAGGCTCTGCTTTTGAAATTTTTCGAAATTGAAGTCCCAAAAATGAAGTTTTAAATGATTTTTGATGAGAAGGAAGGGATCGAGGATACTCTACAAATCAGGGTTTGGTTTTTTGCCGAGACAGTGGAAAAAACCATGGCAAAAATGGAAAAAACCGGCAAAAATAGAAACAATGGCAAAAAACCTAATTGCAAATAAAGTAGCATTATATTGTTAACTAGCTGTGTTGCCCGGTCTACCTTTAAAAAAACAATTGCGTCAAGTGAAGTATCTTCAATACCCAGGATTAAATGAAAGAAAAAAAAAACATCATGCAAAAATGTTCTCGCCAAACAATGACGACAGATACTAAAATACTTTTAAGAAATTAAAATAAAATGAGAAAGATGGATTTAAAAGGTGTAACCATGGAAACACAAAATAAAATAAGTTTAAAAATTGAAAATAAGAAAGATGGAAATAAACAATGGATTCAAAAAACGTTATCGTGGAAACGCAAAATAAAATGGCTAAAAACTTGAATAGAGAACAGATTCTTGAACTTCATTTAATTCGCTTGTAACTTTTTTTCTAATGGAGATAGAGGGTTAAACTTTCGACCAAAGGTCGAGTTAGATTTGGAGTAAAAAAAGCTGCTCTTTTCAGTTTTGTGAAAAAGAAAATTGAGGGACAATCCCATCTTTTTTTATTGATAGATTTAATGAAGAAATTAGTGCCTAAATTTCAGCTAAGCCTAAAAAATTCAAGCTAAAAATGCAAATAACTCCCGTCGCACTTAAGTTAGATCATTGAAACAAATTGCGTAGAACGTGGAAAGTTGTACTCTTTCCAACGATATATAATATTAATATGTGCAAGTAATTTTTCACCCCCATAATCGAGAATTTATAAGAAAATTTGGCCTAAATTGGAATAAAAGAACTATTCATTGAATTTTTTTTGAACTGGTCTGCAAACCTTTTCAGAGCTTAAAGGAACAAACTGTGAAAATTTCATCGAAATCGGCCGGGTAGTTCTCGAGTTTTGTGAGTTCAAACACACAGACGCTTTTCGGGGACTTCATTTTAATTTATACTATGTAGAGATCAAGAAATAGTGACAATGTAATATAAATAATGCACTTTAATATTTTAGTTATGTCTCTCCATGTTACTTCTAATTTATAAGGTGAAAAATAAATAAAACACAAATGTTGGGATTGCAAAACTTAAGATTTTAAATGTCTGCTAAAACAATTTTTTCAGAAAGAGCCGATTCCTTCAATGCTAAAACAAAGAATGTTTACTTAAGCTTAGTAAATTAATAAAAAGATTGAATTCTAATTATATATATATATATTTAATTAATCACTTTTTTTTTATCCCACTAAAATTTTTAAGCTATTTAATTAATAACAGAATATTTACTTGAAGATAGAAAAATATTAACTTTTCCTCACTAAAGAAATAACTCACTTTTTCTCACTTACTGGGAAAATGGATAGCCAAGAGAAGAATTTAAAAAGAAAAAAAAAGTTGATCAATATGTGCACTCTATATTCACTCTACTTTTTAGTAATACTAGCTCACTCTACAGAAAATGGCAAAGCCTTTTATCAATTATCAGTAAGAAGTTACCCCTGTGGGTTTAATGCCAATGTGTTGTTTGGTGTGATGACTCACATGAATTCTTTGGTATGAGGAAGGAAGTGATTATGAAGATGGTATTAGACTATGATGATTTAAGTGATATTTCAATCTAAATAAATGTGTATTTTGCTTTTTAATTACTTTTATAGTTGCATCTTGATTAAGTATACTTTGTATAGATATTTAGTATTCTGTAAAAAAATGCTATAATAAACAAGCTAATTACATTTTCATTGTAAGTTAATTATTTGTCTTAGATATTACAAACTGAAATTTTATGTTAATGTTTAAAAATTTAAAAATAAAAATGCTCCATAACTTTAAAAAAATGTAAGGTTTAACTTACTTTTAAACTATAAAAATAATTAATTTAAAATTTTATCAAAATCTTTTCATGCTTTTACTTTTATATCAAAGGGAAAAAAAACTGTCCATAAGTTAACAAAATCTATTTTTGCCACTTTGGCAAAAACCGGCAAAAACTTGCCAACCCTGCTACAAATTTTCAAAAATGGAAATGAAATATCCCAAAAATGTTCAGTTTCAGACTATCTTTGTTGAAATTTTGAAAACAAGACATTTGGGCAATCATTCCCCAGAAATGTTTGTAATTTAAGGTCCTGAAAACTCAATTATGATCCCTTTCTGTAAACGTTAAGGGAAAATTTTGGATTCGGAGACTCGGAGGGAGTTTTTTTGGAATTGAAAAAGATAGTAGGCACTCTAAAAACCCTTTTCTTTGGCTATATTTGATGATGTTAGGAGACGGAATGGGGCTCAGGAAGTTCTTCATAGAATATTCCTAAAATTAAGTTCTAAAAACGCAATTGCTGCAAGACATCTTTCAGGAAAACGGCTGTGGAAGGAAACAAAATTTTAGACCATTTTAGTTTTTTGATGATGTTAGAGGGAAGTGAATTCGGAACTCTTTCGAGGAAATTTGACCAAAAGAAAGAATCTCTGAAATCAAAAGAGTTGGGAGAGGGTTCTGCAACCCTATAGCCCTGTGCATGGAGTCACCACTGAGCTCAAGTATTGATACTACACAGCCTGCTGCCTCCACAACGATTTAAAAAATTATTTGCTTTTTTTTTTAAATAAAATGCTGTTTGTTGATATTAATAAAGCTTAGCTGATTATTTAAATCAATATTTGGTTATTTATTTTTAGTAATTGATTAGTAAAGCAGTTTAATTATAATATTTGACAATTTATATAATATATAAATTGAAATATTTCTATAAATTTGTTTCTGAATTTTTTTTAATTGGAAAGGGGCCGGTCTTCTCTGGATGCCCGAACCAAATTTCATTCCCAGTCCGACCATGCCTAAGGAGGTCCACAAGCACTTGATGCTGTGAAATGCAGATTTTGAATAATAGGCTAAAATGTTAAATGACAGATGTTTTTGCTCTTCTAATTTGAAAAGATCAGTTAGCAGCATAAACTCTAAAAAACATTTTTCTTTCTGAGAAGGCGTCAGGATCCCCTTATAGGCTGGGCCCTGGGGATTTTGCCCCTGCTACCCCCTCTTTTAGAGGCCCTGCTAGACAATAGAAATGATCTTTCTGATTTGTTAGTGAAGGAATATTCTATCATTGAAATGACGCAAATGGTCATAGATGAGTTAATGCTCTGCAAAGAACTACAGAGAAAAATTCTTAATGACTGCCAAAAGACTATCATTGCCAGCTCCTTTTTATAAACTGAACACGAAATTAATTTATGTTTGCTTTATGCACAATGTGCATGCAAATCGATATAAGTATCAGGGGTCTGTCCAGAATTTTTCACAGAGTCCGTTTTTTGAAAAATCAAATAATTTTGCAAAAAGAAATATTTTTTTTGTTAAAAGTAAATTTTAGAACTTAGATATAGCACAAACTGCATCATTTAAACTTAAAGTTGAGTGTTTTCCTCTTCTATGTCAAGAATATCATTCTGGAATGTTTTCTAATATTTTGCGGGGGGGGGGGGGGGGGGCATCGCTCTCTGAAGTATCAATAGTTATCTACCATTCTACATTATGTTAAATTATACTAGAAATATTTCTGTACAGTATTTAAAATAATTTTAACAAAAAATAAAGAAAATTCAGATAAGGGTTCAACAATTAAATTTTTGATCCAAGATACTTAAAAAGGACAGAATTTAGTTGAAAACTTACAAATTCTGTGATTTTAACAAAATTAAAAAGATTTTAATTGTTTACCTCTTAACAAAGTGTACTAAACATCAAAAATTCGAACAATCGGATTCCCATAGAAGATGCAAAGAGATCGCAATTCTCAAAGTGAAGGCATCAAAAGTATAAAAACAGTTCATAAAAGAAATATTTGATAAAATATTTTAAAATTGCATTTTAGAGTCCTATGATAAACATTTCATTAATATCTGTGGACACAGTTGAAGCAAAAAAAAAAAAATAAATAAATAAAAAAATAAACCATCTATTCAGCATTTTATTATTTGACTCATAAAAGAAAATGGAATTTTGCTTTAAAAACTTGAAATGAGAGTTCTAACAAAAATAAAGAGACTTTTCATTTATTTGCATCCTTATAAAGCGAAGTTAGCTTGAAAAAAGAACAAAACATGATTCTCATATCGGATGTTAAAACATTGCATTTTTCAAAATGTAGACATCTAAAGAAAAAAAAGTGGTAATTAAGAATTTGTTTAAAGTTAATCACCCTTGTTAGCATCGAAAAATCAAAACCCATATAACTTTCTCCCAAAATAAGTTGAACATTGCACCGCAGAGTAAAAATGCAAATATTGACAAGCTGGTAAAATGAGAATATTTTCTAATCAAGTCACTATAAAGGTGCAACGCCAGACACTAAGTGATGATAATTTTGAAGTTGTTAACCCTATCTGAAGCTGAAGCGATCATATTTTTCTCCCCACCCTTACTTTTCATTTGCAATTCTAAGTTCATTTCATTTCACAGATATATATTATATTATTATTGTTTATTTAATCATGAGCAAGGAGAAAAATGCTTACCAACACCTTTTCAGAAAAGTTTACCACAACACAGCTGCTACTTAGCTGTGATAAAACAAACAATATTATTTAAGAAGGAACTTATTTTCAGCTGTTAATTTCTTTCCAAGAAACAAACAACAATCATTATATTTATTTAGCAGTAGCAATTATTTATCACTTGCAGGAGCATTGCAAGAGTGCCGATTTTTTTTCTTTTGCAAAATTGGCAGATTTTGTATAAGCAGATCTAATTTGACTTCAAAAAAGGTTCCAAAAATTATACTCTGAAATATGCATTATTTTGCTTTCAGATTTGCTCTTTCAATAAAGAGTTTGTGAAAGATCTGATCTTGTTTATGGGAATTTTGCGAAGGGTCTGTTTTAGTTGATCAGGATTTCGTGAAAGGTCCGTTTTGGTTGATCGGATTTTTTGTGAAGGGTTCGTTAACGGACCCAAATATCCTCTAGCCAGACCCCTGAGTACACATTAAACTTATTATACAATTAGTCACCACTAGAATGAAGTATTTTTTTATCCACAAAACCTAACCCCTATTTTAACACTATTATAATAAGTATCAATTAACGCAGTTTTGATTTACGCAGCATTTCCGTGGAATGTAACCAATGAGGGTCGCACAAAATGAGGGTCTATTGTATTTCAAAAAGCTTTGATACCTCCTCTGACACAGAACTGCAATTTGAGAGAAAGAGGGTTCAAGGGAGAGGGGCTGCTGCAGGGGGTCACCGGGCAGCTCCAACCCTTATGGTTCACATTTTTTACTTATTTTTTTCAAAGGGAGAAAAATCAATTTTTCACCCCTAATCTATTTTCTGCACAGCTGTTTTTTATTTCCTTTATTGTTTTATTTTTACCTCTTTTTTGCAAAAGAAGGAATGACTGCAACAGTAACAAAGTATAGATAAAACAAATCTTTATATTTCGCACATGTTTTGGCTAATTGCACCACCTTCCCTTCTCCAGAAAAAAAGCAGCAACAGCATAGGTTTTTGCTTTTCTTTCTTAGTCTATGAAGTTGATTTTATCCTCAAATATAGATATATCATGAAAAGTTTCATTTTTAGATTGAATTTTATTTTTCTGCACAAGGAATAAAATAATGAAAATTTTAGGACAAAATTTGAAATTTCAGGAGTTTAAGGTCAATTCCTACTCTTGCTTGAGTGAAAACCCAAAAGTGGGCTATTTTATACCCATTTTACCCCACCTGACCCTAAAAAATAAAAGAGAACCATGGCGAACTCCCCCTACAATTGATTTGTAACTAGAAAAATTCTTCGGGTTCAAGTAGTAGTATTTTGATACTCACTTTCATACACACTTGCATCTGTAATATCTCTCACGGCTGCAGCTTCAACTATGTTGCGTATAACGAATTTTTTTATTGCTTTATCTTTAGGGTACACAACGAGCACAATTAGTACACCGAACAGGTTTTACATGGCCCCTTCCATGTTTACTACGCCCATTATTACGTCGCTTGGATGTCTGAAAATAAAACACACATAAATGAATCAGATCAAGCTAAAAGAAAATAATACAATATTTCATATTGCATGAACTCATCTTCCGTAACATTGAAAAAAAGTTATTCAATTCAAAATCGTTCGCAAATATATACATTCTAATGATTTAAGTTAACTATTTAGCAAGCTGGCATTTTTGTTTAAATCCACGTGTATTAAGTTAGGCTAATATGCTGCATATTATTCGCACGCCAAGTTTTGGCTTAAAAGTACGCAATAACATTATGAAACAAGGAAAATGCAATGAATAGAAGGTTTTACCATAATGAAAACTTAAACTTTAAATCTCAAATTTGCCAAATTAAAAGTTAATAATTATATTTGCATCGATGTCGATCACGCCGATCAAGAAACAAGAAAGTTTCAAGCAGCAAATGCAATGTTGCCAAACTTTTGTAAAAACCAATATTGATGAGTAACATCCCTTGCGACACTTGAAAAGAAAAAATTACTTTTGCTTTTGTTTCGACTTTTATAACAGTATTTAAAATTTCGAGTTTGATTTCAACAAAAAAATTTAAAAATTTACCTGGGTCCTTCTCCATTCATTAGGAAATTTATAAGCAAAATTTACAAGTTAGCTTGGCAACGCCTTATTAAGTATTGGAGTAGCCTACGAGAATCTGTGCTGTTGCTTGAAGAGCCTGTTATTTTTCCCTTCGAAAGCGAGGGACAGGGGCAGGGAATTTCGCCCCTAGATGGCGCCTATAGCGAGGCCAACAAAGCTCTCTGACAGGCAAACACAATGTGTTTTGGACTGTCAAACTTATTAGATATCTTGCTATAATATGCATACTTTTTCAAATTTTCAACTTTCAAGCATCTAAGGCAACCCAGGATACTCTCCCTTAGCACCTGGAAATGAAAAATATTGTCCTTTGAGTCACAATAGCGCGAGGAAAACAAGCATCGAAAATGAGATAAATTCCGGTCAGAGAATTAAAGTAATAATTTCAAACACAAAGAATGTCCTTGTTTTTCGTAAATTTTCGTTAAAAACTTCTTTTACTCTTCTCGCGGTGCATTTACCAGATAACATTTTGTTTTTGCCAAATGTATTTTTTACTTTTAATACGTTTTTTTTTTTTTTGTTTCATTAGATGCTAAAACCTAACTTTCCTAAAAGCAGTTTTCTTTAAACATATGAAATCCAGGGGTGTCCCCCCCCCCCCAAGCTTACTAACAAAAATCACCCCCTCCCCGTAAAAAAAATTTCTCGACCCTTTTTCCTTTCGTATTTTTGTTCTTTTTTTTTAAATAAATTTGTTTTAAAAAAAATGTTTTATGATTATTTATTTTTAATAATTATTATTATTTTATTAGAAAAATTCTGTGCTACGCAAATGACATACACAGACACACAAACTAACTAAATAAAAAGAGTATAAACAGTTTTCAAAAAAAAAAAAAAAAATTTAATCAAAAATAAATAAATTAAAACAAAAAAACTTTTAAAACTTTTGATTCCCCCCGGCCCAATTTAGATGGCATTTTCTTACAATTGTGAGATTCAACAAAATGAGATCAAAAACCTTTTTTACCCCCCCCCCCCCCATAAATTGTTGATGGTACAGGCTACGTTATGACCCCCCCCCCCCTCCTGTGGTCACTCCTGACGAATATAGCAATCCGAAGAAGCATAATTGTAAGACTGATAAAAAAAATATGTATGACCTTTTAGAGAATTGATTTCAATGTGAAATTAAACAGGCGGGGGGGGGGGGGAGGGTCCTGGTGCAGACAGTGCTGGAATTTTTAGGAGGTAGTTTAAGAATTTTATTTGACCTCATGGGACATGATTTAATGATTAACTGTCTTAACCCGGATTCACCCCACTCCGCTTTGAGTTTCGTTGTCTGCTTTGTTTCACACTGAAATGAATTCTCTCAAGGTCATGCATCTTTTTATCAGAGCCAGTAATTGAAGAAGGTTTTCGATCTTGTTTCATGCAGTCCCTCTTGGGGGGGGGGGGTGGAGGGAGCTCCGTGCAATGGAAAGGGTGTGTCATCGTTCTTGGGTAGATGGGCAACGTATCGCTCCTTCGAACGCTAAGGAGCGCCCTCCAATGACAAGACTCCTCCAAATGAAATTTAAAAAAAACTCTAAAATTCCCCCCTGTTAATTTAAGTAAAAAAAGACTACCCTTTTACCCCCCGTTTGCACCCAAGCGAGAAATATCCCCCCCCCCCTTAGGAGGAAGGTACACACCTTCAAATGCAAAAAGCACGCCCCGTTAACGAGACTCCCCTCCCCCCCCCAAATACGATTTTAAAATCTCCTAAAATCCCCCTCCCCCTTTTTATACCAATGGCGCAGTCTCTGCCAGGAGTCCCCATTCTCCACGACTAATATTTTCTTTCCACACAGAAATGAACTCTCTCAAGGTCATACGTCTTTTTACCAGAGCCATAAAATACAAGCACTTGCTTATGCCGTTTCAGATAGTCATTTTAAAAAAAAAAAAAAAAAAAACCCTCCAGAAAAATATTTTGATCAAAAAAATAAACATCCAGAAGGTATTTCTGGCTGCGCTAGTGCCCACAGTTCAAAGATTAATGTAAGGGAAAAAATGAAAAATCCAAATTTTGGTCGATTTTTCTCATTTTAAAACTCTATTGTAGCCTTAAACAATTTTTATTTTGGATGGGAGGGGGGGCAGCTGCCCCTCCTTCCCTTGCCCTTACTTCTTCTAGCTGCGCCCATGATGACCAATAAAATGAAGTTCCGAAACTTACATTGACTTTGAACTGCAATTCATTTTCCTGCTACGACTTCGTACAGTTTGCTTTCATTATTTAGTATAAACTTTATTTTATATGTAAGAATTTTTTCGAAAGGCATTTGAGAAAATTTACCCCCCAGGGGTGCCCACCTAGAAAAGGGGGGTCAAGGTGCAAACTGCACCATTAAAAATTTTTACGGGGGATGCTCTGATGGATATTTTTCTCATTTGGGAATTGTCTCCTGCTTTTTTTTTTGGGGGGGGGGGGGGGAGGGTCTTTGTGATATTTAGGGGGTGTGTGCCCTTACTCTTAGAGGGGGTGAGCAGCCCTGGGTGCACAGTGCCCGATTAAGTTAGCTGGAACCTAAGGTCAAACGCTCTTTCAAGGCCCTTTTTTATTTAAGTCACAATTTTTGTCGTTGGCTGAAACAGTTTAAGGCATTTGGAGGCCCCTAAAAAGTGGGGGCTCTATAGTTAGTCAGTCTATTCAGTAATCAGACTCTGCGTGCGACCGGCATGTTAGCATGTGCCCTTTGGTATAAAAAGGTTGGGGACCGCTGGTATCAGAGCCCGATCATTCTGATATTGGACATAGGGCACATTTCTATTTTAGGGGCCCCTAGAGCCCGACTAAGATTTTTGAAGACACTGGGCATGAAAGTCATTTCGTGCCCCCTCCCCCTGTTTCCGCTGATTCTGAAGCTACTAAATATTTCGATACTTGCGTATTAACACAACCATTCTAAATTTGGTGGTACCTCATATCACAACTTTTAAAAAGTAGAAGAGATATAGTATACGATAATTCGACAAGATGTGTTAAACTTTGCCTGTTACAGTTTACCGTAAATATAAAAGTTATCTACAATATAACTTTTAATAACAAATACAGATCAAGCTGGGAATGGTTTTGGGATTTGCAAAGAGATCAAATTTTTAAGAGGAATTTTTATAAGATATTTTTTCTTTGTCTTGGCATTTGCAAAAATATCAATGATATTATTGTACTCTATAGATTCTGAGTGAAATCATTATTTATTTTTATTTAGCATGATAAATTAAGGGAATTTTAGGCCCCTGAAATCTAAGAGGAGGGGCCTGTGCCCGCATGCCCCTGCGGTAATCACGCTCTAGTTGATATAGAAACAGGGTTCTCCAACCTTTTTCACTTGTGGGCCACATTGAAAATTTTTTGAGACAAGGCGGGCCGGTCCAACAATATTTTAGCCCAAATGGTCCATTTAGCATATGGCCTATCCTCCACCCATACATCGCGAATGATATATATATATATATATATATATATATATATATATTATATATATATATATATATATATATATATATATATATATATATATATATATATTTATAATATATATATATATATATATATATATATATATATATATATATATATTATATATATATATATATATGTATATATATATATATATATATATATATATATATATATATATATATATATATATATATATATATATATATATATATATATATATATATATATATATATATATATATATATATATATATATATATAATAAATCAATCGGTCAATAATAACACGTGCCCCTAGGACGTTGAACTTTAACACTTTTGATAATTTTCCCACAAATCTTCGAGTTTTTGCTTCAGATCCCATACATCGTTTCTCCTATGTTTGCAAAATATTTTTACAGCGAGGTAGCACTAAAATTAACCTTTTTAATTACTTCATATCGTCTAAAGATTTTGCATTGAATAAAAATGAAATAGTGCTTTAGAAACTTTACCTTAATCGTACACTTTTCTCAATGTATCTCAATCGTGTGCATTTTTTTTCCGATAGTCTTGGACTGTCTGTAAAATACTAAATTGCTTTTGTGACTCATATTTGGTAAATTGATTGTGAAATTCTTCGATTAATTGTGCTCCTCTTTCAGTAGTATCATTCACATCTTTCAGCATTTTAACGATATCTCTTCCCTCTTCCCTTTAGATAGCTTCCTTCATTTTGCCATGAATCAGGATCAAATAGGAAAACATCTTTTGATGTTTGTAACTTATCAAACAGTTTTATTGATTTGTAATTCATTCTATAAAGAGGAAGATCTTTACTAAGAAAGTATTCCAAATCATCTACTGTTATCTGAAATTTTTTATACAGTCATCAGACACGTCTTTCTATTCAGCAAGCATTTTTTTGAAGTATTCTTTTCCTATCTCAAAAATAATTCCTTCGTCCAATACGGACAAAGCTACAGTAGCCCTAAGTAGCATAAGTGATTTATGAATTTTTCAATCACTGCTTTTGCTGCATGTTTGTCATCATTTTGTACGCTGCAGGTTTTTTAAACACTAGACTTTATATTAATTTAAAAGGCCTAGAATGGGTTGCTGCGAAAAACTATATTTTCATACAACATTTAACTGTAAAACAGCATTTACGGGCATTCTCTTCATGTAAGATGAATTTAAATTGTTTCCTAAATATAAATATTCAAACAATTATACTTCCGGTATTGTAAGCCGCTGTATAAAACACTGCAGCTTGAACAATTAGCAATAAAGAGCAATCATCTAAGATATCACATATACAACTGAAGAAATATCTCAGAAATTCTGAGTAGCTGTTCAACATTGGGACCTGAAGCTATCATGGTAAGCCCATCGGCGTTTTTTTCCAGTTACATCTGGATGTAGCTTTGTATCCCAGGGAATAACTAAAAAATCTAAATTTAAATTCATGAAATCTGATTTTACCTCTCGAAGATTTTCTCTTGCTCTCTTAAGGGATGTACGATTGATCATAAGGTTATTTGGATTTAAATTTACTGCATCTACATAGGCTGTTAATAAATGAGCAGCATCTTTGTCCCTAATATGGCATTTGTCTAACATTGATGAAATGCGAGCAGATATCAATAGTTTGAAGCTTTTTTGCGTTGTGGTAGACCAGATATAGAAAAAAAGTTCAACAGGTTAGGATAGATACCCATTTCGGTTTCTAAATCGTGTGAATTGCAAGAGGAATTTGATGATAATAAAGGACTATGTACTGAAATAGAAGACAGTTTAAAGTATAGATTTTTACATTATTCCGATCTGGAATTTTTTAAAATTTATATTTTAGATATGGAAAATAGAGTTTATTTTTATGGTAGGGTAATAGAGGATTTTTTCAAAATTTAAATTATAAAGAATGCATAAACATTTAAGTATATAACTAAAGAACAGCGAATTAAAATATAATTGTCATTATTTATATTTATAGCACGGAAACCTAGTGACCCTATTTGCAACACCTATTACATACACAGAAAATTTTCTAAATCAACACCCCCAAAGACTGGAGGAGGCAATTTGTTGTCAAAAATCATTCATTAATGGCCTATTCCATTCATTAATGGCTTTTAGAATCCCTTGTGTCCATCTTGATGGAAAGAAATGTTCCCCTGCCGTTTGGTTTGAAACGAGTTCGAATAGCGGTATGGCTGTCTCAAGGCCATTCGTGTACATGTACCCTATGTAATATGTAAAATTTTACAGAATGAAAGTGAGAGAATGGTTGATCAGGAAGTAGCAACATCTATTGAGATTCAAAATTACTTTAAATATGAAACCTAGGAATATTTGTACATAAAAATGAGAAAATCCGCAATTTTTTTCTTCGAAACTCAAAAAAGGGGGCCCTAGGGACACGTGTTAATATTCATGGATTGACTTAAAATTTTGCATGGATCATTTATTTGTATAATGGAACAAATTGAGGGGGCGTCGCGTAAAATATCTACAACTTCAAAAATAAGGACCACCCTAATATATATATATATATATATATATATATATATATATATATATATATATAAATTAAGCTCTCAGTCTCAGTGGTAGTTTTTGAAAAATTTCTGAGCTTGCTTCTAATAAGTTACTATATTTCCTTAGACATATTTGCTCTTAGCTAAATGAAATTGTATTTTAAGTGCCCTTAAATTTCTAACAATAAAACGACAGGGAGTCTTGTAAAATTTAGAATAGTACAGAAAACTGAAAGAAAATGTATTCTTTGTCACACAATAAAGTGAAGTTTAAAAAAAAAATTATATTAATTTGAATTTTTGGCATCTTGAATTCAAATTATGTTTTTCGCAATCACGAGCGCATGTGTGTATGAATGCGCGTGTTTGTGTAGGCTCATGTGCGTGGGTGTGTGTGCGTCAGGCACGTAGCTAGAACTTTGTTAAGGGGGGGGTCCAAGGTTGCACGAACTTCAAAAGAGGAGGCATGCTAAAGCAGACTTAGTAGCATATCTACGTTAAAAAAATAAATCCAATTAAAACTAATTATAAGAATATGATAATTAACTAAAATTAATTAAATAATTGAAATTGATAGAGCAATTAGTTAGATTTAGTTAACAAAAATTTTATATTAAGTGGAAAAGAAATTAGTGTCAGTTTATAAAATTAACATTAAACTCAAAGTTATGCCATACTAAGTTTCCAAACATGGATAGAAAAATTCCATCACATAAGCTTCCTCTATTCTGATGCTTTGAAAAGGAGTGATAATAATTCCTATTAATAAAAAGTTCACAATAAAAGAAAATCGGAAAACGGACACTGTCCTAGGGATTACTTGGAAAATGCAGGTGATAATTTAATAAAATATTAAAGCTTTGTTTTATATTTCAACAAAATATGTACAAGTCATTTTATTTGAAAAAATAAAGAAATCTATATCTATCGATTCGAATGTATAACTGTATGAATGCTATATAACGTAATTCCGCCACTCTGTTCGATTTGAACAAGATTTCTGGCAAAATTCAACCATCCTCTCGACGAAAATATTAGCAAGGTTTCATTTAAAAAACTGGAACTAGTTCTTTATTTATTTTACGTTTATAACATTCTCTTGATAATACGAAATTGAATGAAATTTCTAATTTTATCCGTTTTCTTATTATCATTTCTAACCATCATTTAAAAGCTTGAACAAAACTATTAACTCTTTGAGGGACGGAGACTTCCTTTGCTGCAATCATTTGAAAAAAAAAAGGCATGGTGTTTCGTTAGAGGCTTTAGCTTTTTCGGACATAGTGCGAACCACCGATATGGCATCTAGTCTTTCATATGCTACCATTAAGTCGCGGATGTGACTGGCACAGGAAATTTTGACGCCGAGTTTCCACCAGATGCCAGACACTTGAGCTCTTTGCGATGCGAAACTGCACTAGGGATTTAATTTTGTCAAACCAAACAAATACCTGAGAGATCTTTTACCTGACGAGTAATGGAATGTATAATGAATGAGATTAAGCATCGATGTATTTTTATTTTAACAACATTTTGGAAAAAATGTAAATGATTGCTTTTTATAAATGTTTTTTTTATAAGGTCATGACTGATTTGAACATTATTGGCAATTTTCCTCTGATGTTTTCAATTTGATGCTTCATTTAAAAGATCAAGAGGAGGCATTGTACCCACCTATCTCACCACCAAACACGAGTTCTGTTTATTATGCTAATACAAACAACTTCTGTACAAATCAGTCTTTTTCAAATTAAAAAAATAATTGTAAACAACTACAGGTAAAATGGCAATATGCTCTGTTACGAATTATCGTGAAACTATTTGATTATAACCTGGTTACTTTATTGTCTTTATTAGCGGAAGTAAGTGTTAGACTCGAAAATTTCATAATTTGGAGTCAAACGTCAAATTTTGATCATTAAGGTAGTCTTCGTCCCGTTTGCGATAATACAGCAGCATCAAATTAGATCCATTTTCAACAATATGTATGCAAAAAGCTAGCCAATTTTTGGAAACAAAACTTATAGGTTTCTCATAGCCTCAGTTTGCAAATTTTTTGCTCCTCGGTCATCTGATGTTCCGAAGTCTAAAGACAATCTTTTGTAAAAACTCTTAGAATAGTTGTGGTTAAAAATCTAGTAATGATTTAAATCAATCTTCTAAAATTAATATAACAATAATAATACTTCTGAATCTTTCATTTTCAAATTGGTATAACTTCCATTATAGGAGTAATTTTGTAATCATCCTGTATTCGCGAAAGCATATCATATTTTATAACGTAGATATTGACTTTTTCTTCGTTCTTTTATGTGATGTTTGTAAAATATATTCTAGTGCAAGAAATAGCAAGTAATTTTAACTTGAAGAAATTAAAAGTTAAAAAAAAAAGAAAAAAACTAATATAGAAGTGAAAAACACAAGAAAATTTACCTCGCATTCACCTTTTTTTTAAATTTTTTGCTTGTAACGCAGTAAATATAGCAGAAATTTTCACCTGATAATTTATAGTTAAATGCACATGTCAGTTTATGTTACGTTTAATGCTACCTTCGCAATTTACTAATGATGAATGCATAGATGCTTACTAAATAATTCCTAAGTACAAAGGCGGTAAATAACAATCAGAAAATTTATTCCTATGAAGCAAATATAAATATGCTTTACTTGAAAAACGGAACAACATCGAAGAAAGATTTTGTTCTTCTGTTAAAAGTAACTAACGGCTCTTTTCTTGGAACCATAGACTCACAATTCAGTAAGACTTAAAAGTACGAATTTCAAATAATTACTTTTAAATTACATGTGTTAATATGGCCAAACTTGTAATTTCATAAACTGATCAGAGTAAAATATTCGAATAATTTTCAATTTCATTCTTCGCTTTATAAAATTTTGATACAGTGAAAAGTAATTTCGTTGCGTCAACTTCAAATTTTATTTATTCACTTACTTTACCTTCAAACACAAATTCTTTTTGGGCATTTAATATGTTTCATGGTCATGTTTAAATATTGGGTGGAAAAACATCCGTAAAAAATCTAGTTTGTTTCTCAGAAAGGAGAGAGAAGTTTCTCAATGTTATCTTGAGCTAAAAATAAGACACAAATTTTCAAAAAAAAAAAAAAAAAAATTACTTTTTTTTCAGGATTACAGTTCAAAAGTTGTAAGCTTCTGGGGACATAAGTAATATATTATTGTTAAAAATAAGCTAAAAGTTTAAATAAGATTATTAATCAAAATATAAAATGAATCTGAAATGAATCATGCCAAAAATATAAACAGCAAAAATAAATTAATTAATAATTAATGTTCATTTTTTCTCATCCTCAAACACACGAAATGTGCAGAATTTCTTTTTCGTTTCTGTCTGAACTTAATTATTAAATGGGAAAACACATTAGCACATAAAATTGCTCGTGTTGTTAAGAAACCTTTAAAAAGGAACTACAACTTACCTAGTTTGTGTAAACTTAATTTTCTTCTGATTACAAATTTGTTCTAGATATGTTTCCTATAAGTGTGTAGTAGAAAAATGCTGTGTGTTAAAACAGAAAATAATAGGAATTTCAATTACTGATTTACCACAGATGCACCCCACTCTAGCTGTCCTTCGTGCAGCATGTGTCTAGGAAATCAAGTCCGAACGGGAAAAGAGTCAAAACAAAAAAGAAAGAAAGAAAGAAAACCACGGCCAATGGAGACTGGGGGTACGGCGAAAGTGACAATAAATGTTTGTCTCCAATTACTTTGCCGATGGCAATCTGGTGAATCAAGGGAAAGGGGCCGAATTTCAAGGTCACAACCCAGCTGAATTGAAAGCAGAAACGAAAATTCGTCATTTTTGGATGGAGTACGCGACACAGAATGGCGGAAGAAGGAATTGCAGTTTCACGAGGTTCTCGTGTTCTGAATTGACTCGGATGCGGGTAAATTGCCGATTAATGGGAATATTTAAGGTAAAAATACCGGTTTTCATAAAATTTTTCTCTTTTGAAAAATTTTTGTTGACATGAGGTGCAACAACTGACAAAAAGCAGACAGTGGTCTTTCGGGAAGGGGGGGGTCCGGACCCCATGGACCCACCCCTTGGCTACGTCCTTGTGTGCGTGTTGTGTATGCAGTGCTGTGTGTGTAGGCGTTCATGTATGTGTGTGTATGTAGGCATATGTGTTTGTGTCTGTGTGCAGGCATAAGTGTGTGTATGTGTATTTGTGTGTGTAGGAGTGTGTGTTTGTGTTTGTGCGCAGGCATGAGTGTGTGTATGTGTGTAGGCATGTGTGTGTATGTGTGTAGGCATGTGTGTGTATGCGTGTGTGTGTGTAGGATATGGACGCAACCTGTAGACGGTTTTCGCAAGAGGAGCAGCATCGTGAGGCCGGTCGACGCGACGGTGGTGCTGCAGAGGGTGGTGGTGGGAAAATAAAATCATAGGAATTCAAAACAGTCAAATGAGAACGATAAGCAATCATAATTGCTCAAAAAAAATAAAAGGCTAATGTTCGGCTTTTGTTCTAAAGTTTCTTCACAAAATTCATAGTCTAGCATTAGAGTTTGGAAAAAAACATTTAAATCTGGTGTCAGCCTAGCACATGTTTTCCCTGGTGCCATGAAATGCTCAATGCCAGGAGAATGTAGCGCGGAGAAAAGAGATTTGTTCTCGGAAAGAGCAAAAAGAGAGATTGCTGCACTCGTAGTTAACGGTAAAAAAATGATTAACTAGCGATTAAAAATATTTTAAATAATTATTTGTAATTAAAAATAAAGTCTCAATTATATTTCCCACGAGACTGTCTCTGTTTCAAAAAATAGAAAAAGTTTGTAAGCTTCCCGCGGGTCCGGACAAAATCTGTTCACGGGCCGGAGGTTGGAGACTCAAAAATGCTACTTAAATTATGAATTATAGTGTATTAAACTGTTTTGTATGTCCTCGTAATCTTCGACCATAGAAAGCGATGAATGACTGTCGAAAGCCAAATTTAATACAATCGGATGTTTTTTTTTTTATTTTTTTTAATTAGATTTCTGAGCTGAATGGAGGATAAGGAAATACAAACTACTTTCTTGTATCCCTTCCAAATTGGGCAATCGACAATCGAGTACTCGGATAAAAGTCCCCCGTCGGTCTTCCCCCCAACCTTCTTGTCATTGAAAGAATTTCCCGGAAAACCCCATTGGCAATCGCTTTGTACTCTACTAGGTGTTCCTATCCCCTGGCGTGTCTCTGCTATAACCTTCAGAAAGGACAAGAAGTTCCGTCTAGAACTAGACGAGCCTACTTTCCCGTATACCCATACTACTTTCTAGTACCTGATCAATATTCTCAAAAATAGCTAAAATCGCAAATTTTTTCCAACATATATTTTTTAATATTTTAAGCTGATTTCTAGGAATAAAATATTCCTTACTTTTCTTCAAAAAAAACGAACAAATAAAATAGCAGCACCTTTTAAACAAAGCAGCTAATACACTTCTTTCCATTAAAAAAAATTTTTTAACAGCTTTCAAAACGAAAAAATAATAATAAGTTCATTAAAATAAATACATCATATAAAAAAAATCGTTTCTTTTTCCCCTGTTGCCGAAAATAATTTTTTAAACGAATTAATGCACTTACCAAAATAAAAAAAAAAACAATAAAATGTCAACTTAAAGAAATAATTTTCATTGTCAAAAAAAAAAAAAAAAAATCGTCTGCGCATATTTTACGAGTTTATTCACCGAAAACTAAATACCTAAATTAAAACTTTAGCGTGAAAATAAAAACAAATCATATCAACAATAATTATTTCACAGTTAAAACCACAGCAGCGGAGTCGGAGTCGGAGTCAATCTCATTTTGGGATAAAAGAGTCGGAGTCAAATATCCAAGAATCGGAGTCAGTCATTTGTCCTCCGTGTATAAATGTTTGCCAAAGCTACGAAGTCAGAGTCGAAGTCGGGGAGTCGGAGTCCGATTAATTGTCGGGAACAGGAGTCAGAGTCAGTGTCAGGTCCCCCTAAATTCTCGGAGTCGGAGTCGGGAGTTGGTCGTCAAGAGCTATTTCCAACAAAGTTTGTTTGAAGTAAATCCGCCTTCAAGTACGGAATCTACATTGACTTTCAGTTTCCCCGTAGGCGCTAATGTTAAGGGATTTGAACTGTTCAAAATTGAACGGAAAATTGTTCAAATCAAAAAGATATCTTATATACAAGTTTTTTATCAAAAGCTTTTTCCTACAAAGTTTGTTTGAAGCAAATTCGCCTCACAGTTCGGAATTGCTTTGAATTTCCCCGTAGGCGCTAATGTTAAGTTTTTTTGAACTGTTCAAAATTGAACAAAAAATAGTTCAAATCAAAAAGTGAAATATGGGAATGAGGTGTCCTCGCCGAGATCTTTCGAACAAAAAAAAGTTTGTTCGAATCGGACTATTCATTCAAAAGTTATTAGGGGGGGACAGACAGACAGACCGACAGACAGACAGACAGACAGACCGACAGACATTTTTCCCCATCTCAATACCCTACTTTCCAATTTTTAATTTTTCAATATTCATTCAATTATTTTATTTATTTTCGACTTTTTTTTGTTTTTCACGATATTTTTAAGATGCATTAAGCCTTCTTTCATGCTTTTTTCTTCTTTTTCTGACTTTTACTGGGAAAGTAGGCTAAAAACAAAGAGGTTTGCAGTTGGAGAAACATGTGTTGTCTTTTAACAACTGAAATTACTTTGAAGATTGCAGCTCATGAGAGTTCGAATGTTTTTCGATATGTTTGGTTAGTTTTATTTAATCAGTACACAATTTTAAAATATCGATTAAAAATTACGTTACTTCATATTCACAAGTAATCCTTCAAAAGTGTGAATTACCGATTGGAATAAAACTTTGCATATCCTTCGGTACAACATTTAAATATATTGAACTCGTGTTTTTTTTATTATCGGCAACAAACTGCTTTAACGGGATGAAATTTACCCCTAAATGTTCGATAATTGAGATAATAGAGGGTACAATATATTCTTTCACTTGTAATTTTGAATATTAAAATTCAAATAATGATTGGCAGTTTGAAAAAAACTAAACAAACTAAAATTGACGTGTTTTTGGATTTTTCTTGTTGCCTATGAACAATTCCATGTCAGAAAAATCGCCTTCTTGACTAGAGGCGGATTTACAAGAGGGCGGTGGGGGCGACCGCCCCCTCCGTGACCGTCGTTTTCTAAAACTAATAATATAGAATTGAAGGAATTATTAGCAATCGCTGCTAATTTTTATCCAGTACATTCCACAAATTTGCTTTAAATTAAAATTTGACAGTTAGTGTAGTCGAGGATGAACAGCGTTACCCTCTTTTTTTGTTTGAACCTAAGCTTGCCCCTCCCTCCTTTTTTGAACTTTAATAATTTTTATATTTTTATATGTGTCTTCCAACCAATTTTCAATCATAATTTGAATTTTTGTAGTTAAAATTTGAAAAAAAAAGAATATATTGTACTCTTTAATATCCCAATTATTCAGTACTGTCGGCCCCGCTGTCGAATATCTTCGGTTCTAAGAAATTTTATTCGATTAAGCGGGGTATTTGATTAGGGGGCAAATGTTCTTTACCTTTCTAAATTGATAACATTTGTCTTAAACGTAACAATAATAAATCAATAGCTATATAAAGGGAATAATTAATGTTTTTGGTAAAACGTTTTTGAAATAAGATAAATAAAGGACAAAATAGTTTCATAATTAATCTCAAGTCAGTATGAGGAAAAAAAAAGTAACTAACAACTTGGGTTTTGAAAATTTTGCTATCTTTTCTCACTTTATTATTTTTTTGAATTAAGTCCATAATAGTGGATAGCTTGTTCAAGATCTTTGGGGAAAGCATTTTCTGACTCTCTTTTTCCCCTACTCGTCGTTTACCGTGCTTTGCATTTAATTTTCATTAATCTTAATTGTTGTTGAAAATGTGTATTTTTTTTTATTCACTTTATTTCTCGAATGTGCTTCTTTTTTTTTTTTGTAATGACAAAGACAAAAGAAATTTGATAGAATAGTGGACTTGTTTCGATGTAATATGCAAGTTGTTTTTCTCTCCCGTTTTGTCGGCGAAAACTATTGCTTCATACTTTTAAGTCAATAATTTTCCTTACTTAATTTATTTCTAATTTATTTTTAAAAAATGTCAGCAAGAATATTTTTGAAAGCTGATCAATATTATTCGATAATCCGATGAAAATATTCGATTAAGCGGGGATCTTTAACATTGCGTCTATGGGGGAATATTCGATTCCGGGAGGTGTTATTCGAAAAGCGGGGTATTCGTTTATCCGTTTCCCGATTAAGTGGAGCTGAGAGCATTTAGAGATTAATTTCACCCCATTAAAAGTATTTATTGACGATAAAAAAGTACGTGTTTAATATTCCTAAGTGTTCTCTCGATGTGCAAAGTTTTAATTCAAATCGGCATGCGACACTAGGTCAATGTTACTTGTCAGCTTATTTCGTCTTTCATAGAATCCCTCATTTCGGGGGCAGGGAGCCTCTATAACTGCGCCCTTGTGTGTATGGGCCCCTTTAGTTACAATAAACGAAATTGGTGAGGAAGATAACGCTGCCCACGACATTTCCTTTCTCTGGCATAGGCAGGATTCTGCTTCGGGAGGGTGCAAATGTTTACATTAAAAGCACTACCAGATTATCCATTTTTCATTAAATATGTTGAGCTATGCCATGAACATTTAAACTTTTACCAAATCATCAATAAATTGAGAAATTAAAGCAAACATCAATTAATCAATTTCTTTAAATTTCATACTTATTTTTTTTTCTTTTTAATATTTTCCAATTTAAGGGTGGGGGGCAGCTGCTCTTCCTTGCTCCCTCTCCCCTCTTGGCATGGCCGTGGTAAAAATGCAGTTCGATTTAAAATTATATTTTTTATTCTAAGTGATTTAAAATATGTCACATATGGTTGGATCCGGTAAAACATTTCGTTTAAAACTTCTTTTATCTTCTCGGTGCATTTACCAAATGGCATTGTCATTGTTTTTGCTAAATGTATTTTTGAGCTGTTAAGAGGACTCATCCGACAGAAATTTTCTAGCTTTCGGGAAGAGAGAGAGAGAGAGAGCTGCAGTGTTTTTCTACCCTCTCTAAGCGGATCTGCTGACAGGTTTTGGATGAATTCTTCCCCCTCTAAACGACTGTCTATGCTCAAAATTTATTGGCAGTGGGCAGCATAACTTTCTTTATGTACTGCAACTGGAAATTTTGTTAATCATTATGTTCGTTGTTTGTTTTCTAAATTTGATTTATTAAAATGCTCTCACAGTCTACTTTTTATGCAAGAAGGATATGCAGTAAGTTCATAAACATTTTGTTTTCGCGCAAAATGCAACATTAACCTTATCATTCTGAAAATCAAAAGCAGACACAGGGTTGATAAAGTAAATTACAGATCACTCTCCGCCTCCCCTTATCGATACGGCACTGAAATTGTCCGGAAACGTATTTTTCGGACTTAAAACATGCTGATTTCATAATTCATTGAAGAATAAAAATAAATATTCAAAATAAATTTTAGAATTAGCAAAGCATTCGAAAACAAAAATTTAATTTGTTTCAAACAAAGTTTTTGGCAATCTTTTTATTTTTTCATTATTTTTTTTATTTTGTTCGTAGTACAGCGGATTTATCTATGTTTTTGAAAGTATAATAGTTTTGAATAAATTTCAGGTTTTCTTTTCAGATTTTTTGTTTACGCTAAATGTTTCACAAAGAACCCTAATGAATCGAAACAGTGTACAAGTAAAACCATAAGAACAGTGATTAATGAGGACTATAAAATAGCCCCTTTTTCGATTTGTAAACTTCAACAAAACGCCTGTAAATAACGTTTGAGCAAAAAAAGTCAATAAGATATGGGGTGCGTCCTTCCTTCCGGGAACATGATAATTCCAAAAGGGGGCATGAGCAAAACGAAAAAAAAAAAAAAAAAGCTTGAAAATTGTTAAATTTTCTGAAGGAAAAGTAAAACAACATATATTCTGACGTAATGAGATGTCAAACACATATTCACATTTATACTGAAAATGCATTCCTAACAAAATATTTCAGGGAATGCCCGACAACTCTCCTACTACTCTCCTACTTATGTGCGAATGTTAAATAGCTCAAACAAAAAAATCCAATACTATCTTCAAATTTTATTTACAAATGCAATATTTGTATTTCATTGTGTTCGTTACGAAGACTGGTAAAAAAGTAGTCATCTTGACACTGCAACCTTTCGTTCATAAGGAAAAAAGTACAATTGAGGACCTAAATGGCTACTGAAAATACTTCACGAGTCCTCAAACAAATTAAGAGTTAAAAGGTTTAATTTGGATAATGGATCCTGATCCAGACCAGGATCTAGAATATTAGTAGGAGAAATCTTCCTTTTTTTTTCTTTCAATTTTTTATTCTTCGTGCTTGAAACACAACTTTCTTCAAACCCTTTGAATCATTACATATTTTGAAAGAAAAAAAAAAGAAAAAAACACGTCATGCTTCAGTTAATAAAGTTTGGGAAATTTTTATTTTCGTGAAAGTCGATTCCCCCCTCTATAATGCATGACTCATTCGCCCCTCCCAACAGGATCGTCTGGATCCGCCACTGAGATCATGCACTATGTATTGAATCGCCCATTCGAATGCTATGGAGCGGCCCCCAATGAAAAGACTACCCAAATTACCCCCTGTCAATTTCAGGAGAAGAGACTGCACTTGTACCCCGTGTGCACCCAAATCAGAAGTATTTCCCCAGGATGACTCTCAAATGCTATGGAGCACGACCCGGTAACAAGCCCCCCCTCAAAAATGAGATTTTTAAAATTTTTAACCCCCCTCCCCCGAGCAATTTCTGCCAGGAGTCCCCATCATGGCACTCCTATCTTTTTCCACACAGAAATGAACTATCTCAAGGTCATACATCTTTTTATCAGAGCCGCTCATCTTGCACTATTTAAAAAGGATAAAATTTTTGGATAGTGCGGGATAGATATAGTGTGGGATATGTTAGGAGAACCCACTGGGGCTCATAACTGAGATTGCACTTTAAAAAGCCTTCAAAAATTACCCACATCCCCTCCTCCGGAAAAAAAAATAAGATCAATGAGGCAGTCTGCGTTAATAACCCTCTTGATTTAGGAGGGTCATTTTATAGGGTTTGGACAGTTTCGTTCTTTGGGAGTATTTCATAGCAGTTGAGAGGTCTGTATAAGGCGGATGGGCTTTGTAGTAGCAATAAAATAAGATTGAAAACCTTCTAATATTACCCCCCCCCCCCACACACATACTCCAAAAAGAAAGAAACAGCGGTGCGGTCTATTTGTATCAGAAGTGCCTATGAAGGGGCACTCATGGTGCCGGTTCCGCCATTCTAATTTTGAAGGAGGATAATTTTTATAGGGAAACTAATTTCATCAGTCCTGTAGGGGGGGGGGGAAGCGTTGGGATCCCTGTGGCCATGTATATGTACTGAATAAAATTGCTAAATAACATCACATCTTATGCTTTGGCATAGGCTTTCCTTTAAGCTCCAAAAATTGAAATGTATTTAAAATAAAAAATATTTACACCTCTTTAAAAACATTAAATTTTAAGGGGGGAGCAGGAGAGGACGATAATCCAGCTAATTTAGTAGAGAGATTTTATAGTTGATTTTCAGTTTCTCCTACCTTCTGAAACAGCGGACCTATCTAGATAATCAAAAAAATTTCATTTTTTAGTGAGAATCCAAGCCAATCAGGGGTGCCCCCCCCCCACTACTAAAAAAAAAAATCTCGACTCTCTATTCCTTTTTTGTAGCTCATGTTTTTTTTTCTGTTTATTTACTTACTAGTGGTACCCGCACGGCTATGCCCGTAATAGAAAAATTAAAAGGTCGCCTGTATATTTACAAATAATGTATGGTGAATTTTCTCACTAATTGGCTTGTACCCATGTTACGGTTCCACGTTATGATAATTTTGTATCTCGCTAATTGGCTTATGCCCATGTTACGGTTCTGCGTTATGATAATTTCGTAATTTACTCGTCCATCTTATGATATTTTTGTTCTTAAAATTCGATCAGCAAAAGAACAAAATCGAATTTTCAAAAAATCGCTTCGAGATGCACACCCCCATGCTACAAACTAAATTTGTGCCAAATTTCATGAAAATCGGCCGAACGGTCTAGGCGCTATGCGCGTCACAGAGATCCAAACATCCATACAGAGAGACTTTCAGGTTTCTTATTTAAAAAGAAAAGAAAAGAAGAAAGATAAAGAAGTAAAGAAAAGAAAGATAAAGAAAGATAATTTTCAGAACAAATTCTTTCCCATTTTATTAAATTTCCGAGAAGAATGGGCTTAAAATTGGAATAGAAAAAGAACAAAATCGAATTTTCGAAAAATCGCTTCGAGGTGCACACCCTCATGATACAAACTAACTTTATGCCAAATTTCATGAAAATCGTCCGAACGGTCTAGGCGCTATGCGTGTCACAGAGATCCAAACATTCATACCGAGAGACTTTCAGGTTTGTTATTTAAAAAGAAAAGAAAAGAATAAAGATAAAGAAGTAAAGGAAAAAAAAGATAAAGAAAGATAATTTTCGGAACAAATTCTTTCCCATTTTATTAAATTTCTGTGAGAAATGTGTTTAAAATTAGAATAGAAATAGAACAAAATCGAATTTTCGAAAAATTGCTTCGAGGTGCACACCCTCATACTACAAACTAACTTTGTGACAAATTTCATGAAAATCGTCCGAACGGTCTATGCGCTATGCGCGTCACAGAGATCCAGACATTCATACCGAGAGACTTTCAGGTTTGTTATTTAAAAAGAAAAGAAAAGAATAAAGATAAAGAAGTAAAGAAAAAAAAAGATAAAGAAAGATAATTTTCAGAACAAATTCTTTCTCATTTTATTAAATTTCTGTGAGAAATGTGTTTAAAATTAGAATAGAAATAGAACAAAATCGAATTTTCGAAAAATTGCTTCGAGGTGCACACCCTCATACTACAAACTAACTTTGTGACAAATTTCATGAAAATCGACCGAACAGTCTATGCGCTATGCGCGTCACAGAGATCCAGACATCCTCCGGAGAGAGACTTTCAGCTTTATTATTAGTAAAGATTTATTTATTTGAATATTTTTATTTACTTACTTATTTATTTTTAATTATTATTATAATTATTACATTATTCGAAAAGTGCCAATGACATACCCCATATACCCGCACACACACGCAAACTAAAAAGTTAAATGAAATAAAATGCAAACAATAAAATGAAATAAATTTTTAAAAATAAAATAGAGTAATAAATAAATAAAAAATATTTAAGAAATCCCCCCTCCCACCCCGAATGCCAATTACAATTTATATGACTAAAATACGCAGTTGAAATTATCTATATTCGCTTTAGCTCCCCAAAAAAAAGTTTATACTTGAAAAGTCAGGTCACTAGAGCCAAATTATCAATAAATTGAGAAATTGAAACAAATGTCAATTATCAATTTTTTGAAATTTCATGCTTTATTTTAAAATATGTTTTCCCAATTTAAAGGGGCGGCTGCCCTCCCTTGCCGCCCTCTAGATACGTCCATAGTAATAATGCAATTCGATTTAAAATATGTTTTTTATTTTACGTAATTTAAAAATGTGTAACATGGTTGGGTCCGATAAAACATTTCCTTAAAAGCACTATTCAAAGCTTATTATGAACATTATTTGGAGGGACATTCTTTCATTGAAGTACCTTAGAAGCTGAACTTTAAAGTATCCAACAATATTTCCTTTCATCTTCAATTTTATCAATTATTTTCTATTCATAGCGAAAGCAAAACCGCTTTTTAGCACGCAAACATATGCAATCGTGCGGTTTGTTGGCAACGCTAAAAGCTCCATCTATCGGCTCAAACTGAACTATATTTCTGGTCCCCTTTCAGCTTCGGAAATCGGTCGAAAAGGTCGAAAATGACAGATGCGTCAGAAGCGTTGCATCCTCGTAGGCTACGGTATTGGAATCGGATTGGTTCCTTTTGTTCTTGTTTTCGGACCTGGTTTTGTTTTGTCTTGTGTATCTTGCCACCTTCGTTCATTCTGTTTCTCATGTTATGTTCTTTCATCAGTGTTTCGGTGTAATTTAAGTTTGTCTGCCCTCAGAATTGCAGTCCTCGTTACCTGGATCATTAGGGATAAAGCCACTTAGGTTAAGTGTAGCAAAATTCCCAAAAGAAGAAGAAGAAGAAGTTCTTGTTTTCAAAAAGTTTGTCTTCAGCAAATCGCTTTTGATTTTGAACTTACCGAAGCATGAATTTTATGATTAAAAATTTTTGTTCAACTGACTTAAGGTATGAATCTGCTTTTTTTTTTTTTTTTTTGAGGGAAGAGGGGGTGGGGTAACTATTTTGTGGAATGGTTAATTTTTTTGAGAGTCTCTTTTTACTTATGTTTTACTTAGAATATTTCCGAGCCTTGTGCATGTCTCATCTTTATAACAAGCCATTCCGACTTGAATTGCGGAAGTGGGATGACACGTGGCCGATTTTTTAGGGCGGTCTCATTTGAAAAGACCCATTATCTTCAAAAAGTTTTTTTTTCAGAATTTTGTGCACATTGAGAAATTTTACTTAGGAAACAAACTAAGTATTTCTAGCTCGAGTGGTATCATAGCTCCTAAACAGATGAAACTGTACTGGGTTTCCGCTACAGTCGCATTTTTCGCAAAATGTGAAAATACTATGGGCAGTTCTCAAAAGGTGGGAGCAAATACAGACTTCAACTTTGAAGCTTCAACACCAAATAACTTTCATTTTAATTAACTCTAAAATTTTTGAGTTAAATTATAATACTGTATAGAGGCAAGAATTGACATAAATCATGGAAAAAATGCTCTAAGAATGCCCTTAAAAAAATATTTTCTTTGCTAAAAGACACAATTTTGGACATGCCCAAACGTTAACTGAGCAAATGTACCATTAAAAAAATTTTTATTTAAATTATTTCCATACGTTTCAAAAAAAAAATTAAAGGTATGAATCTTACACTGAATAATTTTTTGTCAATATTTTACACAAATAACAAAAGTAAAGACAGATTATTTACTTTGTAAACGATTTTAGAAAAAAGTAAGTTTGAAATTTGATGCATGTCCAAAAGTTACAATCTTTACAGTGCTATTATTTGAGAACTAAGTACAGTGCCCGCCACTAATAAAATCACTGGATTATAAAATCAGCCGCTTTATAGAATCAAATCTGGAAGAACAAAATCATTTCTATATCAAAACATGTTAGGTTTATCCTTTAATAAAATCATCCTCGCCGTTTTATAAAATCAAACTTCTGGAGAGCATATGTTAGTTCTTCTCTGAATAGAACCAGGATTTTATTTTTTCTTTCAAGGATTTAAAACGTTGCAGCACTAATAAAATAACATATTCTACATAATAAGCAAAAAAAAAAAAAGGTGAAGGTTGTACGTTTTTTTTGTGGGGGTGGGGGGTGGGAGTTGAATGAAAAAAAAGAAGAAGAATGAAGCAGTCTCAAGAGAATTGTTTCAGAGCCGTATATTTAGTTGGTGCTGCCAGTTTTCACTTCGCAGAACTGTTTCGACATGCATCCCTGCTCACTCACCACCGAGTCCATCAGTTTGTGTTTATTCAGCTATCTACAGGGGTTGACAGTTCATTTTTTACAATTGATTTAAAATTGTTAGCTAGCAAGTCATGACGACTTGAGTGTGAAAGATGAAATCGAAATTTGAATTAGTATGACAAGCTTCCTAAATGTAGTTAGTGTGATGCTGCAATTAAATTAGGGATTTTTCAATCTTTACTTTCAAATTCTCTTATTCAAACAACAATAAGTCAATATTTTAAGACCCTTGAGGAATTTTAAAAATGTACCTTATGTAAGTTAAAATGTCAACTGTATTTTGCGACTGAACTAAAATAATACAAAACAACTAGACTAGAAATAAAATACAACTAATCGTAATTTATTTCTTTTTTAGAGTATTTATACTTAAAAACCTTTTATTTTTTTCAGTGCGTAAGTGCAGGTTTATAAAATCAGCCGCTTAATAAAATCAAATGTCCTCAGAACGAATGATTTTAATAAGCGGGGGCACTGTATATGATGTTTTCGTTTTAAAGGTATTTATTGATCCTCAGAATCAATTTTTTATTGTTTAAAAGTGTTTTCATAAGCTTTTATGCAGTATCTTAGAAGAGAAATAATTTTTCTTAAACACACATGTGAGATGTCCAAATGGCGTTACGATCTAGACGCCGATAATTCTGTCTGTTTATAATTTTTTATAATCCACTGTCTTCTAACCTCAATAAAAAAGGTTATTATGATGTTATCTTCGTTAATCCATCGGTATTTTGCATAGTTAATGCGTTACACATTGAACAATATATAAATTACAGTAGAAACATGGCTGATGATGTATGAGCCATGTTTCTACTGTAATATTCCACTTATGATCGTAACGAAAGCCATTTTGCGCGAAAATCGCCAAGCAAACCTCCGTTGGCGACAACACAATATATGATAAGCTAAAGGTTACCAGAGGGGAATTCCAGTTTGACAAATGTAGTTAATCGTCAGCTGCACCAGTTTTGGCGACTTTATCACCTGCGCTAGCATTTTTTTTTTCCGCTTTTATTATTTTAGAATTTTTTTTTCTCTTCTTTTGGAAACATAATTTAACGATCTCCAAATAGAAATATGAATTTCTTTTTTCAATAATTTTTTTTAGACATTGTTTTAATTCTTATGACATTAGAAAAAATATTCATTATTAAAACTGATGTCACTTTTTACCTTCTTTTCTTTCTTAAAGCATATTTTGTTTATTTTTCCTTTAAAAATATATATGTCGTATTTATTTGTCTCTATTTTTATTCCTTATTTGTCCCAATAAATCAAACTACGAGTTTGTATAGTTATTTAAATGAAGCTTTTTTCTACCTTTCATCAACTTCTTCAAAATCATTCCAAAACTTTATTATATGTAAAGAGCAGTATATCTGACAGATGAAACATATCAATTTTTTTGCTAGAAATGGGAAAATAGAAAGAGTACTTAGTCGCTCAAATTTTTCTTCAGTTTGAAATTTTGTTATAAAATTCCGAAATTACCTGTGTGCCCCAAATAGTGATGTGGATCGGGTAAATACCCAGTGGGTAAGTAAATATTTTTTGGGTATTTACCCGGGTATTTACCTAAGGCCTGGGTAAATACCCGAAAACTGGGTATTTTACAAAAAAATGCAAAAAGTGAATGGGATTTAAAATCTAAATATGAAATAATTGGTAAAACTGAAACATACATATGTATTACACAGTTTATAATATTTTTTATTGAAAAACTTGATGAAATTATGAAAGAAACATATTGTGTGAAAAGAATCTTTCTTTTCAATGTCATAATTGGAGGAGTATAAACAATTCAATGATGAACTGTAGGATTTCAAAATTACAATCTAGGTTATTCATATCCAAAATGAAAAAAAAGAGAAGCAGGAGGGATGTTTGGAAGAATAAACTGAGAAGTTTACTAGTTTTCAGTACGGTTTCAGGAAAGGCAAATCTTGTGCAACTAATTTATTACATTTTTATGACAAAGTTACCATGGCTTTGGACAATAAGAAGCCTGTAGATGTTGTTTACATTGATTTTCAAAAAGCTTTCAATAAGGTACCGCATGTTGCTCTACTTAGCAAATTAGCTGATATAGGAATAAGAGGGAAAACTTTCATTTGGGTAAAAAACTGGCTGACCGGAAGGAAACAAAGGGTAGTTGTAAGGGGAAATTACTCTAATTGGAGTGAGGTTTTAAGCGGGGTTCCTCAAGGATTAGTGTTAGGGCCTGTTTTGTTCATTGTCTTTATGAACGATATTTACAAAAATATTTCTGGGAACATGAATTGTTTTGCTGATGATGTCAAAGTTATGGGGACTGTAGATAATGAAGAACAAGCAAAACAGCTGCAAGAGGATCTAGATCATATTACGGAGTGGGCTGATAAATGGGGTATGGCTGTTAATGTTGGGAAATGTCAAGTGCTACATTTAGGGCATGGAAATAAGTGTACACGTTATTTGCGTCATTAGTCAGGCAGACAAAGTTATTGATCTGGGGGTCTTAATAAGTCAGGATTTAAAGTTTAGCCAACAGTGCAGCATTGCTAGTAACAAGGCCAATAAGATGTTTGGGTTTATCAATAGATCTATTTCAAACAAATCTAAAGAAGTTCTTCTGCCCTTATATAGAAGTTTGGTAAGGCACCATTTGGAGTATGCTGTTCAGTTTTGGTCTCTTTATCTTAAGAAAGACATTAATGTATTGGAAATTGTTCAAAGGCGGACTACAAGGCTAATAAGTAGACTTTCCCACTTAGATTATGATTCCAGGCTTAGAAGGCTAAAAATTTACAGTCTTGAGCAAAGAAAAGACCGAGGGGACATGATTCAGCTGTTTAAATTTATTAAAACGAGAGATGTTACGGGACTGAAGTTTAGCACTGAAAACAGGACAAGGGGTCATTGTTTTAAGCTATTTAAATCTCAGGCTAACATGGATATTAGGAAAAATTATTATTTTAGCAGGGTAGTGGAACCTTGGAACAGCTTACCGGAAGAGGTGGTAATGAGCAAGGGAGTAAGTAGACAGTTTTAAGAGGACCATTGATCTTCACTGGGGATTGTAAATTGACTAGGACCAGAGCTGGGCCCAGAGCCTGTTGCTGGTTGTCACTTTTGTATTTGTATCTGATGCGCTTTCACGCACTTTGCTGAGGGGTTCAGAAAAAGTGACTTTCAAGAAGTTGTAACTCACTTGCTTTTCATGCTACAAAAATGTAATGACAAAAGTTGAAGGAAATTGAATCCTCTTTAACATTTGCATTGGAAGTTTTTTGTAATTTTAACCATTTTTGAGATATTTTGAAAATACTACAAAAACTCACATATTTTTGGGGGTTTTCGGCCCTTAAAACTTCTCCCGAGGTCTTTCGTGTTGGATAACTTGGTTTTTTCATACTGGCACTAGTATACACAAATTTAAAAAATAAAATCTTTGACCCCATTTTTTGTAAGGAAAGCCCGTTTTTTTCTACCTATTGACTGAACTAAGTCCAATGACGAAGTCACACTTTTTTTTCAACAAATTCGACTTCTCCTCCCTGTGTCACAAAGGACCAAACTTCGCTTTACTCCATCCCCTCCACATGTCAGTTTTTCACATAAGCATAAACATATTCTTGAACAAAAAAAAGCAGGATATCATACTTTTTGTTATCTCCTTCACCTTGTTTGGAGTATGCTGTTCAGTTTTGGTCTCCTTATCTCAAGAGAGATATTTCTCTGTTGCAAAGGGTTCAAAGAAGGGCTACTAGGTTAGTGAGGGGACTTTTAGATTTTGATTATGATGCCATACCTTAATATGTACAGTAGGTGCCGCTTAATGAGATCACAGTCAATGTTATCATTTGCTTAATGTTATATATCAGAATCACAAAGTCCAGGAACACTTGTATACTAACACGTGTTAAAAAAGTCGGATATTTTAATCAGTGTCTTCGTTTTCTGTTATCACTTTCTCATAAACTTTCACATTTCTCCCCGCTTTTGTTCATCAATTAACAGAAACACAATGACAACCCCTGACAAGACTAATGTTCTGTGTGGCATTTTGTGGTTTTCAATAGCAATGCAAACTCTTTCTGGAAGAAAACAGGAAGTTCGTTCTCAGTGACCAAACTCCCTTTATGATACCTTTCGTTGGCAGATGAAAAACTTCAGTTGCGGGACATGTTGCAGGCATGGATGTAGGACCTCTATGGTTGCAGGTGGTGAACTCCTCACACTTTGAGTGATATAATTAATGTAGCTTCCGAAAAAAATGAAGTTCCTTCTTTTAGTAAAGCAGAAGACGTCCTCTCTCTGTAGCAGAAACTGCGAGACACGAGACGGGCGTCGCAGATTTTGCAGCGGTCTGCAGATAATTTTACCAAAGAACAAAAAGAAAGAAAAACAACTTAGTAAAGATCGCTTGGAGATCCTCTTTTGATTGGAAATGCGATGGATGCTTCAGCATTTCAAATAGAAACATAGTCGCCATATTTGTTCATTCACAAGATGGAAGTAGATAAGATGCTTAAGTGCCTTAGTTTTGAAAAACAAAGCAGAATTGGATGTTTTATTTACTAACTTCTTCATGAAACATGTGAATTGTTATCTGCACACTTGTATTTGATGAACATTGCTTTGGAAGCTTTGCTATAAACTAAAACGTTCCTCTAAAATGTAGTTTCCTGCTAACTTCTTATTTACTAATTTATTTATTTATTCATTAAAAAAAATTCAAAAAGCTATTTTAACTTAAATTTTCCATATTTAAATAAATATGTATTGAATAATTGTTTTTCATAGTGCGCATAGTTCTATTTATTTTTGTAAAAATAGTGAAAATTGCTCTCTTTCCCCCTTTTTTTATACTTTGAAACTCGGCGACAGTGGTGGCTACTAAGTTTTTCTGGTTTAGTGACCACTGGCCAGTTGGAAAATTTTTGAGACTTGACCTTTACCAGAGACTTGCGTATTTTATGAAAACTGAAAAGGAAACTAATAATGACGCTGCAGATTATTTTCAATTGCCCAAACTAGTGTCACAGACTGGCTAGAAAGTTTCTGCTACTGGGCGTCCACTTACCTTAAAACTTCACTCTAAATGGCCAAACATTTTATCTGTGGAGGAAGAGCGCCATGATCTAATTGTCAGGGATAGGGCAGATTTGGAAGTGTGGAGGCCCCGGGGCAATGAAGGAGTGGAGGCCCCTAATCAGGGTTCAAACAGATCATATTTTCGAAAATATCCAATACTTTGACATATATCCGAATATTATGTATATATCCGATATTTTCGACCCGTGAAAGTTAGGATATTTTGTAAAAATTTTATTGTGTGGGCCTCTTTGTTGTGGAGGCTCCGGGGCAGTAGCCCCGTCTGCCCTCCGCTAAATCTGGCCATGTTCAGGGAAAAAGTAACATTTTAAAATGCTTCGACAGTTTACCCATGCTGAGTTAAAGAAATGCTTCAGCACTGCTAAAAAAGTTCCTCAGCCATTACTTTGTAAGTTCTTAAAGAATAGAGATGAGATTGAAAGCAAAGCTGAATAAAAATTTAAACAACAAGCGAAACCATGCTGTTAATTGAATCTGCTTTGAAACCGTGGTTTACAAATCAGGGAAGAGGATGCGTGAGTCAATGGTCATATTTTATTTCAGCTGTTACTATGTGTTTCAAAATTGAAAATTTTAGTTTTCCCTTTTATGCTTCAGATATTTTCACTCTGCTAATTTAATAATTTATATTTTAAAACTGCGTTTAATTGAGTCATTGTAATTTTTATTTGTGGTTGCAAAAATAAATGCTTTTTAATTGAAAAAAACAACGTTTTTTTTTGTGTCTGCTAGATTCTTTTTGGTTATTGTTATGAGTTGGTTATTGTAATCAAATTATATTCGTCCCAAAGTGATCACATTAAGCGGTGCCTATTGTATAGCCTGGAACAAAGGAGAGTCTGGGGCGGAGGGGGGGGGGGGGACATGATTCAGTTTAAATTTATCAAAATGAATGATGTTAATGGATTAAATTTTTGCATGGAAATAGTGATGTAAAATACCCGGGTATTTATTTTTAGGGGTAAATACCCAGGGTATATACCAGGGTAAATACTTACCCGGGTATTTATTTCAAAAATTTATATTCAACTAAAATACTTTTCTGTATGTATTCCACTATGTATATATATGAACAACCATATACAAAACAATAAATTTTTGCTCAAAAGTTGTATTTTGATCACATATTTAAAGAACAATTGTGTGAAACCATTTAGCAATCTAATATGATGTCCACATTAGATGTGTTGGATATGCTTAATCAATGTTGATAGCCAAATTTCAGATATAAAAAGCCATTGTACAAAAAGTAAAAAACTTAACTGGTTACAAAAAAAAGCAAACATCAATTTTTTAAGGTCCTTGTCTTTTATAACCCAGTAATATGTCCCTACATGACATCTAAATGTAACGAAATGTCGCTCAATTTATTATTACTATTTATTTTCCTATATCTTTTGCAGAAATTTCCTTCAAACCTATTTCAAGTGTTCAGGCTTATTCTGCATATATATAATGGCAAGTAACAAAAAAAGAATTAAACATTTAAAAAAGGGGGAGGAATAAAAGAAAATTGTAAACAAAGCCAAAGAAAAGCTGCTCTGAGATTGAACTCATCAGCATTGGAAATCTCAAAGCTTTTTTCGTACCAGAACTACTAAGCAACACAAATGGATAGTTACCCAAATGCACTATAAATCCAAAAAATGCATACTTTGAAGCGGCAGCCAAATTTTGAAAAGATAAAAAATGGGGAGAGAATGTAATGAATATGTATACAAATGCCTGGTGTGGAAATAATCATTGAACCACCGGCAAAGACAAATTCGGGAAAACTATATCAAAATTCTCTTTTAAATTTTCCTGCCATCCTATTTAAGTTTTAGAATAGTTCACTTTAAATTCTGACAGTTTTTTTGATAAGATCTCACTAAGACTTTAATTTGAAAAAATTATAATATATAAATTTTTATATTTTATATCTTTCATTTTATGATTTATGTTTTAAAAAAAAATTCATCTTTTGATACCATCTTTTTTTTTTTTTTTTGCAAAATGCACATCTACTAGGGGATTTATTTACCCTGCTTTCGGATAAATACCCAAACAAATATTTACCTTCTCACCCTACATCACTAATTGTGTGTATTAAAAAAAATTGAATCATGAAGTACTGGGGAGCAAGTGCAAATGAGCAATGCAACGAAAAACAATATTTTGATTTGTTTTTGCTTATTAATGTGAAAACTGTTTCTATATTTGCCACATTATCACCTAAACAGCAATAAAATAAATAAATAATATCATAGTGTCTTAATAACTTCTCAGTTTATTCTTCCAAACATCCCTCCTGCTTCCTTTTTTTTCTCATTTTGGAAATGACTAACCTAGATTGTGATTTTGAAATCCTGGAGTTCATCATTGAATTGCTTATTCTTCTCCAATTACGACATTGAAAAGAAAGATTCTTTTCACACGATATGTTTCTTTCATAATTTCATCAAGTCTTTCAGTAAAAATTTTTATAAACTGTGTAATACATATGTATGTATCAGTTTTACCAATTATTTCATATTTAGATTTTTTTTAAAAATCCCATTCACTTTTTGCTTTTTTTTTTTTGTAAAATACCCAGTTTTTGGGTATTTACCCAGGCCTTGGGTAAATACCCGGGTAAATACCCAAAAAATATTTACCTACCCACTGGGTATTTACCCGATCCACATCACTACATGGAAAGCAGGATGATGGGTCATTGTTTTATGCTATTCAAATCTCAGGCTAACCTGGAAATAAGGAAAAACTACTTTAGTAGGGTTGTAGGCACTTGGAACAGCTTACCAGAAGAGGTGGTAACGAGCAAGGGGGTGGATAGCTTTAAGAGGGCCATTGATCTTCATTGGGGACTAATCAACTGACTAGGACCAGCCTGGCTCGGCCCAGAACCTGTTGCTTGTCATCACATTTGTATTTGTTTCAAAGGTTCACCAATGCTTAAACCTCCCCCCCAAGGGGTGCCCACAGGGGGGGGGGTTATGACACAAGTTGCTCCATCAAAATTTTTTTTTTTTTGGGGGGGGGGGGACTTCTTTTTGAAAATGAAATTTTTGGAGGAAAGAAAGTATTAAAATTTTTTCAACGAGAATAAGTAAGATGCATTAATTATACTTTTTTGACGTACATCTTCCAATATTTAGTTTCCTTGTCTTTTTTCAGTGAAGATCACCTTAGACACAGGATGGCATCAGAGTATGTTGCAAAAAAGGTTCAGACTTTGATTTCCTTTTAATTTGTCATGATTTTTTCTGGAACGAGTACAATTCTGTACGATGAATGTGTGACAGCTATGAAAAAGAAATAAAAAATGGTTGAAATAAAATATTTTAAAAACCTTTTTTGCTTTTGTAAGACCATCCTGCTCCGGCCTTTCGTGGATTCATTATAAAACCGGGAAAATTAAATAAGAACTAGGTTTTAAAATAATATTTTTTTGCTCTTGACTAACATTTTTCAATATACAGATTTTCTTTACAAACTAGTTTGAGTTCAAGAAGAATTTTTCATTTCATTTAACTTCCATGTTTTGTATCCTTTTTCAATGGCAGTTTTTTAAATTTACCATTCGATAATTTTTACCAAACTTTCAAAAATGTTGGACTCCGCTGATAGAAGTGGATCAGTTTAATCTTATGTAAACTATTTTTCATGAAACATTTTTACATTCTTCGATATCTAATACATAGAAGTTTTTTATTCATAAAAATTCTCGAATTTGTATGCTCAATAGATGAATCTGACCATTTCAGGTGGATATGAATCTCTGTATGTGTGTGTAACCGATTTTTGTGGTTATGCGTACTTAGAGCTTCAAATTCAAAAAACTGTTTAAAAAAAAACGCCCCCTCACCATCATTAAAGACCGTCTTGTTTTTAGGGCTCAATTTCAAAAAAAAAAAAAAAAATGTCACAGCAAAACCGTGAATTCCTTTCTTCAATTGCATTAGTATTCAAATTCATTTGCAGTTGAGTTTCTGCAATTTTAATTTTTTAAAAACTGCCTGTGGAGGGCTTTCAACTTCCAACATAAATATTACCAAAGATCGTCTGAAGCTGCCTTTAGGATACAAATTCGAAACTTTCCCAAGGCTGCCCCTCTCTTCCTCCTTCCTCTCTGCAGTTCTTGCAAACAATATTAAAAATAGTTTTAAGTTTCGTTTTTAGGGCTGAAATTCTCAAACATGTCCGTAGGCAGTGGCGGATTGGTTAAAGAAATCGGCCCTGGCATAAAGGGAAGTCGTGGCCCCATAGCTTCTATAATTACTAATTTTTACAAAAATGATTAGGAAACGATATCACTTAAATGTGAGGAAAATATTCAAAAAAATTAAATACTTTTTTAAACAAAATTTAACAGATGGGATTTTTTTTCTGTGTTTTAATGGTGAACAATTGATACAAGATAAGCTAAACCTTTGTTTGTAATAAAAAAAAAAGGTGATTGTAATAATCTATTTAAGTATTTTTAAGTGCCTGGTGCTGTATTGACTATTTCTGTAATGATATCTTCTAACATTACTTGAGTTAGAATAGAGAGGTTATTAGGGAGGCGAGGGGTGTGTGCGACCCCTTAATTTTGTCAAACACATGTATCAATACAAAGAGAGATAGGGAGTAGATTGATTTTCTTGCATATAGGAGTTATTAAATATTAGCATTATTAGAAACCTAACTGTAAGTTTAACATTGAGTCAAAAATATGGGGTCCAGGGGTTTCTCCCCCGGAAAATATTTCAAATTGTAGTTCTAAAAACTCAATTTTAGATGATCTTTGGTGATGTCAGGGCCAGCGGAAGTATCGAGGGTCCTCCTCCGGAAATTTTTTGGAAGTGAAATTCCGAACTTGTATTTATATATTATCTTCAATTATGTTAGGAAGATGAGGTCCGGGAAAATTTCAAAATATTAGCTCTGAAAATGCAGTTTTAAAAGATTTTGGATGATGCTAGGGAAAGGAGCGATTCGAGCAACATCCACCAAGAATTTTTTTGAAATTGAAATCTTAAAAAGGAAATTGCAAGCTTTATTATTATTATTATTATTTTTATAAAAACTAGGACATCGACAGTTATTCAAAAGTTAAGTTCCAAAAATGAAACTTTTACCGACCTTCTATGATTTTAGCAGGAGGACTTATGGCGAGGCTCTCCTTGGAATTTTTTCGAAATTGAAGCATTAAAAACGAGATTTCTGACGTGCTTTACTGATGATGACGATGGGGGGGGGGGGGGACTTTCTTTGAACTTTTTCGATGCTGTAGAATCGAAAACGGAGTTATAAACGATCTTTCATAATGTTACTAAGAAGAGAAGATCGTGGACTTTCACCCGGTAAACAATCGAAACTTCGGAAAGAGAAATTAGAGTGGTAATATTTAAAGCAGAAAGATGAGGTTAGTGGACAATGGAAGATATAAAGTGCTGGTGCACCTGTGTGTCCATGACATGGACTTTTACATGATACAGAATCTGAAAGTGAGAAACGAAGTAGATCGACAGGGAAAGGACTATGGCCAGTTGCAAAAATTGCTTAGTGTGGGGTGTTTAGATTTAAATTTGAGGTTTTTATTTAATTTTTGGGAATAGGTCAAAAAATCTTCTGTCATGATATTGTGAGAAAAGTGGGGATTTGGGGGGGGGGGCTCCTTTTTTTTTCTTTTTTTTTTTTTTTGAGATTGAAGTCCAAAAAAGGTAATTTTAGACGATCTTCAATGATATTATGGGAATTAGATGCTTAAGAGGCCTCCGAAATTTTTTCCACACTGATTTCTGAAGCTCTTTAATGATGGAGTGGGGACATTTCTAGGTCGATTGCGGCGGAAATACTTTCCTCGAAGCTTTTCGAAGCTGAAATCCCAAATACGCTGTTGTATGCGATGGGGTTCAGGAGTTTTTCCCAGGAATTCCTTAAAGAGCTGTTTCAAAAACGCACTTTAGGCAAGCTTTGGTGACTAAAAGGGAAGATATAAGCTTTTAGATCTCTCTCATCCCCTCCCCTCCCCCCTTTGGCTACGTCCCAATCTTCTTTTATTTACTTTATTGATAAAAAACATGAAGCACCCTCCACAACAGTGTTCTTCTTCAAAACCATTTACATTTAGATTTTCCATAGTAAAATTCCAGCCTAGTATTTTTTCTTCACTCCATTTTATTTTAAATATCATTCCTTCCTCACCTCTTGATAAAATATTGTTTCAATTTTCAATTCATACACGATTTTTACATTCAAACACTTAAAACTACTGGTGTGACTATTAATTTCAATATTTTCAATCTCTCTCGCTATATTTTAATTTTTCTCCTAGTTAAACCCTATTTCGGAGGCCAATGCATTTTTCTATATACATAACTCTGATTTTAAGGATGATATTTTTCATTTTAAAAAATAGGGAAGGTAAATGGTAGCAAAGGTTGGTGTGTCAGCGGCCCCTGAGAATCATATTTTTTTATATAGTGATTTTTAAACTGAAGGGTCTTCATCTGTGGGTTTGAACCCTTCGAGGGATATTGAGGGAGAAAAACTGAATTTTTTAATTTTCGCCAAAAAAAAAAAAAAAAGTTAGAAACGCACATTTTGGAGGTCTTTACTTAAATAATCTTTATAATATAAAATTTTAGATGCTCCAAATTGTGTTTTAAGGGGGTCCGGGACACAAAAATCGTCAAATTTTGCATTTTTTTTTTATCATGTGAAAAATTACCCCGTTTCTTCCTGCTTAAGAGGACGTTTGAATCTTGTTTCTATCTTAAATAGAACGAAAGATATAATTATTTTTGTTGCATGCATTTAACTAATGTGTACTTAATTTTAAAACTTTAAACGCGTTTTTCTCCATGATGCGATTTTTCCCGATTTCTTGCATTCAAACTCTTCTAACTCAGGAACCGATAAAGATAAAGTAACGAAACTTGGAGCATATCTTTTTCAAACAGTTTACTTTAATTTTTATTCGGCGAATTTAAAAAAAAACGTTTACAGCAAAAATTATGATTTTTTTTTAAAAAAGTATCTTTGAATTTTTCGAAATTTTTCTTCAAATATTTTTTACTTTTTATTGAATTAATATTTTTAAAATCGCCGAATAAAAATTAAAGCTTAGATATTTGTGCGTAATTTATTTTAAAAAAAATGAAAATTGATGAAGAATATTTTGAGTTATAGCAATTTAAAGCAACCCCATTTTTTTTAAAAAACTAATTAAATTTAAATAAAATTTTTTTTTTCATATTTATGTTATGATTTTGCTTATTGAATAAATGGTAAATCAGTGCAAAAAATTTCAAAATGTGTCCCGGACCCCCTTAAGATTGCATTTTCTGTTAAAGCTTTATTAAAAAATACTTTTTGTCACTTTTATTGCAATTGTTATGAACTACAATTCATAACAATTGTGAATTGCCATTCATAAGTAAAGTAAATGTGTATTGCAATTTATAGATGAAATTGAAAAATGGACAAAAGTGTTTTAACTTTTAAATACTGCACTTGTTTTTCTGTTTTTATTGCATTACTAAAATGAAATTGGCGGCCCCATTACTGAAAAAACTGGGTTGGTGTAGCACCCCCACAGATCCCTTAGCAACGGCCTTGCGACCCTCTATCCGCGGGCTTGAGCTCATGCATAAAGAGGGATTAAAGCTAGAGAATTTACGAAGCGGTATTTAGATTTTACTGTTTATAGACAGGGCAACTGATCGGCCCGAAACATGACCGGCCCACCGGGCAAATGCCCGGTTGCCCGCCGGGTGTATCCGCCACTGTACGTAGGAGATCTTCCGAGAACACTTCCTCCAAACATGATCAAAGGTGGGCTAAAATTGCCTTTTTGCAGCTACAATTTTGGAAAACTACCGGTTCGTAATGTTACCAAAGATCGTACAATCGCATTTTTAGCACTAAAATTTCAAGAAATCCTCATCTCTCCCCTTAAATTGCTTGAAGACAATCTACAATTACGTTTTTGGAGTTCCGATTTCAAAAAATTGCCGCGGAGGGCAACAGAACTTCTCTGCCTAACATTATCAAAGATGGTTTAAAACTGCGTTTTTATACCTACAATTTCAAAAAAGTTTCAGGGAGAGCCCTTAAACTTCCTTTGCCCTATCGTTACAAAAGATCGTCTAAAACTGTGTTTGGAGTTTTGATTTCGAAAGTGAGTACCACCGAACCTCCCCCCCCAAACATTACTGAAACGGCGAAAAACTGCGTTCCAGAATGACAATTTCAATATAAGTGCGTGGAAGAACTTCCAAACCCCTTCCCTCTCCTAACATCATCGAAGGTCGCCTAAAATTGCGTTTGGGGAGCTTCAATTTTGAGAAACTGATCGCTATCTAACGGTGCCAAAGATAGCTTTCAATCGCGTTTTTAACACTTTAATTTCAGAAATTTTCCAGGAAGATCTCCCGAACCTTCTTCACCTAACATTACTGAAGATGATCCAAAAATGCATTTTTGGAGGTCTTCAATTTCGAAGAATTGCCGTGGGAGGGTCACCAAGCCTCTCCTCTGCCGAACATTACCAAATATTGTCTAAAACAGCTTTTTAGAACTATAATTTCAAAAAAATTCCAGGGGAGCGCCCCCCCCCCCCCACTCCCCCTCTAACATTTCCAAACCTTTGTCTAGAACTGCGTTGTTGGAGTTTGAATTTCAAAAAGTTGCCACGGAGGAGAAACGGAAACCTTTCCTCTCTTTAACTTACCGGCGGTTTTGCACGTCTTATCACGCCGTAGCAAGATCACGTCGCTAGCGTTTTACACGTATTTTTCTGACACTAAATTTTCGTTGTCAAACGGTCCAAGGCGTAGAATCCTGCGTTTCCTTTCCCCTCTCCTGAGAGCGGCACCCCGGAGCGCAGGGGCCCACCTTCTGTATTCACACATGCAAACAATACCCTTTCATCAGGTTGGGGTTTCAAGGTTCAGTGCATCCTTCTTATCAACGCAAAGATTTCTAAGCAAACCTCCTTGCTATTTATTGTAAGCAAAACTTGATTCCAAGAATGAAATATCCACTTCTCTTTCTTCTAAGCTTAAAATTTACATTTAATTAATGATTGTGCTGTAAATGGATGCAACATAATTTAATCGACGACAATGACATTCAATTACATTTCAAATAAATTAATAAATAAAAGCCGTGAGATTTCAAATTGAACGAAAACAAACTAAGTATCCTTTTGGAAATAAATTTATAGCTACGGCTTTATTCGCTACTAACATATAATTTAGGAACTTTAACTGTTATAAAATCACAATGCCATAAAAAAAACCAAAGAGTACACGTAAAAGATCAATTTTGAACTTTTATGTGCACTTACGTCGCGTTTTACGCACATTTAGGCAGATGTTGTACTCAAAACACATTATAAAAAATATAAGAAAAAGGGATATTTTTTCAAATTTATTTACTCTAACTGATTGGCCTTGGGTTTTGGTCGCAAATTTCAATCATTAATATCAGAAACATTTTAAATTCACCGATTCTGTCTAATACTTCAGCTTATAATTATTTTAATCACAAAGAAAAACAAACATTTATCTCTTAGCATACAATTTCAATTCTGTATAAGTAAAAAAAAAACTAAATAAACAATATATAGTAAGAGCAAAAATTTTGCACAACACCAGGCAGCTATTGTGTTAACATTTATACAAAAAAAAAAACTTCAGTTGTTAGCAAAGAACATTAATAATATTTTTTTAATTGTTATTAAAAATGGAAAAGTATATGAAAATGAATAGTTTTCAAAAAAAAAAATCAAAAATTGAATCGTTTGTAGCTTTTTCTTTTCAATAAAAAATAAAGAGCCTCGGAATTTTTTTCATTGAGAGGGGGAAGAAATTCAGAAGAATGGGACCTGACTTTTAGTAAAGGAAATTTCTATGGAGTTGCTTAAGATCTACAGTATTTTGTAGGAAGATGGAAATTGGGAAATGGTTAAGTGAGAATTTATAACTATTCTTTTATGTAAAAAAAGGAATAATAATAAATAGAGAAAAATAAATAAAGGTTTAAACCGTTTTATAATTAAAATAAAACTTCAGCAGAGCTTAACTATTTGTACTTTATTAAGCAACAAATCCAGAATTTTCATTGATCTCAATTTGCCCAAAGCCTGATATTTATCTCAAATCACTATTTAATCTGTGCGATTGCTTGATACAAGTCATATGATCTTTCAATTCCTTGGAACAACTTAAGCAAAAATAATTATAAAACCTTGATTTTTATAGAAAAATCATCATAATTCATGCTTCATACTAATTAATAAACCTTTTACGGGGATGAAAATTCGTAAAATTTTTTTAACAACTTTTTTGCTGCGACTTTTTTTTTACCACTATAATTTAAAAGTATTTCGTTGTTTACAATTTTTTGCTTTAATTGTGTTTTCATAACTTTGATTTGATACCTAGTTCGGTCACTTAGGTCTTAACTACTAGCAGGGGCACTCCGAAATAAAATGAGAGGGGGGCGGGAGAGGTGGATTCTCAAATTTTCGAATGAAGTTCTACTTTTTCCAAATGATAAACATGAGCATGCACATTATATCATACTTACATAACATCTAATGAGAAGCAACATTATGCATCATTAAAAACAATTTTTAAAATTTGAAAGAAGAATCTCAATGTTGCAATAGTGTTTCCACATTTTTCAAATGAGAATTTTTTGGGGAGGTTACACTGTCCTTCTGAGCCTCTCATCGAGGCCCCCCATACTAGATCCCATGTGATTGTCAGTGTTTTTTTAATAATAGCTTTGTTAAATACGCCATAATTCAGTGAATGTTGGATTTAGTATTTGTTTTCCGATTTTCAAACGAGATCCTAGACAGTCCCGATTTTCATTCAAAAATCCAGTGTCCTGGCCAGTTTACTTCACGTCTCGGTAAAATATAAGTTTCATTACAGATGACCAAAAAAATATAAAAATAATTAACCGTGAAGGATTATTTAAAATAATAAATTTTTCATTTCTGTACCTCGTAGCCAGACTGACGTAAGTCCAAAAATTTGAATTTTCTGTTTATTACTGCTAGGGTTCGCCGATATATATCCGATATTTGTTCTGAAAATATCATGATATTTTGATATTTTCGATATTTATTTTTCCAACTACTGTATTTTCAGTATAAAAATTATATTAATCATAGTAACATTTATTATTAAAAATACCTAAAAAGTTATGCACTATAGTTTTATGATGTATTATTACACATTAATATAACAAAATAGGGTCAGGTGGGGTGAAATGGGTCATGGGGTGAAATGGGTCATGCTGTGTATTTTTATTAATAAAAATTTTTGGTCTGGCTGAATTTTTCTCAAACTTTACACAAGTTATGAGGGGCTTTTTGGCTACAATTCTGATTTTTTAAAAGTTTCTGTGTAAATTGCTGGGAGCACTACACAGATATTTTGTTTCTCAAGTCATATGTGAATTTTTAGGAAGCCTGACAAACTTCTTAAAATCTTGCTATACATTTTTTTTCAATTGAAATTCTCAAGTGTTATCAGTTAGAACAGACTTTCATCTACAATTTGCAAAAAACAGGTAGAAAAAGTATCAATTCTTTCTTTTTTTGTTGCTATTTTCATGTGGTGGGGTGAAATGGGGCATAGTTAGGCTTTGCGAATTTTAATTCATAATGAGAGTAAATTGACTTTCAAATCCATAAATAGGTCTTAAACAGAAATTTAGAAGATTTTTATATGTAACAAAAATAAAGTATGTATTATTAATGTGTAGAATTCAAAAGCTAAACTTGCCATCCATATTTACAACCTATTACCTACCTACTCTTTCCTAATCCAAATTTTTTATTTATTCAATGAAAATGCCTGGGGTGTATGTAAGAAAAAGGGAAAAGAAAAATTCAGACTATGATTTAGAGGCTGCACTAATTTTAAGTTGAAGGTGATTTAGCAATTCCTGCAGCTGCAAGGAAATATAATATGCCAAGAGAAACATCGAGGAGATGGGTCTCCGGCGCACAAAGTCGAAAAGGTTGGTTAGAGGTACAATGCTAAGTGAAGAAGAAAAATGTATTGTTTTAACTCTACAAAGTGCGATTCCCCATTTGATAGAAAGATACAATCATTGTTGCTAAGGTATTTATAAAGACTATTTCTGAAAAATGCAATTGTGGCACTCTTGGCATAGAGTGAGCCAGGAATTTTGAAAAAAATCGGCATGCCACTTATGTAAGAGAAAGCAAGAATTGCTCACGAAAGCAAGAGCCCGGACATCTTCTAAAAAGCAGCAACCGAATGAAACTCAACTCTTGGATGAAGAAATGTCTGAGTTACTTATGCAAGAACCAACACCTGGGAAATGAGTTCTTGTCTAATACACGGGCAAGAAATCATCAAAAGAATTTTTTGATCACTTGACATAAAGTTGATGACAAAGATTACAACAGCGTAAATTTTCTACAAAAAGCCAACTCAGGCAAATACTACATCTTTCCTGGGTAGGAAGATATATTGTTTCTAGATGCCAAATTCTGAAGACATTGAATGAGCAGAATTCGATTGTTGCGGACATTATACTTTTGAGTTTTAGTTCAAAATATTTTGGTGTTGAATATGTTAAAATAAATAAATGGTTCTTTGGAAACAATTTCTCTCAGCTATTGTACGTGTTTTGGTAATAATTTCTTAGTTATTGTATGTTTCTATTGCAATGACCCATTTCACCCCATTAAAACCCATTTCACCCCACCGTGGGGTGGAATGGGTCAGATACTTTAATTGCAATTTTCAGATTGTCAATGACAACAAATTTCAATGAGAAGCAGCTTAAATTAAAGGGGAAGAATCAGATGTAAAGAAAAAATTTTGAAAAAAGTACAAAAAAAAGTTTATGGGTTTGCAAATGGCATCATTTTAAAAAATAGACAAAATCCGCCCCATTTCACCCCACCTGACCCTAATGTATTTTTTTATTCATAAAATTATTAGTAATGTAACAATTTTAATGCATATTAAAAGTACCTAATTAAATGTTAACCATTGGTTGGAACAAAAGAAAATGTCTTATGACTGTGCCCCTGACTGTTGCATATTGTTTTTTTCTGAATCATATAACTGTGTAAAAGTAGCTAACAGAAGACAAATGAGTAGAACAGCTAACGCTATATTAACTCTATTAAAATTGACTAAAATGTAAAATGGAATATTAGATATGAATAATTAAAGAAACCTTAATTTTAAGTCTGCACATTATAATAATAAATAAAGAGTGATTTGAGGATGCATTTACTATTTTGAAGACATTAGTTTGCGTTGATTGAAAATATCGGATATTTTACATATTTTCGAAAATTACACTCACATGACATATTTTTTTCTCTCCTGTAAAGTAGCGTATGTGAATCACGTTAGTTTAGCTCTGAGGTACAGATTTGTAATTTATGAGCTATAAAATTGCTATCCGATTTGCTTGTAAGGAATTTTACAAAAAGATTTAAAACAAAAAAGACTTTCTAAAAAAGTCCTAGCCAATGCAATAAACAAGTAAATATTGTTCAAAATTCAATTCCTCATTTCTTGCTGAAGTAACATCAAAAGATTAACGTTTACAAAATAAATTGTTTAAATGTATCTGCTTGCGTCATGTATCATTTATTATTCCTGGTTTAGGCTGATAAAGAAGTTCTTCTGCCCTTATATAGAAGTTTGGTAAGACCCCATTTGGAGTATGCTGTTCAGTTTTGGTCTCCTTATCTTAAGAAAGACATTAATGTATTGGAAAGGGTTCAAAGGCGGGCTACAAGGCTAATAAGTGGACTTTCCCACTTAGATTATGATTCCAGGCTTAGAAGGCTAAAAATGTACAGTCTTGAGCAAAGAAGAGACCGAGGGGACATGATTCAGCTGTTTAAATTTATTAAAACGAAAGATGTTACGGGGCTAAAGTTTAGCACTGAAAACAGGACAAGGGGTCATTGTTTTAAGCTATTTAAATCTCAGGCTAACATGGATATTAGGAAAAATTATTATTATAGCAGGGTAGTGGAACCTTGGAACAGCTTACCGGAAGAGGTGGTAATGAGCAAAGGAGTAGACAGTTTTAAGAGGGCCATTGATCTTCACTGGGGATTGTAAATTGACTAGGACCAGTCTAGCTGGGCCCAGAGCCTGTTGCTGGTCGTCACTTTTGTATTTGTATTTGTATTTGTAATTAGTAATCATTTATCCATAGCATTGAGAATAAACTACCTTCTAAAACACTCTGAAAACCAGCCGGGGTGTGTACCTTTTGAAATACCCACGGTGGGGGGGGGGGGGGGGGGGTCTTGGTTGAACATTTCGGAAATAAGGCAAGTCTAGGTATACCGCTATTACGATCACTTAGTCTCAAATATGGCGAGATTCGAAACATAAAAATGCACAAATAAAGAAAAAAATATACATATACAAACATAGTATGTAAAAAGTATGCATAGATGTATAAATTTGCAGTGCTTTTTTCCCCCAGCCTTAAAAGAAAAACAACGAATTGCTGTTGCGCGGAAGGGGGGAGGGAATTCCTTTATTGCTCTTTATTATTACGTATGATTTCAGGTTATGCAAAACATTACAATCATAACTAAATGCATTTAGCTATTTCATATTGAAATAACTTGTTCCAAATATTGTTTTATAAATGTTGAATATGAGTAGTTAAATTCAATAATAAAATATGTGAATAGTAATTTAGAGCAGTAGTAGGAGATAGCAATTCCAGAGATTTAAAATCTAGATTATTACTTCATAAATATTACAGAAAGTTGTGATTAGTAAAACACGACTGGCTGAAAGGAATTCAACTCGTTTGCTACACGTGTTGAGGGCAGAAATGGGCGGGACGGACCTTGGCAATCTGGAGGAGTTCCACTCTTCCCTGCGACACGCGTTGAAAAGAAAGGGGTTGAGCTTTGACAGCACGTCCTGGACAAAAGGGATTAAGAGCTTTTTATCTCCTTCCGAAAGGGGGAGGGAATTTCAAGATAAAAAGTATTGACCATTTCGAGCAGATAGCCATGTTCCCAAGGTGACCTTTTCCAGGTGAAATTCCGCTCGTATGTCAAACCGCCAGAGAGTTAATATTACTAAAGGTTGTGTAAAACTGCATTTTTGGAACTACTCGGGAGGAAGATCTCCCGAACCTTCTTCACCTAACATTACTGAAGATGATCCAAAAATGCATTTTTGGAGGTCTTCAATTTCGAAGAATTGCCGTGGGAGGGTCACCAAGCCTCTCCTCTGCCGAACATTACCAAATATTGTCTAAAACAGCTTTTTAAAACTATAATTTCAAAAAAATTCCAGGGGAGCGCCCCCCCCCCACTCCCCGTCTAACATTTCCAAACCTTTGTCTAGAACTGCGTTGTTGGAGTTTGAATTTCAAAAAGTTGCCACGGAGGAGAAACGGAAACCTTTCCTCTCTTTAATATTACTAAAGGTTGTGTAAAACTGCATTTTTGGAACTACAATTTCGAAAAGTTCAGAAGCAGTTTCACTGAGCCACCCTTTTCCTGACATAATTGAAGCAATCTGCAATTGTGTTTTTAGAGTTTCCGTTTCAAAAAATTTCCATCCCAGGGTCACCAAGCCTCTCCTATCCCTAAAATTACCAAAAATCGACAAAAACTGCAAATTGGTAAATTTTCCGGAGGTGAAAACTCGGCAACTATCAATTTTGGGTCAATATAATACTTACGATGGCGGTCATATTGCTTACATCGAGTAATGATTTCCACGCTAATCAAAAGCTGAGAATCCTCTCTCTCTGTATATTTTAAAATATATTAAGGAAAAAAAGGTGGGATGAGAGCTTGCTAAAACTCATACCCTCCCCCTTAGATTTTTTTTCTCGCAACGGCCCTGAAAATTGAATGTTATTTTAACTGCAGCTTAAGCTTAAATTACAGTTGTTGCCGACACATGCAATATATGGAACAAATCTGGTAGCCATAACACTCTATTTAAAGTTCTGAGCAAGCAGCAAAACTTAGTATTAGCAGCAATCATTCGCAAGATCCTAAATTTATTAGAAAAAACTATTGCCTGTACTTTTGATTGCTGTCGTAAATGTAAGCAGTTCGTTTTCGCATCTGTTGTAACTTTTTTTTTTAAAGCTCAAGCAACTTTATTTTGTTGAATTGTTTTGATTCATTAAATGATGCAAATTTAACTGGCAGTGTGCGACTCTAAAAAGTGTTACGTGTAACCTAATTTTTAAAGCAAGAGAGCTGTGAAATTATTTTTGGGTATGTGTGGGGGGGGGGGGAGATTTTGTGCCATTGAGCTTGGGGGGATGGGCATCCCTGCCCCCCCTCAAAGTGTGACGCCATTAGTAAACAACTCCTTTACCGAAAATGTGGACGAATTTGATAAAATGATATCTTGTCGCGGGTTGTTTATTCAGGGTGAAAAATCCGTATAATCCATACATTGGCAAGCAATAACATTTTAGTTCTTATATTAAGCCTCCACATAAAATAATTATACATATTATTTAGCTCTCTAATTGCTCTATACCTTTTTCCTTTAGAAGTTGACAAATACCGAATTCGGAAAAAAGAACGGAAAACACTTTTTTAAGGTTGCTATGAGCCTGGGATTAGAAATTGTAGATTTCTAGAGACATGTACATAAATGCATGCATCTTTATTAGATATTTGTAGATTTATTGCTATGCACTGTATTTATTAAATTTGTTTCCTCTAAGGAATATAAAATTGAAGAAACCTTGTGGATGTATAGGGACAAGGATATGCATGAAATGTGTGGAAGTGGAAGAAAACTCCAATTTTAACTATAATCAACAGGTAATTTTATTCTTTGAATCATATGTAATTTTGCTTAAAATGATATTTTCAAGTTCTTTCATTATTATGTGCTTCTGTTTTCTCAGTTGTAAAATGTGTTTTTCTTTCTATGTCTCTTTTTCTGCTTTATATAAATGGGAGTTGGAGCTCCTTTGAGCTACCTGAATTATTTTAATATGATATTGAAAATATTTAGCATTTATGATGCACCTGGGAAAACAGGGAAAATCTGGAATTGATAGGGAAAATGAAAATCACCTAAAATGGTCATGGGAAAGTTAAGGAAAATTGGCAAATTATTGAAATTTTTGGAGAAGTCGGCAAATTTCTTTTCAAGTGGGTTGTTCTCTTAGGGCCGCCATTCACGGGCGCTCCATTCATCCGAATGGCGCGGCACCACTCCAAAATCCGGTCGTGAATGCCGAAAGCCTCATCCATTTGGATGGCGTGGCGCGGCTCGCTGGATATCCAGCCGAGCTGAAATCCATCGCACCGCGCCGATTTTCGACCGTTCCATCGCATCGTGAATGTGAAAACCCGCTTGGAGTGGGAAGTCGAGATCGCATGTACTTGAAGCGACTAATTGATATCAACCAATGAGATTTGAGCTCCCTAGGTTTGAGAGAGGTAGCAGAGGGGTGAAAATCGTGATGCAATATTTGTTTTTGTTGATGAAATCATGTTCTCTCGTGTAATGGATATGTTTTTTCAACTTTTAGCTCTACAATTGGAAAAGAAAGCAAATTCAATATAAAAATGTTGCCGTTTAAGAAATGCGTCTTATTTTCTACATACATATTGTATTTGTTTTGAATGAAACGCATAATGTTTAAAGGAAAGCAGACAATTTGACAATCATCCGTTGAGAATGAATCTGACAAGGGTCAAAGATTTTTCAATTATTTTCTCACAACTGAATAATACTTAGGGAATTTTGAATTTAAATTGCAAAGTAAAAGCAGTATTATTCAAACCAATTACTGTTTGTGAAAATGCGTTTCGTAAACAGAGATTAGGAGAACAAGAAATTGGAAATGAAAAAGATTAACTCGTATGATCTCACTACTCTCAAAAATTAGAGCCTATAAAAGTAACAATATGAAATAAATAGGTTTTATTAACAGTTGTTAGGTTCAATAGATTGTACTCAAGGTGAGGTTTTTTTTTATATGGCTAAAACCAACTTGTGCAGCACATTATTCATACTTGTCAAAAAAAAAAAAGCTAAAAGTTTTATACGTATCTGTTCATCAACTTTAGTTAGTAACAACTAAAGCTGACTTTTTTTTACAGCATACTTTAAATATCTTTTTCATAACTGTAATGTAAGCATTTTTTAGTGCTACATAATGCTGCACTAAAAACTGCATATTCTGATATGTTTCAGTTTCATCAATTAAAAAAAAAAAAAAAAAAAGAAAATCCTACATGCCTAAATTCTTGAATTCAAAGAAAAAAAAAGAAAGTCATTCTAATATTTTGAACACAAACAAAACAATATGAATTCTTTTTTCTTAGTGATAAAGATTTCATTGAAATTAATAGTAAGAGCAAATATTGATGGTTCTTAGCACTCAGCTAAATTTTCCTACAAAGACCTTATTACGTTCTTGCAATTAAATGAATAATCAAGTGCATATTTTCATGTTAAGAAAAACATGTGCTATAAATTTTGCACTAGTGCAGATTGAATTTTTTTGTTTTGGTCATAACAGTTTTGGAATGACAATATATATTAAAACCAAATGTTCCTGGGGGGAGGGGGGGGAGAAGGGGCACGACTTTCTTTGCAGCACTACAGTTATCAAAAACCTTACCTGGCAGCAATGAAATGGTAGGATTGAGATTTGCATAGCCTTTACAATACTGCCTGGTTAGGTTTGCCCTAACGGTATGTCTTTAATTGATAGCGATGTGCCAGATATCCAAAAGAAGATAAAGATCTATATCCGTATCATGATTAGTAGATCTTAAATGGATTTTTAGCCGTAAACTCTTATTACATATTTGAAATTCTACATGTGGATAACTATAAAATAACATACAATTAAATTTGAATTAGCTTTACATTTTCTAAAGATATTATAAGGTAACATTTCAGCAATTTTTTAAAACTGATTTAGGAATTGTACTATTCCTCCTATCGACTTTTCCAGCCATTCTTCGAAAAATTGAGACAGAATTCTCCGATTACTCTTCGTAAAGATGTCGGTGCTATGTCAGTAAGGGCAGGTCGAGAGGAATGGAACAACAGCATTTATATGCCGAAATATTATTTCTAGCCAGTAGATGTAGCAGCTACTAGTATAGCTACAGACCAAGCTAGAAATAATTTTTCACATTTTACTTCGTCTTAAATGCAATGCAGTCTCATTCTTACCGACTCTCCCCTTCTCTTTGTAGAACTTATTTTCAGAATAAATCAAATTCCTGATTATGTTTCTGCTACGGATTGATTTTTTAAATAAATCGTGCTTTTACCCTTACGGGAATACCTTTCATCTCAAATTTTACACTTGGACAAGGATCAAATTGGGTTAAAAATTCAAGGTCCATATATGTATTTGCGGATCTACATTTTTATGATCCGGCAATTCACTAGTAATTATACACTGTAGCAGTGTTCTATTTTCAGTAGGAGATTTATGGAACCACTGTCAATTTTATAAACAAAATTTAATTTTAGAGAAAACTAAAAACATCAATTGTCAATATTCTGAAAATATTAATGATAATTATTTGTCTTTTATTCGTTCAAAAACAAATGCTTTTGATATTTTTTTATTATTTGTGTGTGTTTATGAAGGTACTGACTTTACAGAAAAAAACATAGATTGAAATAAGAAAAATTCTCGTAATAACAAAATAAGTTTATTCATACAGCATTTATATACATTAATCTTTTAAAGTAAACATTTATTGCCAGGTGGTGTAAAGTTGCACACATCAAATAAAAGACTATGTTACTAAAATATAAATAGTCGAAAGAATGTAAAAAATATATATATATATTTAGATTTTATCAATAAGGAATTAAATTTCAATTTCCAAATTTTACTGCAGACAATTCTTTACTTAGAAAAAGCAATGGTGTTATTTACTTATACAACATTTTAAAATCGGAACACTCTCATTTTCGCTCAAATTTTGTAGAATTTTCATGACATTGGCTGCGTAGAAAGCTTCATTTTTTAAAAAAGTTTCATGTACTGTGAACAAAGGCAACCAATGCCAACTTGTATCCAAAAGCGTGAATCAGTATGCCTTGTGTACCAGGCTAACCTAGGGTAAACCTTGTGTACTAGGCAAATCGGAATCCTTTTTTCTTTTTTTTGAAAATTCGTAATTCCAAGTGGATAAAAAGACGCCCCTTTTGTCCCCACATGTACCATAAAATCATTAATCTCAGAGGCATCTCGTACAAAGCCAAAAATTTATAATTTTTCTTCAAAACCATTGTTTATTTCTTCCTTTTTTAAAAAAATCAAACATAAGTCTAAAGAAAATATCAAGCTGAAAAATATATTAGCTAACAAACTTTCGAATCAACATTTGCAAATGAATAATTAAAAAAAAATAACACATTCAAAACGAAAAAAAACAACTGAAACTTACAGAAATCTATTTTTAAGCACTATGCGGGAGATTTTAGTGATGCATGAGAGCAAAAACTATTTCACATTAATTACCTAACTACAAATAATCAAGATAATCAGTTACTACTTACTGTTTTTCTATCCAGCGAATGCTTCCACACTTTCAAAAGTAAAGAGGCATTGGCTTCCACTTTTCTAAGTTCACAATTATTAACTAATCGTAAAATAAAAGTACAGATCGACTATTGTGTTTACAGAAAAAAACAGACTTAAATATGTTTTACATTTTTCTCATGTAATTTTATACAAATTGAAATGGAAGGAGGGAGTCTCTACTGTGGCCATCCACCTCGATTTTTGAGATTATGTCCCAAATGTATTTGAGAAGGTCATTTAATTAATAATCACGTTAAAATCCAACATAGTCAAATTTTCATTAAAAGTTGATGATGAAGAGTTTATCCTAATCATCTCTTCCTGCATCTTTTTTGGTGCATCAGCCATCTATAAATCTTTAATGAGCCAACTTATGACTACAGGGCATTAAAAATGTATATAATTTAATTAAATCAAGCCGATTTCTTTCAAAGAACTAGCTGTCTCGAGCGTTTTAACTTTTATGGTTCTTTTAAAATAGTCGTATATCTGTTGTTTAATTATGACCACCTTGCCCCACGTACCACTCCTTTTACCTCACCACATGGGGTAAAGCAGTCATAACTACATATGAAAAAGAAAGTGAATAAAATATTTTTTTTTTTCTGAAAACTTAATGCAATGTTTCAAAACATATGTGAAGTTTTTACAGGAAGTCTTAAATATTTATTACGTACATAAGTTGAAAAGCAGGATTTTATGACAATTCCCCACCCTTTCCTGACCGTAATAAATGAAACAATATCATAGAGAAAAATAATAAAGTACATACACCAAATCTAATTTTTCTTTTTAAATTAAAACTAAAAATTGCATTGCATAAAAATAGTTTTCATAAATGTCCTATTTTCAATCACAAGTGATCATAGCCCCTACCACAAACTAAAGGAAACATAAAATTATAAGATAATTTTTTGTGCAGAAATCATTCAACGAAGAAAAACTGTTTTCCTAGAAATTAAAATTGGGTAACTTCAACATTTCAAAACAGTAAATATAAAAGTAGTATGAAAGTCAGTGGCGCACACAAGGGGGTCCAGGGGGGTATGGGTGGGGTCCGGACCCCTCCCATAGCTCGTTTTTTTTCCTGATTAAATTCCCCGCATGTGAAATAATTTCAAACAAAGGTAACAATTGTTTCAGTTCCAATGAATGAAAAACTAAAATCCTCGTGTTAAAACATTTTTTAAAATATTGTGCACTTTTCACATAATGCATTGCCTTTTAGAAGCGCAACGGTGATTATAAATGAATACACTGTAATAACCCTGTTTTTAGTTTTGACATTATAGAAAGAGAATTGAAAAGAGATTCTATGAACTTGAATCTATTTTTTAATTATGAGAAATGTAAAAGTGTAAATTATTTTGCTCTCTGGTTATTTTGTGTATTTCATTCAATGATGCTAATTACTTATTCAAGTTTATTTTTTACTGTTTTCCATTTTCGGGCACTGATAAAATCAAGTCGATATGTTTGACGGCATATTGGGGTATGAGATAGGAATTGCGCTTTCGACCTTGGACCCTCCCCCTTGCAAAATTCCTGTGTGCGCCACTGATGAAAGTGCATGATAAAAGCAAAGTCATTATTGCAAAACAAAAATTATACAAACCTTTCTATTTTTTTAACTTCCACTACTGAGGGATACATCCTAAAAGCCAACAAAAGCGAAAACCAAATTTAAATTAACAGGCAATCACCATCGTATGACCATTGGGACGAATTCTCTTTATCCCTTTATGTCACTTACCATAAACATGTTATGCGTCCTTTTCAGTTGCATGCATAGTGAACAAAATTGCCATTAAAAATATAATACTGCTGCGGACGAGAAGGTAAAATAATTACTTATTGAAATGAAAAATTTTAATTTAGGGGAATAACTCAATATTAACAAACTTATATTTTACAGCATTAAAGCAAATGCGACAAGCTGTTTGCTTTTTTTTGAGTAATTGTAAATATATATGTACACATGTGTCAGGTTTTTCAAATAGATCATAAAAGAAAGAGACGACTTTTTTTATGAAGTTAGAGTACACGATAAGGATTTAGAAAATGCTTCTCAGTTAATGCAGTCAGTTAATGGCTCTCTCCTTGTTGGTTGCTATAAAACAAAGAAATAAATTATCTTAAAATGGGCAATGTAAGTTTTTTACCTTCAAATGTCTGTTAAACAAGGTAGTTTTGCATAGCACATTTCGAGAAACGTCAATCGTTGTGGCGAACGATTAGCGAATTTCAGTAAAAGGTAATCTGATCTGTTTGCAACGAAAAATCTTAAATTACATGTGAATACAAATGCTTAACCTCATCTTAGTAAAAAATCAAGACACGTTTACACAAATAAATGAAGAAATTTGGCTGATGAAGCCAGGAGATAAACGTATACAAAGCTATTTGAGGACTAGCTATCATTAAATTGACGTTATTTGACCAAGGACATCCAAATAATTTCAAATAAATGCAGGAATAGCGATTTTCTATTTCAAAACAAACATTGGCGCGGTGCGGTGTGGATGCGGTCGTGAATGCGGTTACAATTTTATCCCATTCCAAATGGAACGACTCCGAATGGCTCGGCTCTATTCGGCTCGCTCGTGAATGGCGGCACTTAGGGCCGCCATTCACGGGCGCTCCATCCATCCGAACGGCGCGGCAACACTCCAAAATCCGCCCGTGAATGCCGCCACTCCTGCTTACCCCTAGTTACACCACTACATACAATTAAATTTAAATCAGCTTTACTTTTTTTTTGAAATTATAAGGTAACATTTAAGCATTTTTTTTAAATATTGATTTAGGAATTGCATTCTTCCTCTTTTCGTCTTTTCCAGCATTCTTCGAAAAATTGAGGCTAAATTCACTGATTACCCTTTGTAAAGATGTTCTCGGCTGTGTAATTATGTCAGTAAGGGCAAGCCGAGAGGAATGGAAGAGCGGCATTTATGTGCCGAAATATTATTTCTAGCCAGCAGGTGTAGCAGCTACTACTATAGCGACAGAACAAGCAAGAAATAATTTTTCACATTTTATTTCGGCTTAAATGCAACGTGGTCTCATTCTTATCGGCTCACACCTACCACTCTTATTAGAAAAAAATTGAAATAAGAAAATATCTCATAACAACAAAATAACTTTATTCGTACAGCATTTATATACATTCAATTTTAAAAGCGAACATTAAGGGCAGGTGGTGTTAACTTGCGCACATCAAATAGAAGACTATATTATTGACAGATAAATAGTGGAATAAATGTAAAATTTTTATTTAAAGTTTATCAATAAGGACTTTAGGCTCTGTTCACATAAATTTGCAACATTTTCATCTCAAGAAATCACCCACGTCGTCATTTCCACAAAAATTTGCAGCTTAGGAAAATAAATCCTTTCACAGTAATGAGAAGAACAAACCTTGACCGAATTCATTCTTATTCGTGTAGCTGTTCGTGTAGCTGAACTTGAACCGAATTCATTCTTATTTGTGTAGCTGTAAATTAATGAGTGCACACCTGGTTTAATCAAGAAAGCCTGCGTTTTCAGTTTGTTTACAAGAATAAAGCTTTTTAAACAATTTAAATCTTTGCGATTTGTGAAATAAGTTGTCAGAGTTTGAAAGGTTAATCTATCTTTTCGAATTTTTAAAAATACGAAATAAAAATCATAATTACTTAATGAAGTAAAAACTTTTACTTTAGTCGAGTAACTCAATATTAACAACTTATACTTTACAGCATTAAAGCAAATGTGACAAGCTGTTTGCTTTTTTGAGTGATTGTAAATATATATGTATATATGTGTCAGGTTTTTCAAATGGATAATAAAAGAAAGAGATGAATTTTTTTATGAAGTTAGCGCACACGATAAGAACTTAGAAAATGCTTCTCACTTAATGATAATTGTTGGTTGTTATAAAACTATGAAATAAATTATCGTAAAATCGGCAATATAAGATTTTTCTACCTTCAAATGACTGTTAAACAAGGCAGTTTTGCATAGCAAGTTTCGAGAAACGTTAACCGTTCTGGCGAACTATTAGCGAATTTCAGTAAAAGGTAATCTAATCTAGGTTTGCAGCGAGCAATCTTAAAATGCAAGTAAACATAAATGCTTCTCCTCATATTAGTGTATTAGTAATTAAAGGACGAATTGGCTTTATAGGAGATAAAAAATCAAGACTCGTTCACACAAATAAATGAACAAATTTGTCTGCTAAAGTCAGGAGATAAACGTATACAAACCTATTTGAAGACTAGCTATCATTAAATTGACTTTATTTCACCAATGATATCCAAATAATTACAAAAACAGATGCCCGAATAACGATTTTCAAATTGTAAACAAACATTGGCGCGGTGCGGTCGTGTCGTGAATGCGGTCACAATTTTATACCATTCCAAATGGATTGACTCCTAATGGCTTGGCTCCATTCGGCTCGCTCGTGAATGGCGGCACTTAGACCTTCTCAGTTAGACATCGTATTAAAGTGAAGAAAAGTCTCTAGTACCGTACTCCAGAGCAGTAAGTAGTGTTCCGAGGGGGTCTGGCGCCCCTGCCAAACTTTAAAATTGTGCCCCCCCCCCTCCAACGTCATCCCGATGGGAAGTCACTAGAGCTGATTGTGACCTCCCAATAAATATTTTTGGGGGAACATTTGACTAATTAATTCATCAAATTAGGAGACAGTATTGCAACTTTAATATTCATATTTTCTGTATTTAAATTGTTTTCAATAAAGCCCAAATTTCCTTCGCAGTAGATGTTATTTATGTATATGTGTGCGTGCTCAAAATTTATCATTCGGTAAAATTGGGGTTTCATTCGGCCTATTCAGAACTCTCTCCTTCCCCAAAATTTTAGTTCTCTCCCCACCATTTCACATAAATTCAATAAAACCAATAATATTTGCAATTCTTTAATAAATATAAATAATGTATGTAATGTAGAATAAATATATTTCAGTTCCGTTTATAACATGTATTATGTTTTTAAAAAAGCTTCAATTTTTTATAGAATTAGTTTCAAACCACTGGAGAATGTACATTAAACATAATTTACATATTTACTAAAAGAAAGAAAGAAAGAAACCTTAAATGTTTTTTAAAAGATAAATCAAAGCATTTTAAAAAGTCTGTTATAATTAGGAAAGCAAAGCAAATATAAAAAAGATTGCTAATCTGTAATTGGCTAAAAAAACAGCATCGTTTACATACAGGCAAAATACAGTTGAACATTATGTAGTCCCCCAATTAAGATATCCCAATATTTTGTAAGACTTTTTTTGCTTATATTTATTACAATAAGAATAAATACTTAGCCTAAAAAAAATAATACACAAAAAATATTGCACCGCCCTCGAAAAAACGCCCTCCACCACAGCACCCTGGTATGCAAATTGTGTGTATGTCTTTTTCATGCCACCGATAAAATCCCCCCCCCTTTTTTTGAAAATTAAAGATTGTTTTATTTTCCCCTCAAGCTCTTTTTCTTGCGAGACTTTTTTTTTCTAAATTTATAAAAGCATTTTTATACTTATATAATCAATTTTTTAAAAAAATTCAACAAAAAAAAAATTCTTTTTGTTTTCAAAAATTAGTCGTAATGCTGCCCCCTTAGCTGCTGTGCGACAGCCACTCCTACCAACCCCTTGATATGCTACTGCTCCAGAGGCAATTGCTAGCGACCAATCCCAGGATTTACGCACACAGATTTTACGAGGACGAAGGACATGCTCTATAGCAGCGGTTCCCAACCTTTTTAGTTGTACAGCCCAGCAATTTGTAGAAATCACCATTGTGGCCCACTAACTACTATATATTACTTGCACAGCCAAATATTAATTTCTGGGGGGTGGGAGCATCTGCTCATTACTGTCCTCAAGTATGAATAATATACCCTATTAGAATTGAAAGTGTGTTAAACACGAGCTCTTGTAAATGTTAATCCCCTTCTTCCCTCATGCTGTTCCTATGACATGGATATACTGTACACAAACAATTTTAAAAATAATTTTAAGAACCAAATCATCTTTATTGCATTCACTTAGCTGTAAGAAAACTCAAAAACAAGTCGTCAAAGTTAAAGCTCCATCAGATTTTTGGCGCTGTTTTTTTCTACGAGGGAGTTGATATCTGGATTGAAACTGGATAGATCTGACTCAAATAACTTGTAACAGTCAATGCTTTCCTATATTAGTTTTTTTTTAATTCAATGAAAAGTCTCATTCAAATGGGTAGGCTGTAAAAAAGCCCCCTCAAGTATCTCAATTCACTGGTTAGTCATGCCAGTTCGACAAAGGAGAAGTATTTTTAACTTGAAGCCTATACTAGTAGTTTCTTTGTCAATTTTCTTTAAAGGTGTTTCTGATTCATTAGATTTCATCTTCAATTTTAGGGAAAAGTTCCTAAGAAATATGAAAAATTTTAATCTTAAAGTTCCTTATTTGCTATGAGCCAGGAATAGCTTTTGAGTGATGCTACAGTTAATAAGTGAATTTTCACAAGAAGCGTAAATTAAGACACAAAAATTTATTTCGTTTCAATTCCTCGACCAGTGTCCACAAACCGCTGCTCTATAGGGTGTCCACAAAAAAAAAAAAACGAAAGTCGTTTTTTCAAATCGCACATCCTCTTATATTTTTCCTTTTAGGTCAAAACAATTGTAAAAAATGGTTCATTTAATTTGAACAACGGCAACCCTAGGGTGGTTCAAAAACTTCTTTTCAGTCTATTTCTTTTAGACTTACTAATACAGTCGATGCTTATTATAACGACCATACTTTTTAAAAAAATGTTCCATTATAGCAACCATCGGTAAAAGACCCAACTCTGTCCCTATGAACTCTGTTAGTTTGCTTTCGGTATGAGGACCGTTCTGTATCATCTTTTCCAATACAGCGACCGAATTCAGAGGACACGATTTCCGGTGTTTTTTCCAATAAAACAAATAAAACAAATTTGTAACTTTAAATGACATTGATTATTGTTTACAGACTGCTGCATGGAGTCTTCAGTTTTCAATTCAACTTTGAGGGGGGAGGGGTGAAGAGGAATTACTACTCACCACAGAACAGAAGACATAAAAGGAAGAAAGAGTGAAACTCTTGGATTCATAAGGAAAAGGGGTTGATAGATGTATTGATAGTTTGGTGTTTGAATCATGTGGTTTTTAAGAATTTGTTTCTGCACTTGACGAAGATGAAGATTACAAAGTGGATATCCTTACAGCTTTGCATCTCTCTACAGTAGTGTGAATGAAGTCTCAGAAAAGACCATCAAGAATTTCTTCCATCATGCTGATTTTAAAAAGCACAAGGAATCAGAATCTACTACTTGAAGTGACTGGTTAGGCAACCCAATATGAAAATTTAGATAAATATGAAATGCTGTAAAAAATTTCTAAGAAAATGAAATTTGACGAAGGTTAAACTTTTACGATTATGCCAAAATCGATTATGATTTAAAATGTGTCGAACATCTGTTAGAAGAGGAACTATCTCTCAATATTGAGCATAAAAACCAATTGATGTATCACAATCAGATGAAGAAGAAGAAATTAAAGCAAAAGTTCTTAGCATGAAAGATGTTTCAAATACTCGAGATGCTTTTAAATGTTTCTTTGAAAGGCAAGAAAAACACAATTTGTCATCTGTAACTGAAATAAAAAATTAAGTTTTGAAAAAATTATGTGTGCTAAAACTCAAACAACTGTTTCTGATTTTATCTTCAGAAAATAAATAATTTTTAAGTGATAAATTTTTTCCTATATTTTCTACTTTAAAATCTGATTATTATTTTGCGCTCATAATTAAAAAAAAATTCCTATGATAAAAAATAATTAGAGCGTTTAACTGGAATCTTTTTGAAAAAGTGTGAATTTTATTAGAGCAACGGAACATGCATGATGTATGTATATATATTTTTAAAATTCTATCTTTTACAACGACCACTCATTATAAAGACCTTTTTCTGTGGGATGGAGAGGGTCGTTATATCGAGTGTTGACTGTAGTATTATGCTGTAAAAGTTTTAGCTTCATACTCAAATTTTAAGAGGGTGCTCAATGACCCCTTAATTTAATATTAGCTGCAGCATAGAAAATGCCACAAATTCAGAAACATTTAATTTTCTCGGCTGTTATTTTTTTTTGTAAATAATTATTTTATTGCAATGTATATGCATATTACTAGTGTATATTATAATATATAATTTGTTTTTTCAGTTCAAAGTATTTTTTACACCCCCCTCTCCATATTAATAAAGTTTAAAGGAGGGAGTTGAGCACCCTCTTTCAGTTGAAATAGGAAGCTAAAATTCTTCCAATATATTACTATCCACAAGTGTAAAAATATTGAGGGGTGTCCTGTTATTTAGGAGAAACTTTTTTTTACATGTATTTTTGAACCACCCTAGTCAATCTGTGCTGACTTGCGCCTGAAAGTGTGAACCAGCTATGTGTACTAGACCAAATCGAAAAAATATTTTTTTTGGATGCTCGAAACATCATGTTGATAAAACGTTGCCCCTATAGCCCCACATGTACCACAAAAATATTTATCTATATCAGAAAAATTTAGGTGTCTAGCAGGAGGTCTAACATTTATAATTTTCTTCAAAAAATTGATTTTTTCAATTCATCCTTTAAAAAATTACATAGACACAGGCATGGGCGCACTTATGCAAAATTGTAGGGGGGGGGGGGGCTCAGATGTTTTTACCATGGTTTAGCATGATATTTTCCCCATGAAAACCAATTTCTAGACAGATTATAGTCATTAAAATTTGACATTTTTAATAACTTATTCATTAATGGCTGGAGAAGACATATTTTTACATTTTTGTGAAGAAAAAAGTACTAAAAGCAAGGAAGTTCTAATTTGTAGGGGGGGGGGCTCGATCCCCCCCCCTTGCCCCCTATATGGGCGCCCTTGGACACAGGGTTCGAAAATATGATATTTTGATATGTCGGATATTTTCAATCAACGCAATTTACTTTGTCCTTAAATCAGTTTATTTTCTTGTATTATTATTATAATATATTGGTAGATGTGTAAGTAATATTTCTTTCACCATCCTCATATACATAATAGCTGATGATTGGGTAGCCCGTGTGCTTCAACAGTGAAAATCGCGCCATGGCATGATAATTTGAGAATATGTTTTTGTAATGTTTAACATGCAGGGAAAGGCTTTATTGTGACAAGGCTGAACTCGATTCGGCCACTTAACAGTTTTACTGGTAAGACTGGCATTTCAGGGGAATGAAGAAATGAAAAAATGGTCAACAATAAAAACTACCTACTGGAGTTTAGGGTTAATCCACTGGAGTTAAGGTTACAATTTTAACTATCAAAATATCACCAAACAGGCAATTGCTGCGATCAAAATATGTCGAAGCAAATTTTCACCTGTCATCCCATGACGGGCGGCTTTCTAGTTTATATATAAATATAATGCAAAAATTTATGTACAATGCTAGACATTGAAAATGCAACACTAAGAAGAAGTGGTTAGAAAGTGATGAAATTTGGAAAAAAGACAGAAACAGCAAGGAATAATAAATGATCTTAATTTCAAAATGATAGGCAGAATACAGAGCGAGAACTGCGTCGGCTCAGTAGGATGTAGGACCACCGCAGATAGCGATACACCAAGAAACACGTCTAGGCATAGAGTCAATAAGGGTATGGATGGTGTCCAGAGGGATGGCTCTGCATTCCCTTTCAACCTGTTAGCAAAAATATATAATTTTAGTTCTTGAAGACAATTCCCAAAGGTTTAAAAAAAAAAGTTCTAGTAACTTAATTCATTGTATTACAAACATTGAAAATTATCCCACTACCTAACCGGCGGACGAATTGTTCCCCAAAGTAGAAACTCCAACAGAATCATGCGTTTGTTTACACAACGCAATGATGTGACGTCATTGTTACCGAGTTGAGTTATGTTTTGCTGAGTGCAGGTGAACAACTATTTTAAAAAGTTTCACAGTTAGAAAACAAAAGGTGTTGTGTTGTTTCACAGCGATAATTTATGCATGTGATTCAATAAACGTCACATCATCACGTGGTGGAATTGGGAAATGTATTTAAGTGAGTGCACCCAATCAATCAATCCTCTTGTTATTCTTATCTTATCTGTTTTGATTCATGTCGCCGTAACTGCAGTTCGGTGGTTACTGGGAGCGGTGTGCTCCAGTTTCTCATCAGTTCCACGTTGTTGAGTGGACTTCATTTTTAGAAAAATGTAGGAAATAAGTTCGTTGTGCCCGGCTAAAAGAGCGGGCAGGTTCCATTGGTCACCTTGAGGCATTTTGGTGGTGAAGGATGAAAAGGTGAAATATTGTGGAGTTTCTTTCACGGAAGTTGATGTTGTTGGACGTAGGCTTCACAAGACCGTCGAAGGTTCACGCTGGATTGGATTAAAAGATGTCCTAGAGTCTGGCTGGACTGGATGTCCGCGTGTAAGGGTTCTTCACCGGATGTGGCGGTTCTTGGTGTCCGAGAGGTCAAGTCTATGGAAGGTCCAGCATGGCGGCTGGCCACGTGTGGTACGAGCTGCAATCAATTTTCACGTAGGATCCTATGGAAGGATCAGGCCTTCACGTTTTGATATGCCAAGTATTAAAGAGTGAATATCCTGAATGGTATGAACTTTCATCTTGAATATTATCAGGACTACTCTATTTTTAGGCAATGGACTCAAGGTGGACTAGCGTTGACTAGTCCGTTAAGTTTTGGAATCGAACGATACAGTATTATATAATGTATTCCTATAAATGTTCTTGTGGGGGGGGGGGGGTTTATTTTCAGTCAAAATGTCTGGGTTTTAAAAGTAGTTTATTTACCCTTGTTGATATTACAAATTTTAAGATATATTTATCGTTATTTAATAAAATTGTTTTTGACTGTTAAATGTGTTTTTCAATTCCATTTTTCCCCCGAGCAGATCACACCACAATTTCTGTTGGGCTTGCAACAACCCGTTTTAGTTCCTCGAACTTCGGGTATTTCATCCACGGTAGTACGCGAGTTCCAACACAACCATTTGCCACAGTTCGTCTTCTGAACGAGGCAGGAACAGTCTGCAAACGGCGTCCAATCACATTCCACACATGTTCGATTGGTGACAGGTCAGGAGAGTATGGTGGCCAGGGAAGAATCTGTGTGCCTTGGAGAGCATGTTGGCAGATGCGAGCACTGTGTGGTCGGGTGTTATCTTGTTGAAAAATTGCATTAAGTAGCCCTTGAAGGTAAGGGATTGCCACTGGCCGCAGCACATTATCCAAGAACCGTTGGGCTGTCATAGTGCCTTGAATATGAACTAGAGGTGATATGGAATTGTACGCAATTGCACTCCAAACCATTATACCACGTTGTCATGTGGTGAGACGTTCCACAGTTACTGCCGGATTAGATCTGTCTCCACGTCGACGCCACAAAAGTACGCTGTGACTGTCACTGGATAAACAGAAGCAGGATTCATCTGAGAACACGACATTTCGCCATTCCGTCATGCAGGTTGCTCTAGTCCGGCACCATACCAAACGTTGTGTATGTTGTGAGGTCAATGGCAGTCTTAGCGGATGCCGTGATTGCAGATCACGTGCGACCAAACAACGGGAAACGATTCACACGGGAACATTCAGGGTATCTTGCACCTGTAGTCCAGTCAATGAGTGCTCAAAACAGGGGTGTAGCATGCATGGAATATGCGATAATTTTTGACTTCAGAATATTGTTAGGGGTAGTTAGTAAGTAAACATACTAAAAGTCCCCGACCCTGGGTTTTTCGAGAAAATGTCAAAAACGGTGGAAAAATTGCTTTTAAAATAAAAATTCAAGTTAAATAAATTTACTATGAAACTGTTTCTACACATATGTGTCAAATTTCCAATACTTTTCCGGGTATATGTTACGAAAAATCGATGAATTTGGGAAAAATTCTCTCTTTTTGTCAAACATTTGCTCCTAGTGCTTACCAGAATCAGTATTCATGAAAATTGTCAATGCAGGGTTGCCACGCACCGGGAAAACCTGGAATTGTCATGGAAAATGAAAATGGCCGAAAATCGGGGAAATGTCAGGGAAAATGAAAAATTGCATATTTCCGATCGATCTTGATCGTCCTTAGCCCGGCCCGCGGTATATGACGTCAAAAAAAAAAAAAAAAAAACTTTCAACCTTGTTTTTTTCGCCGCCATTCCCATTCGTCGTTTTGTCATTCCCCTCTTTCTTCTTCCCCCTGCAGTTCTTTTTATCAACTCTCTGCCATTGGGGGCGCGCGCCATAGCAGTCGGCGGCGGCGGACATGCGCAGAAGGTTCTTCTTTTCTTCTTAGTTTGAGCGGGCTCTGTTTAAACGCTGCTTGTTTACGTCTAAAGTTATGATACACAGCACATTGTTTTGTCTGCGAGTGCGACTGAAGTTCGAAGTTCGTAATGAGCTGCAATAATCTTTTCATATTTTATGTTATTTCTTTAAATTGGTTAATGAAATCGTATTCTACTAAACAATTTTGTTCTTTAAATTTAGTTCATTAGACAATTTTAAACTTAGAAAGTTTCTTTTTTGCAGAAGTATCATAACCTGTTAGTATTTCAGTAGTGATCTTTAAAGACTTTCAATGCGCTTCTTTCTTTCAAAATAAAAGAAATCTGATTTAAAAAAAAAAAAAAAAAAAATCTGCACATCAGAGAAGTTTCTGATCATTGCTCAAAATTTAACTTTATGACAGGGTTCCCACAGGAGTGATTATGACGCAAGTTGCACCATCAAATTTATTTTTTTTTCGGGGGGGGGGGGGGGAATTTTTTAATTATTTATTTTGCTTTATTTTTATTCAAATTATTTACTCATATTATTTTACTTTATTATTTTCATCTGTGTGTGTGTATTTTATTGCGGAGGAGCGAGCACACTTTTCTTTCAAAACAATAATAATTAAAAATAAATAAATAGGAAAAAAAATAACAGGGTGGCGACAGATCAGGGAAATCAGGGAGATCAGGGAAAAGTCAGGGAATTTTATTGATCAGGGAAATATCGGGGAATTTTGAAAAAATAATAAAAATTCAGGGAAAATTGATCAAATGAAGACATTTTTTTTTTTGCTTTGCAAAGTTAAACACCCTTTTTTCCTATTCATTTTCCGCCAATTATTTGTTTAAAAAAAAGTAATATTAGTGAGGTGTGATTATGCACTGACACATGTTTGTGCATTTTTTCCCCCTTAAGGTTAAAGTATTGAATCTTAAGTTATTAACCACAGGATGAATTTCTTAAGCTTCTGTGTCTGTAAAGTTGTTTATTTTACGTAGTTTGAATTTTTCTGCTAGGCGTTCATTGCTACGTAAAATAAACAAACCAACAGGCAAAGAGGAAGTTGCCATTCAAGACTTTGATCCATTGCCTTTACTCATTGTCTTGAAGTAGCTAGCGTACTGTAATCACGATTTCAAAAAAAAATTTTTTTTTTTACAATTGATACTCTAAGAGCTTAAAAGGTATTTTACTCTGCGTTTTCGATTTAATTGCTAAAATTGAATCATGGGTGCAAGACCTTCCTTCTCAGGACGGATTTCCGTCTTGACAAAATTTCCGAGACGGAGGTCGGGACGGAAAGAAATTCAATGACTTTCTTTTAATTTTGAATGAAAAAAGAAAAATTGAGTGTTTGAAAAATATGCTTTAGTATTACTGGACCGTTCCATAACTACGAATTTACATCGACATTCTCTCGGTTTTCCGCCATGTGCTTGTTTTGTTTGCAACGTGCTTTTGGAGGAGTGACTTTTCGGCTCGCGCCGTTTGACTTTTTTTAGGTATAGCTTTATTTCCAACTCGCTGCATTGCAGACCGAGGAGTTGCTCGCTATTCTCCCTAATTTTTCGAAGCAATCGGCTCTAATTGAAAATTTAGCCTTTTCTCATGCTATTTTCGATCATCCTTTGGTTTTTTTCATTTGTGTTTCTTTTTCTTTTTTTTGCAAACTTGACACGCATAAATGAAAATTATGTACGCTCTTAAAATGTCTTAAGAGTTGAATCTGCATCACTGATTGAGAGTGATTGCTGACAAGATGAAATATTTTCGCCACAGTAAAGGGCGTCCACATACCATGTAAAACAGAAACTTATCAAGATTTTGAAGATTTTAATGAAAATGGGAATTTTGGAAATAATCGAGGGGGGGGGGGGGATTTCTAGCTGGTTGGAAACACCGATGGGCAAACCGTTCCTGCATTTTTGACAATGACTTGAGGAATCATTAAATTCTAATGTCATCGATTCGAACACTCGCTAGAATGGAAATATAGGTGGGGGGAGGAAGAGAAAGGAAAGGTGAAAAATAACGGCAGCACGAGTCTGCGAAAAATTGCTGCTCTTGCAAAGAGGGTAATCTGTCCGCAAATTAACCCACGATACTAAGGTCTTAAAACGTTGATATCTTGGACAATCTAGGGGGGTGTGGGGTTACTCACGGGTTACAGTAAAAAATATCGAAAAACTGAATTGAAAATATTTTTGAAGCTAGGAGTGGTTCGATATTTCTCCAGTGCAAACTCTTAAAAATTTAAAAGTCAAAAAGTTTTAGGCTGTCTCTAATGATATAAAAGTGGGTTTTAAAAAAGAATCGAAGACTGGAGTCTTAAAAGCACTAATTTAGGCAATCTTTGGTGAATTTATGAGAGATGGTTTTGGTGTTCTAACATAAAAATGTTTTGTAGCTGATGTATTAAAAACTATTTGAGGCTATACTTAAATGACTTAAGTTAAAGGGCATTCGCGACCCTCTCCCGAAAACTGTTTGTAATTGAAGTCTTAAATCTTTTAGGCTGTCTTTGGCAAGGTCAAGAGGGAGGGAGGGAGGGAGGGGGCTCTCTTTAGGCGAAATTCCGAAACTGGAGTCTTAAAAGCGCAACTTTGAACCGTCTTGGGGTTCGGGGTTCTCCTTTCCCAAAAAATATTCAAAGCTGAAGTATTCAGAATTCAGCTTTAGGTAATCTTTGGAAGACTTAAGAAGAGGGAATTCGAAGGCTTTCTCTCAATACGTTTCAGAATTTAAATTCTTAAATCTTCGGTGATGAAAAGGGGAAACCGCAAATTTTAGTAAAATTTAATGAACTTAGAGGAAAGAGTTCGGGGGGGGGGGGGGGGGGGTCTCTCTTCCTGAAGTATTGAAATGCTATTTTGGCTATTTTTGAGTGAGCTAAGAGTTAGGGAATTCAAGGGTCTTTCTCGAAACATTTTCGAAATTGAAGTCTTAAAACTTTGGGTTGTCTTTAGCGATGTTTGGAAGGGAGTTGCTCTCTCAATAGAAAAATTAATCTTAAACAAAAACTTGCACTGCATTTAGTAAACACAATGAGAGGGGGGGGGGGGATTCCGCACCCTCAGCCCGAAATATTTTCGTTTCTGAAATTTTTAGAGCTTTGTTTTGGGCTATCTTTGACTGACTTAAGGGGGAAAGATGTAGGAAGATTCTTTCAAAAAGTTTCCAAAATTAAAGTATTAAAATGTGGTGAATTCAGAGGGAGGGTTTCGGGAGTTCTCTTCCGAAGATTCTTTGATGCTGAAATATTTAAAGCGCCACTTTAGACTATATTTGAGTGCCTTAAGAGGGATGTGATTCGGGAACCCTGCCTGGGGTTAGGATTCGGTTCCCCTATTTCTTTTTTTAATTAATGAATGTTGGAAAGGGTACCTTGTTTAAAAAATATATCTACTTCACTGAAGCGATTTTTTATTGCTAATTCTATCTTATAAAAGAATTCTTTTTCAAATGAAGACTGGGGGGGAATGGTGACAGTTCATTATCATTAGTCGGCCTTACCCTTCCCCCACCTTTCCTTCTTTTCTAGTTTGTTGGCGCTACCTTGGTTGGACTTTCGAATCAGAACTGATTTATGTTGCAAAAGTGAAAATCTTATGTCCTAAGCGATTTTATTGCTACAACAAAAATGTTTAGGATCGGCAAAAAACTAATGGTGGGGTGCTGCAAACGCTTTTACCCCTTACATTATCCAACATCGTCTAAAATTGCGTTTTTGAAACTTCAATTTCGAAATATTGCCGAAGAAGGGTTTCTGAAATCCATCCCTTTAATAGTGCATTCAAAAAGCGTATAAACGTTATGAAATTTAAATTACAATTTCGTTTTTAAATCTTCAATTTCGGAAAAGCCCATAGCGTCTCCTCCCCCCCTCTTTCTTTAATATTTTTTGAAGGTTGCCCTATATTGTGATTTTGGGACTATCAGTTTGAAATAATTGATGTAAGAGTCCCTGAACCCTTCCTTTCCCTGAACTTTACCAAAATGGCCTACCACAGCGTTTTTTGGACTTCTATTTAAAAAAATTCCCCCCCCAGACCCCCCCCCCCTATTGCCGGATTTTAGATTTTTTGGAATTATGATGTCAAAACGCTTAAATATTACAGTTTTAAGGCTTAAAATTTAAATCAAACCGATTCCAAAACTGGCATTGTTAAAAACTGCAACATTTATACACACAAATTTTCCCTTAAGCCCGCATGTGGGCGGGGGGGGGGGGGCTGAAAATATTTTCCGTCTTGAACACATCACCAAACTTGCACCCATGAATTGAATGTTAAATGAAAATCAACTTTGTTTTTTGCCATCTTATTATTCGCTGTCGCTTTAGATTATACGAAGGTTTTTTTTTATTTTTATATATATATATATATATTTTCGGACTTTAAAATTCTTTCATTTTAAAACCATGTTATATACTATACAATTTGAAATCAATTATTGTTTTTTTACATTTCAATGTTTGTTAAAAAAGATTTTTTTTCGGACTAATAATGAAATCATTTGAAATCGAGTTGTGTACATAAGTAAATATTTTTACTATTTTTTAATAGTTAAAATGCTGTATTCCTTCATTAAAATCTAAGTTCTTGATTAAAGAATAGCTCAATATGACTGGTTGTTGAAAGGTTCCAATTTGTTTTACATAAATATGTCCATTATTTATGTAAGTAAAACTGCATTGCTTCTATACTTTCACAATTACTTGTTATTCTCGCAGCAACAATTATGCTGCTTAAAAATTCAGTTCAAAATTATTTCCAAATAAACTTTTCTAGTTTTATGATGATTAGGTATTTCTTTACGAGTGGTTTTAATAATTTCTTAGAATTCTTATGTTTACAGGATACTGGAAGTAAAGCATTTGTTTTAGATTTCCTATAATATTTCTCGGTAGATAATTTAATATACTATTTTTACTAAAAAAAAGCTTTTTTTCAAAATATATTTTTTTAATTAACAGCTTAAAATGTTTTAAACACTGCATTTTATTTAATATGCAATGGTTTTCAGGTAGGGTAAAGGAAGAAAACCATTATCCATGGTAACGTAAATCAGGGAAATTCAGTGAACTTAATCAGGGAAAAGTCAGGGAACTTTTTTTTGCCGTTCTTGTCGCCACCCTGAATAAAAAAGAGGGTTAAAAATAAAAAAAGCGCTAAGACGTTCAGAAATATTGAGGGGGGGGAGGGTTGTGCCATTGAACTTGGGGGGGGGGGAGCACCCCTGTTTTATGAGCAACAAACAGGGGAAATATGTGAAGCTAAAAGATGCATGATTTTTTTACAGGCCAAAGTCGAAAAGCGCTGTGAATTCAATGGTTTGGAGGGGTGGAAGGCAGTAATTGAAAACGTTTAGGTTTCATATTTTTTTAATTCAGATTATTTTAGCAATTAACTTTATTTTCGTGATACAGATGTCACAATTGTTAATTTCGCAGTTCTTTCACTTGATGTAAGGCAGTGGCTCCTCACTATTGAAAATTAGATATGCTACATTTACATTAATTCTTTATTACAGTTATTTGCTTCACTTCTGTTAGTACATTATGGTAGTTCAAAAATACACTTAAAAAAAAGGTTTCTCCTAGAAAACAGGACACCACTCAATGTTTTTAGACTTGTGGATAGTAAAATACTGGAAGAATTTTAACTTCCTATCCCAACTGAAATCCGGTGCTCAACCCCCTCCCCAAACTTCATAAGTATGGGGAGGGGGTTAAAAAAATACATTGAACTAAAAAAACAATGTTACACACTATAATCTACACAAGTTATATGCATATTCATTGCAATAAAATAATTACTTACATAAAAAACAGCTGGGGAAATTAAATGTTTCTAAATTTGTGACTTTTTCTATTCTAGGGCTAATGTTAAATGAAGGGGTCATTGAGCAACCTCTTAAAATTTGAGTAAGAAGCTAAAACTTTTACAGTACAATACTATTAGTGAGTTTAAAAAAGATAAGGGGTGTCTTGGACTCAACCTAAGAGAAAAAAAAATTTGAACCACCCTTAGTACATATTTTTAATTATTTCAGCTTGAGTAAATTAAATTTGGTAACCATTGGTTGCAAAGTTTGAAAATGAGGTAAGTTTTATTAAAATGTTGGCCTAGAGCCATTATTTTTTTTCTTGGAGAAATTCCTAAAGTTTTAGAAATTAGTAGAAAAGTTTCCAGAACTTACTTCCTTTTTTTTCGAACTTAGAAAGTCATCCCGTTATTTTACCGGCGCTCGAATCGTTTCCCAGAGCCAACATTCCCTGCATGCGTAGCATGCATTTGTTGACCCGCCACGATGATGTGACATCATAAGGAAAGATGTTGAGTAGATTCTTGCTGTATGCATGTGGGAAACAATTTTAGTGAATTTAGTTTTAAACTGTAAACTGTGTTGAGTTGTTTCCTCAATGTAATTTATGCATGCTTTTTGATATACGTCACGCCATCGCGTAGGGAGATAGGGAATGCTATTTAAGTGTGAACTCTCAATCAATCATTCTCTTATTGTTTCACCTCTTGTTTTACTATGTTGTGACTGCAGTTCAATGTTTTTCTGAGATGCTGGGATTGTGCCTGGGAGCTGTGTGCTCCGGAGTTCCACGTAGTATAGTGTATTCTTTTTGAAAGATGTAGAAAGTTTTGTCGTTGTGCCCAGCCAGAAATGCGGGTATGTTCCAGTTGTTGCCTTGAGATGAGTTTTTAAGTGAGGGATTTTCTCTCTAAAATTGAGAGTTTAAATCAAGTTGTTTTTTTTTGCTGTGAAAAGGCCTAACAAACAGGACCATGGAAGGTCCACGCTCGAGAGCTGGATTGGATGTTCATTAGATGGACGGATGGTTCCTGTTGTACAGGAGGACAGGTTTCTTTTCTGAATTCAGCATGGTGGCATGGAATGGTCACGGACAATTTTTGATATGGGATCCAAATTGGTGGATCGCGCCCTCACATGTTGTGCCAACTTTTAAGGAAGGAATAGCTTGTTTGGTATGAACTTTTTAACTCGTTCGTATGAACTATTCTGTTTATGGCATTGGACTCAAGGTTGTACTTATATTAATCTAGTCATATTAGTTTTACTGGAACTTTAAACGATACTATTTTTTAAGAAATGTTTCCTACTGATATTTTTGGGGGGATTTTTTATTCAGTTGTTGGGGAATGTGAATTTTATTTACACTTGTTATTATTTCCATGTTTTGACATATTTATTGTTTAATGAAATGTTTATTTAATTGTTAAATATGTGTCTGTATGTCCTTTCTTCCCGAGCAGATCATTCCACAAATTTTCAGTTGGGTTTGCTAGCTTAAAACCTGCTTTTAGTTCTTTGAACATCGGGTTTTGATTGAGCTATCAGTTTGATTTGCCCAACATAAAATTTGAGATGCATATATTAATGTTGCAAAATGAAGGTGGAGATCAATAACCTGGAATTTTTCTCAAAACCACCTGGAAAACCTGGAAATGTCAGGGAATTTCATTCTTGAACTTCTGTGGCAACCCTGCAATGACAAAGTTGTAGAGCTTTAAATTTCCTTCAAATTGATATGCTACTTTGTTATAGTTTATTCAACCACATTATTATTATCAAAAGTTGCAGAATTTCAAACACGCACTTTCATGGCACAAAATGGAACACTTGCCATTCAGAAATTTCAAACCGACTTGAATGGATTGCGTTCTTAATCTTTCTTCAATGAATTTGACAATCCTGATGGACAATAAAGAAGTATTTGTGGATTACTACAACTTAAATGATGCTTCCGGGTTAGGGGGGTGGGGGTTGTAAAATTCTGACAAGGGGGAGGGAAAGAGTAAGAAGTGTGACATCAAGCATTTTTTAATACGAATATGTTTATGAAAAGTACTTTGTGACAAATGAGGAGGGGGTCAAAATGTTGAGAAAAAGTGTAACATCATTTATGAACAGCCCCTGACCAAGAAATCGGACGAAGATTTGCAGAACTACGTTTATGCAGTATGAATTAGCTACGTACCCAATGCATTATTTAACGGAAGTGAACTGAGGAAGTGCAGAAACACACAGTAAGAAATTTCTTCGAAGTAATAAGTAAATATACAGAAAGTCCCCGAGACTGGGGGGGGGGGGGGCTGGGAAGTTAAAGGTGGGAAGGGGGAGCCAAATTTTGAGGTTTTCGGTTATATCTCGGAAACAGCAGGAAAAATGTATTCCAAATAAAAGTAAAAGTTAACTAAATTTATTGTGAAATTGTTTTCATACATATGTGTCACATTTTCAGTGTTATTTTAGGTACGCGTTCTCGAAAACCAATACTTTTCGAAAAAAAAATTATCTGTCTGTGCTAAGCAGGCGCTCGAGGGATCTTGTGCAACAATCATGTGACAAGGACCCTGATGATTTTCTGTGTTTTGAAAATCCACCTGCTGAACACTTGAACTACAGATTCAAACCTGATACCGAAGATATACGAAGCCTATGCCCAATCACAGCGACACCCAGCTTACAAGCAATCGAAAACTATGAAGTTCTAGCATGTACTCAATTTCGTTATTCTTATTGAAATGAATATGTGACGCTATAGCAGGATAATGAAAATTTTAATAATAGAAATAAGGTAAATGTAACTGACCGGCAGCACCTTTTTGTAATTATAGTTTTTATTACATTATTATTAATCATATTTTGAAAGTTTTTATATGGAATATGGACTGACAGTAATTAGAAAATGAAAATATCATCTTTAAGGTGTCATCTTGATTATCTTCTGAGGCGGAAGGGTCATGTCACCAGCAATGGAAAACAGGGTTCGTACGGGTCATGGAAATTCTGGAAAGTCATGGAAAAAAAATAACAGAATTTCAGACCTGGAAAAGTCATGGAAAATTGAAATTTTCATTGTAAGTCATGGAAATTTATTTCAAGTCATGGAAAAATGTCCTGGACAAAGAGAAAGGAACAGTAGCTAAAGGAGCATTAGAAATCTTGAGTGATTCTACAGTATAGCACATAAAAGCAATTAAAAATGAAAAATTGAACGATCCAAAAATCAAATCTGAATTTTGAAATCTCATTGCATCCACTTCTGTCGCAGCCGCTTGCCATTTTTTGCGATGTGATTTTACTGCCTGGACATCACGTATCTAGAATTTTCTGTTATTTTCAACACTTCTTACGTTTCATATTCTGTAGTAGCAAAATTTCACGTTCTTTTGCCACGCCCACTCAAAAAAAAAAAAAAAAAAAGCAATTCAATTGCATGCGAGTTCGATTCCATCACTCGTAAGGACTTTATTTTTAAACTTATCAGAGTTTATCTTAATTTGTTGAATGTTTTAGAAAAGAAAGATCTAAAGACAGACGATCGAATAGAGAAAAAGAGGAATTCTAATGCTCTAAAACAGAAGTGCCCAACATATGGCACCCAAAACTAATCCATGCTACCCAACCCACTGCTACGTTCAATGTTGGGAATTAAACGTGTTTTGGAATTTCTGAACCTATTAATTTATATGCATTTGAAAATATGCAAATTTGTAAACAAAACAAATATACTTTTGAATCAGAAGGTTAATTCACTACTGAATGGTTTTTTCAAAAAAGATCTGGTTTATGAACATAAAGAACTAAACTATGTTGCTTTACTTTAAAGAACCAAAATACTCTCAAGTTACGTGGTTAATTAAATGCACTGTTGACACTAAAAGATAACTTTTGAAGCAAATTTATTGAAACTTAGTGATGACTCATTCAACCTTTGTCCCATTCAATATCATTCTTCTTGTTTTTTTTTTTTTAATATATCAGACATAAGCATTATAATATGCGCTTCACTTCATTTTTACTTTACTTAAATTTATATGATGAAGACAAATAAGAATAGTTTAGTTTTTTAAGTGTACACTTATATTTTTTCCATTACGAGTAAGTGCTTCAATGAGGCTGTGGCATTTATATAGACGTTTTGCTAATGCTCATTTCCAAATATTAGCAAGTTTGAAATTAAATAGTGCTATTCTCTTCGTGTAACAAGGTCATGAAAATTTTCATTGAAGTCATGAAAAAGTCTTGGAAAAGTCATGGAATTTTTTCATCCGAATTGAGTATGAACCCTGGGAAAAGTTATTCTTAGAAATTGGTAATGCATTGATGCCATGGTCGTCTCATTCGTCCTGGATAAATATTTTGATACCGTTGTTGCAACTGCCCATGCAATGCAAGATTGCGACAGAGTAGTCTAACGATGATTTTCTACAAGTGACCTCCTGGTCACTTGTAGAAAAGCAATCTGTCGGAATCATCTTCCAGGGTCCGTCAGGAGCAACATCAGATTCCGATAGTTTCAGCACGAGTCGAGTCATTCTTCCTTTCCCAAACCCCCAATCTAGTATTTATTTCACAATTAAGTCCCTAGCTATTGGTTAACTTGATGGTACGGCAATGTTAGAGATCAGTCTTGATGTCTGCATCTACTTTGATAAATGCTATGTAATGGAACTCATTGAGAGACTTTTCTGTGGTTAGAGCACCATGCCATGAGAAATAGATATGACCCCAGAAACCTCAATGGATTCAGGGGAAGAAGAACTGTTGATACATACCTTAGATACATATTGTATGATTTATGATTTTAGATTTCTGACAAAATGTTGTGATCAGTTGAGGATTCAGCTATCAAGAGGGCAACCAGGAGGACTTCCTCTCAAATGATAGCTACCCAAGAATTTTGCCATATGATGATAGCTGTCTTCGCAATGTCAACATCACCTAAAGCTCGGAGCGTATTTGTCTCGTTTTTCATCAGCTTCATCATTAGCGGATTTGTCAGCTGACTGTTATAATGAAAGTTGGACAGAAACCTTCTTGTTTGACCGTCGTTTCAATTTTCTAACTGACGCTGATGTCCATATGGTTTATACAGTCGTCTCTTTTTGCCTAACAGTTTTGTAGACTAGGTATCCTCAATAACAACAATTTCATATTTAATTAAATCAATGTCGTTATCAATTTCCTTAAACAGTATGTATAGTGCTAACTTTCTGCACGTTCTCAGTCCACCAATTCATACTGCATATACGTAATTTTGTAAATCTTCGTCTGATTCCTTGGTAAAAGGCTGTCCATATAAATAATGTCACACTTTTTTCAACATTTTTATCCCTCAAACCCCCCTTCCCTTTGTCGCAAAGTTCGTTTTACAAGCTACTTTTCATAAACATATTCGTATTAAAAAATGCTTGATTTCACCCTTCTTACTCTTTCCTTCCCCCTTGTTACAAAGTCGCAATTTCACGACCCCCCCCCCCACACCTTAAACATCATTTAAAATGTAGTAATCCACAAATACTTCTTTATTGTCCGTCAGGATTGTCGAATTCATTGAAGAAAGAGGAAGAGCGCGATCCTTTCGAGTCGGTTTGAAATTTCTGAATGGCAAGTGTTCTATTTTGTGCCATGAAAGTGCGTGTTTGAAATTCTGCAACTTTTGATTGGTTGAATAAAATATAACAAAGTAGCACATCAAATTGAAGAAAATTTAAAGCTCTACAACTTTGTCATTGATAAGTTTCATAAATACTGATCCTGGGAGGCACTAGGAGCAAATGTTTGACAAAAAAGGAGAATTTTTTCTAAAATCATCGATTTTTCATAACATATACTCTGAAAATTATTGGAAATTTGACAAATATGTGTAGAAACAGTTTCATAGTAACTTTATTTAGCTTGAATTTTTATTTTAAACTCACTTTTTACACAGATTCCGATGTTTTCTCGAAAAACCCAAAATTTTCTTCTCCCCTCCCTCCCACCTTTAGCTCACCCCCCCCCAGGGTCGGGGATTTTTAGTATGTTTATTTACTAACTACCCCTAACAATATTCTGAAGTCAAAAATTATCGCATATTCCATGCATGCTACAATGTGTTCATTGACTGAACTACTGCTGCAGAATCGAGGAATAAGTGACTTGTGGGTCTGCTACAGCTTGTCAGTGGATGCGTCGATAAAAGCGTTCTGACGTCACTCTGGCTGCCCCTACACCCCTCAATCTTGTCACAATTCGTTGTTCCAACCATCTTCAGCACAGCCGTGCTCACATCCATGTGGGTATGAGCTGCAATTTCACATACACACCAACCTCCCCTTCTCAGTCCGATTACCATACCCTTCATAAAATCGTCCATCTGTTGGAGGTGCCTTCGTTAAAGGCGGCCTGGCATTCTCTCGTGTTACACGTATCCTCCAAGACAAAAATAAAATTTATTCGATGATTCGCCAGTCAAAAATAACGACACGAATATTGCCCATTCTGCAAGTTCCATCCCTTATATCTTACTTCACATGCGTCGGAGAGCTATACATTTTACATCATTTACATAACTCAGTGATGTACGTCTACTTTAAAATTTGCATACATTTCTGAACTCTCCTTCTTGGTGTTGCAGGCATTTTTAATCTATACTAAAATTGTTAGATTACTTAGAATTTTATAAATATAAAAGAATATATATATTGTATTATAATAATAAAGTATCAATATATCTAATATATAAAAATATCCTGTCATGGCGATAGTGTTTGAACTCCTCCAAAACAGCGGGACTGATTTTTATGAAATTTTTTATTTATTTGGTAGGTAAATTTCAATTTTCTGAGCCTTTTTGATGTATTTAGACTTTGAAAACTTTTTTCTCATGCAACTACATCTCATCTAACGTTTGGCTGCTTCTGGATCCTCTGAATTTGTTAATTCTATTTTTATTTGCTCAATTTCAAAAAAAGTTCCAACCCCAGTAACGGACACCGACAATTCTGATGATACCCAGTAATAGATAGGATAAAGAAAGGATGAGTAATGGACATAATTCCCCTTTTTCCTCTTCAAAATGTGAAAAAATTCTTTATTTTTGGATCAAATACCTTATTAAATTCAAATGAACATGATGATAACAAATGAAGACACCGGCAGACCTCATGGTGGTGGTTTCTTACCTTCTACTATTGCTTTGTAAATACCAACTGGCTCATAAAATTCACTGATAAGATAGATGGTTGCACCGTATTCATGGTTAGCAGCAACATCAGTTTTATGCCTGAAATTATTGTTATTTAAATCCAAACTTATGACTGTCTGTTACTGGATCCTTGTCTATTACTGGTGCTGTTACCCTATGGGCTACATACACTATATGACCAAAAGTATTCGGACACTTTCAAAATTCAGATTTTAAAGGATTTCTCGAGAAATGAAATACCAATTGCTTTGTAATTTTTGTCACATAAAAGGTATATTCTAGCTGTCCTTTTCCATTGAAAGTTATGTCACCCATGCATTTAGGGGACCAGCAACAAATTGAGGAAAACAAAAATGTTTTTTGATCATCCTTCATCGTAAATAGCTGAGAATCAGCTGTAAATTTCAGAAATTAGGAACCTTACTATGTACAATTATTTTACGTACTTTCAAGAAAATTTCACTGATATTCATGAAGATATAAGCATTTCTCTCAAAACTACATATTTTATTCGAAGGTTTTTCGCTCATAACATGTAAGTTTTCCAACAAAGCTTACCAGACTTTTAGAAAACTTAACAGCACACAAGTATAATATTAAAATTTGCACATTTCAAACAATTAATTTTTCTCTGTGCATGCATGAAAGGTAGCAATTTATAACTTTCATAATCCAAACCCCAACTAGATTCAACAACTCATAATAAAATTCCAGCTCAATATCTTAAAAATTCAGAAAGTTATCAGTTATATAATCAGGCCTGTGTCCAGGATTTCATAAAGGGAGGGATTGAAACTTTTTACCTTTGTAACTTACGTTGTCAAAGGAAAACTAACTACGCGTGTTGAATAATAGTTCATTTTAGTTCGATAACTAGGCTTTTTTTTTATACGTTTTGTGTTTTTTTTTTAATGAAATCTTATTTGTACAGTTGAACATTTTGTAAAAGCACACATTTCTTTTATGCCACCTAATGCTAGTTTCTTTCTTTTTTTTTCTTTTGTTTTTCCATCAAATAACATTGAACAGGAATTTAATGAAAATAAAAATTTTATTTAAAAGAAATTGCTGTTTCGCATAGAAACACTTTTTTAATGTGTGAAACGACATTAAAGGCGTACCATAAAAAAAACCCTAACAGTAAGCAAAGTAACCATTTTCCCTGCCCCCTAAATTTTTTTTGGGGGGGAGGGGGGCTAAGTCATTGGGGGGTGGGTCTAACATTCTCTTAAATAATTTTCCCCTGCATGCTTACAGCATTGTCGGACTCTTCAACCATTCCTCCGTCGTTAATTTTTTCAAGTACTTAGAAGCGAAGGGGCTTGGGAATCCTACAGTTGAGGAAAATGCTAATTGTTAAACGTGGGAAAATATTAAAGAGGGTGAATACTGTATCAGAGTTTAACTCTAAAATTAATTAAAACTTAAAATACATTTTGGAAAATCGTTTAATGATTCATTGATTTTTTTCTTTCAATGGGAGGGGTTAAACCCCTAAAACCCTCCCCTTGGACACGGCTCTGGATATAATGATCTGAATTTGAAAAGATCTTAGACAGACGAGGACTCGTTATGGGTCATTCGCAAGTTTGCAACATTTACTTGCAATTTCTCAGTGTGATTCGTGATAAAAATAGATTATTTGCGAACAATCCCTAGCGAATTCTACCTATTCATAGTTTGCCAAAGAGCTATTCAAATTTGGCTCATTATATTGCCGATAACCTTCTGAACTTTTAAGATATTGAACTGGAATTTTATTATGAGTTGTTGAATCTAGTTGGGGTTTTCATTATGAAAGCTATAAATTGCTATTTTTCGCGCATGTGCAGAAAAAAATTAATTGCTTTAAATGTCCATATTTTATCAAATTTTCAACGTATTATTTTCAAATTTTATTATTATACTTCTCTTGTGTGCTGTCAAGTTTTTCTGAAAGTTTGGTAAAATTTGATGGAAAACTTTACTGTTAAGAGCCAAAACCCTTCAAATAAAATACGTAGTTCTGAGAGAAATGCTTATATTTTCGTGAATTTCAGTGATATTTTCTCGAAAGTATGTCAAATAATTGCATAGTAAGATAACTAATTTCTGAAATGTACAGCTTCTTCTCGGCTGTTTATGATGGATGATGATCAAAAAACATTTTTGTTTTCCGCAATTTGTTAGTGGCCCCAAAAATGCATGGGTGATATAACTTTTAATTCAAAATGACAGTTAAAACATACCTTTTATGCGACAAAAGTTACAAAGCAATTGGTCTTTTATGTCTCGTGAAATCCTGAAAAATGGGAATTTTTCAAAGTGTCCCAATACTTTTGGTCATATAGATAAGAAGAATAAAATTTCTACTTCATAATGTGTCACTGTGTTAAATAACAAGATTGAATGCATTCTATTGAGCCATTCTATTTCAGATCAGGCAGGGCCTGTCACATGACCATCACCGATTTTTTTTTTTTTTTGCAAAAAATACAGTAGTTAAAACTAAGGGACATATGAAATATCCCAAAAAGGTTTTGCAAGAAAATTTTTTTTCTTCAGTTACAGCCTACTAAATTCTGCACAAAATCCACCATTTTGGAAAAAAAACACTGCAAAACTCTTCATTTGAAATGGACACTATTTCAAAAGTATTTTGCCTATTTGAATAATTCTTTTTTCTAAAAATAAATAAGGACCCATATATCCTCTAGACATCGTAGGTATAATTAGGGTTTTTGATGGAGAGAAAAAAAAATTTTTTTTGTGGCAAATAAACTGCATTTTTATCGTATTTATGTTTTTTTTTCTCCTTGAGTTTTTTTTTTACTAAACGGAGATGGCAGTCTAAAGCCCTTATATGATAGTTTCATATCATATTTTCCCATTTTTTTAAAAATCTGAAAATTGGCTCATTTTTACCCCTTTTAATGCTTGACAAGTGGATATACACCACATCCCGTATTTTTTCCCAGAAAATATTTTAGGATTTTTTTTTTAAGTCGCCCATGGCATGCGTGTAAAATAAAAATCTATACTAATATTATAAAGAGAAAGGGCGGATTTTTGTGTGTTTACAGTTGAATACCGCTACAACGTGATCCGACTTACGCAAAATGGCTAGAACAGGAGTTTTTCGCGAGTTATTAATTTTTTATTGCGGACACGAATTGCTCGCCTGTAATATGAAATTTTTTTGGAAAGGAGCGGCGGAGCATTAGAATGGGCTTCGTTGAAGCTAAATATTGGTTTTGTGAATGGACTTTCATCCCTTTAGCATCACTGGAAGCACAAGTTCACATAATGTATTAGTCTAAACAACGCTTTGCTTTAGTTTCAAGTTTAAACAAATAACTGCTCTGATTCTTGACTTTTTTCTTTTTGATTTTACTTATGAACGTTGATAAAATAGGATGACTCCCAAACTCGCTTTTTCATCTAAAGTTGGCGATAATGGAAAGAAAAAGACTAAGTCTCTGACCATCAAAGAAAAGGTTAAGATTCTCAATACGCTTGAACAATGAAAAAGTACTTCGAAAGTAGCACGACAATTAAGTATGAGTGAATCTTCGATACGTACAATTAAAATTCAAGAAAAGAAAATCCGTAGACTTTCAGAACTTAGTTTTAATACTGAAGCTCGCAGAGTAGTGCATAAGCAAAGTACAAACATCATGAAAATTGAAGCGCCTCTTTCATTGTGGCTTAAAGAGGCCAGAAAGAGGGGTGTTCCCACACTGCATAAACCATGAACCATCTTCATCATTTAAAAATTTATAATCAAGTTTGCGATATCTACTGTTCAATGCTATTATAATGCAGTAATGTACTTAATGTAAGTACCGTACTGTTTTAATTCGTGTCGCTTATTGATCATTGATTTTGTGCTTTATAATAGTAATTTTTGGAAACGCTTTTTCTAAAATGCAGTAAAAAGTCAATTCTTTATAAAAGAAATGTTAATATATAGTTAAAAAATGATTTGAAACAATTTGAGGGGTGTTAACACATGTTTGAAATAATCGGGTATGCCAATAAAATATTTCTAAACATAAGTTGTTCCACAACGCGAAATTTCAACTTGTGCGAAGGATCTTGGAACGCATCCCTCGTGTAAGTTGGGATCCGACTGTGTATGTTCGAGGTAATCTCCGCAACCACTGCACCTATTTGAAAAATTCCTTCACTATATGAAAGATGCTTTCTTACTGAGTAATATAGGCTATAAATAGGATATAAATAGAATATAGGATATAACTAGTTCTTTTTTATTCCAATTTGGGCCCAAATTTCCCAAAATTGTCGAATATTGGCTATTAAAGGGGTGAAAAATTACTTGCACATATTATGCATCGTTGAAAAGGGTAGAATTTTCCGCGTTCTAAGCAATTTGTTTCAATGCTCTAATTTAATTATGGTGGGAGTAATTTGTGTTTTTAGCTTGAATTTTTTTAAGCCTAGCTGAAATTTAGGCACTACTTTCTTCATTAAATTTATCAATAAAAAGTGAAGAAATTGTCCCAATTTTCTTCTTGACACCATTGGAAAAAGTGACATTTTTTACTCCAGACTTCTCTCGACCTATGGTCGAAAAAATTAGCTTCTATCTTCAAAGGAAAAAAAGTTACAAGCGTTTTAAATCAATTTCGAAATATGTCAATTTGATTCAAGTTGTCGACCATTTTATTTCCGCATTTCAACGGATACGCTTTTTGAATCCATTGTTTATTTCCTTATTTTGCATTTGATTTCTCAAACTTATTTTATTTCATGTTTCCATGGTTACGCTTTTAAAATCTATCTTTTGTATTTTAATTTCTTAAAAGTATTTTAACTTGTTAAAAGTATTTTAACATCTATCGTCCTTGTTTGGAAGGATAATTTTGCATGTTTTTTTTTCTTTTATTTAAGCCTGAGTGTTGAATATGTGTCACTTGACACAATTTTTATTCTCAAGGTAGACTGGGCAAAGCCGGGCAACGCAGCTCTTCATATATAAAGATTTGAAAACTACTGTTAATGTGATTTTATACCTTTTTGTTTGTTTGGCATTTATTATTGCCAAAGAAAAAACATCCGCTTCACATGCAAAAGGGCTGGGTTCCGTTAGCGTCATCGCTTGGCACGTTAGGCGCTGAGCAGGGGGGGGGGAGGTCTCAGTCTAGGATTATTGTTTTAAGGCAACCGTTAATCTAATTCATTGTTTTGGCGATTTGTTTTGAAAGAAAAGAAACTTTTGATTTGTTTTTATCCAAGTGAAATGTACGACATTTTCTTCTTTTTTTCTGACGATGATTTTTGAATATTCCACGGGATGTTTTTTTTTTTTGTTAGACGGGATGGATTATGAAAGCGTAGTTGCTGGGCAAGTTTGGCGAAAGCAATAGAGCTGCAGAATTATTTTTACATTTGAAAGATATTATTTGATGCCTTTTTTTGTTTATTTGGCGAAGTATTTCAAATTGCAGTAAAAACCGCTTCACTCACTAAATAGAGTTTTAAAGCAACTGTAAATCTAATTTAACAATTTGACGAAAAGTTTTAAACTCCCAAGAGACTTAAATAGTTTTTTTTTTTAAAAGGTGTGTACGCATTTTTTATACAAAAAAAAATGATCATTTCACATTAGAGGGGAGGGGGCGTTTTTTTCAACGAACTTCCATTAAATTTTTAGCACGGGCATCGCTGTGCGGGTACTGCTAGTGTCTAATAATTCACTGAAATTCTGATTATATTAATGCCTAATAGCTACAATAATAGTGTATTTTATCAGTAACAGCTAAAATGTTTCCTTTTTCGTGTTTCAATATTAGTTTATTTTCTCTCCAAAGCTATACATTCACAGGTTACTTACAAAATGCCACAACGAGTCACATTTTCTCTTTCAATTTAAACCAACAACTCGGTTATATGACAGGGGAAACCATCCAGATCAAAGGGAAGAACAGTACAATGCATTTAAAATGATTAATTTTAATTTCGTGCTTTGGTTGTAATTGGTGACTGTTGTCCCAGAATTTTTGGCTCCTACCTAGTATGATTACTTTTATCCATAAGTATTGATATACTAAATTCAAAACACAAAATTCACCTATAGTTTAAGATTTTAAAAAGGCCACCTGTTTTATGAGATAATTAATCGATTGAAGATGGTTGTAAATTGAGGTAACCAAACAGATCCCCAAAGGTAGCTATTATAGCCAGGGATCCAATTTCTAATGAAGGAAGTGTAGGAACCCTATAGTCTTCAGAACTTATTTTAATGTTTAAGTGGCTTGAATTTGGTCAAAAATACAAAAATTTGAGTGAAATAAAGAAGGAAGTATGGGAGCTCAGCTCCCATGACAATTAGGTCCTTATTAGCAGAAAAATATATTTATATGACGAAGTCAGATGGTCGCCAAAGCCTCTTCTTTTCTTTCACACAGAGTCATGAAAAGACGGATTGACTGGGTCATCAAAAACGGTTTGTTACATATATATTATTAAAAGTCAGTAAGATTTTAGTTGTTGCTGGTAAAGTGCACCATCATTGTAGCTATTAGGCATCAATATAATCAAAATTTCAGTGAATGAAATTATTAGAAATTTTTATTTTACATGCATTTCATGAGCAATAAGATCACTTACAAAAAATCATAAACATTTTCTGGAAAAAAATACAGGATATGCGGTGTATATTCACTTGTTAAGCATTAAAAGGGGTTCAAATGAGCCAATTTTTAGATTTAAAAAAATGGGTTTTTTTGAGTAATCTCACTTCAAAAATCGCTAATTTTTAAAAATTTTAAAAATTTCAAAATTTATTTCCAAGGCTGTATGCGTCTAAGAATTATAATAAAATATGATATGAAACTATCGTATAAGGACTTTAGACTGCCATCTCGGTTTAGTAAAAAAAAATTTTTTTTCATGGAGAAAAAAATCCTAAAATCGGTAAAAATGCAGTTTTTTCGCCACAAAAATAATTTTTTTTTTTTTAAATCAAAATACTAACTAAATTTTCAAAACCAATGTCTAGATAATATATGGGTCCTTATTTATTTTTAGAAAAAAGAATTATTGCAATAGGTAAAATACTTTTGAAATAGTGTCCATTTCAAATGGAGTGTTTTGCTGGTTTTTTCCAAAATGGCGGATTTTGTACAGAATTTTAGTAGGCTGTAACTGAAGAAAAAAAAATTCTTGCAAAATCCTTATGGGACATTTCATATGTCTCTAAGTTGTAACTACTGTAAATTTTACAAAAAAATCTGTGATGGTCATATGACACTTTTCATACCTGCCTGCTTGATTTGAAATGGAACAACTCTATTGTAGTTTTCAAGATTGAATTTGAAACATTTTATCATCCACTACAAAAATCAAGTTTTTAAATTAAATGTAAGTTAAAAAAAACTTGATTTTTTGTTTTCCTGAAAATGTCCTAAAATTTTATCAAAATTGTGTCCTGAAATTTTTGAAGTCACCACTCTGACCCCTGGTCACAGGCCAAAATCAGGAAAGGTCGCAATCCTGAGCATTCTGGATTTGGGGTGCCATAGTGCTGATATAATTAGTATTACTTGCAATATAACAGACAACCCGGTTATCAACTCAAGGGACTGTAGTTTCGTTCTTGATGATAAGCAAGACATCTGCTTCTTTCACAGTTATTCACTATGCTAGATTGAAGAGTTCTAACAAGAATGAAACTGCAGTCTGTAGCTATGATAAACGGACGGTCTGGTATATTGCAAGTAGTTCTGCCTTAGCCCTGGCTTAGGGGCTGGTAACTTACTGCTATAAATAATTAGTATTGTTTATTACCATGTAAGTAGTAAGAATAATTAGTAGCTTGTGTACCTGGCTTTAAATTCCTTCATCTGTATAATTAATTTAAGTATGTATTGCATTTTCAGTTGGACAGCGGTGGATTTCGTTGTAGCTATGCCTTTGTAGAACCACCCGAAGAGTTTCTGAATAGCATAAACTTTCCTATTTGCGATTCCTCGGATGAAGAAGCTCCTTCTTCCTGTAAAGTGATCAATGTTTTGGAACCGTATCCAGAAATAGATGGATATAAATTCCCTTATTTTGAGCTTCTGCGTCCAGTAAGTCCTCTGTTTAATTTCCTAGTTTAGATTTACTTGTTTTATATACCAAGGCATCTGAAGACCTAAAGTGGTTTTTTTCAGAAAGTTCTTTAATTAAGAACAAAGCTAGAACTTGATAAGGGGATTGTCCAAGATTTCTTAAGACCCCCTAACCCTGTGAAGTATGTTGAAATAAATACTAGGCTGGACCTTGCCCAAATATTCTTTACTAGCGGTACATGCACGGCTTTGCCCGTAGTAGAAAATTAAAAGGTAATTGTTCGCGTATATATTTGCAAATAATTGATGAATTTCTCGCTAATATGCTATGTTAATTTGCATGTCCATGTTATGGTAATTTGCTTGTCCATGTTAAGATAATTTATTCGTCCATGTTATGGTAATTCACTTGGTGCAGGGGAATTAAATCCACCAATGGTGGTAAAAATAAAATCATAAAAAAAAGAACAAAATCAAATTTTTCAAAAAATCGGTTCGAGTTGCACACCTGCATCCCCATGCTACAAGCTAATTTTGTGCCAAAGGCCGTTGCTGGGTTTCTATGTTGAATTTTTTGGCAATAAAAATATTTAAATTTGTTTAAACAAAAAAATATGAAAAAAAAATCACTTTCTAATTTTTTCACATTGTTCTACCTCTTAAAAAAATTCCTGAGTGTAGAGGAGTATATATGCATTTTTTGATAAAATTTAGGGAGTGACTTTTCAGAAAAGTATTGAAAAAAAATATTTAAATTTTATTTCCGTCGCTAAAAATCGTCTTTACGTTTAAAAATTATGACTAAAATAATTTTTCATGTATTTTATTCCTAAGAATAAGGAAAAAAATTACCATTTATTACAGTGACGTACCCAGGGGGTGGGCTGATAGGGCTACAGCCCCCCCCCCCCCGAAATTTTCAAAATTAATTATAAAAATAAAGTCAACATAGTTTTTTTTTTGTAATCACGGCTTGTACAAATTAAAAGAAAGGGGAAAAAATATTTCCACCTTTTAGCCTTTTTATTTATTTTCTTGTATCACACACAGCAGCTCTGTTCCTTTGTCGAGATAAAGGAAAAGGGAAGCGAGTGACTCTATTTTGCTGCACCTGGTGTCATTCCCTTGTGGCGGTTTGTTCTGGTCAGTAAAAGAAATGGGGAGGTAGTTAAGGTTTCGGGGATTTGCTTAATCTTATTATTTGAGCTGCGCTTGTGTGCTTCTAGTGACAGGTGAAAAATGGGTTTTATGATCTCGGACAGTAACAAAGTCCGACTATCTACTGCAGACTGCAGAGTGAAGTACATTAACGTAGAATTGCTATAGTGATCCGACAGTTAATACAGGGACACTTCCTTTGAGTAGAATTACTAGAAATTTGACTGCAATAAGAAACACAATGACAATTCTGAAGCCTTTGGTCTTTCCGCAGTTTAGCAGCTCGGCGCTCAGAGTAATAGTTAGTTTTAGCGAGGCAAACATGGAAAGAATGGACACGAGAAACCGAAAATTACGAAGCGGAATCAAACCAGTTTGAGAGATTTTTTTAAAAAACCTAAATTATCAAATGACTCACAAATTACTGTTATCGAAGAACAGAAAACAAATGAAGATGTTTCTTACGGAGGGAAAGACCAGCTTCCTATAGAGAAAATTTCCGACCAGTTTCCTATGGAGGAAGAACTAGAGCCCCTACCAGTTCCTATGGAGGAAAAACGTTTCAATGACATTTCCAGCTATGTCAATCGAAAATTGTCAAACGAGGAAAAACTCAAAGCTCTTGCGGGATTGTGGGAGCCAGATAAAAAATACGTTTTTCCAGCTGAGGACTGTGGTCGCTTTAAACCACATTTTCAAAGGAATTGGCTAATGCAGTTCAAATGGTTGGCCTATTCTGATCAAGAAAAAGGAACATTCTGCAAGTTCTGTGTGCTTTTCCGTAGCAAGGATACAGTTGGTAAAGGGAAACATGTCATGATTGGAAAACTTGTATCCAAACCGTGCAAAAATTTAAAAGATAGTTTGGAAATATTCCGAAGTCACGAACGCACAAGCTACCATCAAAACTGTATGCTTACTGCAGATAGCATTTGATCGATATCAGAAAAAGAGACGGAAGATATTGCTGTTCAAGTTGACAACCAAAGGAAAGTTACTGCAAGAAAAAACCGAGCAGCACTTGTTCCAATTGTTCAAACTATCAGACTTTGCGGGAAGCAGCAGATAGCTTTGAGAGGCCACCAAGATTCTGGTCGCATCACACTAGAAGATCCTGAAAAGAACGACGGTAATTTTCGTGCTCTTTTGCGGTATCGGGCAGCTGGTGGTGATGTTGATTTAAGGCAATATTTAGTGATGAGTGCAGGAAGCGCAATGTATACTAGCCCACGTATACAAAACGAAATTAACACATTTGGGGAAATGATTCAGATGCAAATCAGAGACAGAGTACACAAATCTGGATTATTTTCAGTTCTAGCCGATGAAACAACAGATATTGCTGGTATTCAACAATTTTCTCTGTGTGTCCGATACTTAGAAGATGCGACTGTGAGTGTCAGGGAGGATTTCCTATGCTTTGTTCCTGTCAACGATGTTACCGGAAAAGGACTTTGCACGACAATTAAGGATACTTTAAGTAATCTCGGAATTGATTTGCACAATCTCCGTGGCCAAGGCTATGATGGTGCTTCAACAATGCGAGGAGAGTTCCGCAGAGTTCAAGCCATAATGAAGCAAACTTACCCAAAGGCTTTATACACGCATTGCGCGTCCCATTCTTCAAATTTATGTTTATCTGACGGTTGCAAAAGTCGAGATATTCGGAATATGTTCGTAATTTTGAAAGAAATATGCATTTTTTTCAAATCATCAAGTAAACGATCAGAAATTTTAAAGAAGTGGATTAAAAGGAAAAATCCTGAAACAAATGTTACAAAATTGAAGAGAATGTGTGAGACGCGATGGGTCGTGAGACACGAAGCAATCGTATTGTTCAAGGAGAATGTGTGCGCAGTCGTCTCTGCTTTAGAAGAAATTGGAGAGGAATCTTCAACAAAAGATAGCAGCAAAGCACAGAGTCTACTTAATAATGTGTGAAATTTTAGTTTTTTATTATCCTTGTTTGTAGCCTCCAAACTTCTTTCTTATACGTATAATCTCTCAGAATACTTGCAGTTGAAAAATCTAGACCTAGTTAATTCTCTAGACATGGTTGCTAGCGTTAGCAATCTGTTACAGAAAATGAGAGAAGATGCAGAAATGAGATTTAAAAATATTTTTGAAGAAGTACAAAGTTTTGTTGAAGATTTAAACGTGGCTGAAAGCATTCCAAGACTTCGCAACTCGCAACTATACAGAAAAAATGTGCCTTACACGACGACAGAGGAGTATTTCAGGAGAGCCGTATTCATTCCATTCTTAGACGACATCATCCTTTCCCTGGACGAGCGGTTTTTGTCTCACCAGGAAATTTTGAAAGCGTTTAAAAATATAATTCCACAGAATGTACACAAAGAAAACTTTTCATCAATTGAAAGTTTGATTAAGCTGTACCAGAGCGATATGTCTGGTTATCAAGAAGTTATAGAAGCAGAGTTTGAGCTTTGGAAAAAAAAGTGGTGCGCCATCGATCCATCCCTTAGACCTTCTTCGGGAATCGACGCAATCGCTAAGTGCCCAAAAGATATGTTTCCAAACATTTATACTCTTTTAAAAATTCTGTGCATCTTACCAGTGACAATTGCAACAGCTGAACGAAGTTTTTCGACTTGGCGTTCATTAAAAACATACTTAAGGAACTCTATTAGTGAAACAAGACTAAACGGACTTACACTCTCTCCATACACAGGGATATAAACATTTCCGACGACTTAATTTTAGATGAATTTTCGAAAAAATCTAGGAAGCTGGATCTAATATTGTAACATGTAAGTTTTAGATGTTTTTTTATCATTATAAAAATCTTCAGAATTCATTATAGCACATGTAACAATAATTATAATAAAGAACAGTTTTTTTTTTATGATGTATTTTTGAAATCTTACATTCGTATTGATATCAGAAAAGCGATACATGGACTTTTCTTAGCTACAGTTCATAAGTATCCCCCCCAGCTCAAAGACTTTCCGAGCTCAGCCCCCCCCCCCAAACTGATTTGTCTGCGTACGCCGCTGATTTATTAATTTTGAATTTTACTATGAAAAAAAATTAAAATAAAAAAACAGGAATTTTTTAAAACCTTGAAGGTAGTTTGAGATAAAGAGCTGAAAATTTGGTTAAATTATTTTTATTCGACACCAAAACGATCTCCCAAGTGCGAGTCATAAAAGCCACAAGGGCAGATTTAACGTGGAAACCTGTCTATGGCCTTTCATGAAAATCGGCCAAACGGTCTAGGCGCTAATGTGCGTCACAGAGATCCAGATAGCGGGACCATCAGCTTTATTATTAGTAAAGAAGAGTCAACTGCCTCATTCATGTCGGAGCTGGAGTATATTTTTCAATATTGTTACAAATTTTGTAAATGGTTATTATTTTTATGTTTTTTGCATGATTAATATGTTCTAATTTTGCTTACATTGGCGTTTATTCGGTTAATTTTCATTCAAAGCTACAGTAGTTATAATGCCTTACCTGTTAGCAACTTGACAAGCTTTTTGTGTATTTTAACACTGAAGTCTGTGTGGGCTTGACTAGAAATAAATAAGATATTGCCAAGTTGGCATCATTTTGGGGAACTTATTTTTAGAGCTAAATTTGGCGACTTTTTGACCCTTATAGATCATTTTATATCTTCTTAGAAACTACTAGTGCTTTCCAATGCAAGATCATAAATTGCGCTGGTCCTCAAAGCAGAATACTACAAAGTTTGTGACGTACATCGCAAAAGAGATGCCTGAGCTGCAGAACAATTCTGTTCAAATGAGAGAGGAAAACTCAGACAAATTTTCTGCAGAAATTCTAAGAAAATCTGTAATGCAAAATCCCGAAAGTAACCCCCCTATCGATTATAGCCCCCTCTTTTTTGTGGATAGTGTAATCATTTCAAAATCCTGAATATATTCCTCCTCCCCCTTTTCACCTGAAATTTTTTTTCCAATCATCTTTATTTGCCACTCCCTCCAAAAACAAAAAGGATACAGTGAAACCTGTGTAAGTTGACCACTTGCGGTGCAGTACTTTGGTGGTCAACTGGTGGTCAACTTATAAAGGGTGGTACTGATTTTTTTTTTTTGTCACTTCTTGCATCATGCATTCATTTTTTGACAAATTCACACTTACTCTCTCTATTCAACTAACTTTCATTGTTTAACATTACTTTGAAAGAATAACAAAAAATGTTATTCAAATATTTTTGTTTTTTACTAAATTAGACACTGTAGTTTTAAAAATTCCATATGTGTCAGCTAATTTTTTCTTGCTTTCCGCTTTTTCAATTAATTTTAATATTTCATATTTTTTATCAACCTCAAGTTCAACCAACTTTCTTTTGAAGCCATTTTATGTAAAACTTATAACACAAAGAGCAAAAAGCTGGACTCTCATAATTCATAAAGGCTGTTGAAAATGAAAATGTTCTATCTCTTAATCCCTTGCACCAGAAATAAATAACTTTACTCTTAAGCACAATTCCAGTGTTGCCACAAAATACTGCAAGTGGAAGAAAAGACTTAGTACTTTTCTACTGATGCCTGTTTTAATTGAACAGAGTACAAAAGGCCATCTCAAATAGAACAAAAGAAAAACAGCTTAAAACACTATGTCATGCTTGAAAACGTTCGACCGAGAAATGCGGAGCAAGATAACTTTTTTGCGGAGCTACGGAGTAAAGCCATTTTAGCGGAGCAGTTGGCAATCCTGCATCAAAGCATTATTCTTTAAAAAAAGAAAAGAAAGCAAAGAAAACACAATGATTTGAACAAAAAAGAAAAAAAAGTCTCCATGGTTTATTCCTTTTAAAATGTCTAGACTCCTTTTGATGCAAGGGCGCCTTTTTTTTTCATATATGTTACAAAATAAAATTTATATGCTTGTACTGCTTTTTATTCATTTTGGAAGGAGCATCTTGTGAAAATGAACAATCTTCAACACAACGCCATTTTAAAAATGTTGCGCCATTTTGGAAATGAGTTGCTTAAAAAGTAGCAAGAAACTTAAAAATAACCTTTTTTAAAGGGGAAATAAAATAATTGAACAAGTTTACGATCATCAGAAATGGATATTTTACTAAATCAAATAAGAAATTTGTGTTTACGTTTGCGAACTTTGTAAAGCTCAGTTTTCTAAATTACGATCTTCGTACAAATTTGCGGCTGTGATTGCAGCTTCTGCTGCTATTCTGAAACAAAAACATTAAAATTTTGCTTCTTTTACTGTAACCTTATTAGATTCAGTACGTGATGAATTTTCAAGCGATAGTTATAGGGGTTTTGCCAACTTAAGGTGAAAAAAACCTATCTTTTGAAAAAAAAATATCTCTCCGAAAATTTCGTGTCTTGCTTGAGATTTCAATCCCTTTGCATCCTGAATATTTTTCAATTATGCTTGAAGATTTTGAGGTATTTTATTGTATATGCTGTAACTCAACTCATTTAATATATAGTAGAAGACCGTTATAATGCACACCTTGGGACAAGAGCTTTTGCGTTATACAGATTTTTGCATTATATAGATCATTTCACAAATTTTGAAACTAATATTCACAATATATCTATATATTAGCACTTCAGAATGAGTTTTATCTGCAATGAGTATTAAAGCACTAACATTACCATTAGTTATTCACAAATAAATGTGTTTCACAATCAAAAGAAAGTGAATTATCCTGCACTTCTGCTAGCTTCATTGTTTGCGTAACAGCTGCATTTTTAAGAGCCATCTGGTATTTTCTGTTTACTGTGAGTACTAATTTTCATCTAAAAGCTTTGAATAAAGATGGAAAAAAGAAAAATGTTTCAAAATTTAATTTGCCTAACAATTTTTATGTTTGCAAAGCAAAACAGAGGGATTTTTTAAACTTAAAAACCTATTGTTTCACTTCTGAAAAGTTGTGTGGTTTATAGAGAATTGCGTTATATAGGTCGGCGTTATAAAGATATTCTACTGTAACATTTCAGTAATTCATTCTTTTATTAACATCATTTTAACTGTTCATTCATACTATGTAAAATTAACCAAAAAAAAAAAAAAAATCTAGTTTGACACTCAGACAAGGATTTTAATAAAACTTAACATGTTTGCAATTTCTATGCATTTGGAGAGTCTTACACGGTTTAGATTTTACAGCCTGTTCAAATTTTAGGGATTTTATAGTTTTAATGATCAACTAATTTTATAATCTTTCTATGTGTACAACGGTAGAAGTACAGCTCATATTCAAAATATTAGAATAATGACATTTTTTGTTCAAATTGAAAGTATTGTTTGGTAAAGCAATACCTTTTAAGGCAAACATGCAAACAACGATTTTGTTAAGGACTTATTGTTGATTAAACTTATTCATTTGGGTAAAAAACTGGCTGACCGGAAGGAAACAAAGGGTAGTTGTAAGGGGAAATTATTCTAATTGGAGTGAGGTTTTAAGTGGGGTTCCTCAAGGATCAGTGTTAGGGCCTGTTTTGTTCATTGTTTTTATGAACGATATTCACAAAAATAATTCAGGGAACATGAATTGTTTTGCTGATGATGTCAAAGTTATGGGTACTGTAGAAAATGAAGAACAAGCAAAACAGCTGCAAGAGGATCTAGATCATATTACGGAGTGGGCTGATAAATGAGGGTATGGCTGTTAATGTTGGGAAATTTCAAGTGCTACATTTAGGGCATGGAAATAAGTGTACAAGTTATTATTTGCAAGGTTCAGTCATTAGTCAGGCAGACAAAGATACTGATCTAGGGGTCTTAATAAGTCAGGATTTAAAGTTTAGCCAACAGTGCAGCATTGTTAGTAACAAGGCCAATAAGATGCTTGGGTTTATCAATAGATCTATTTCAAACAAATCTAAAGAAGTTCTTCTGCCCTTATATAGAAGTTTGGTAAGACCTCATTTGGAGTATGCTGTTCAGTTTTGGTCTCCTTATCTTAAGAAAGACATTAACGTATTGAAAGGGTTCAAAGACGGGCTACAAGGTTAATAAATGGACTTTCTCACTTCGACTATGATTCCAGGCTTAGAAGGCTAAAATGTACAGTCTTGAGCAAAGAAGAGACCGAGGAGACATGATTCAGTTGTTTAAATTTATTAAAATGAAATATTACGAGGCTGAAGTTTAGCACTGAAAACAGGACAAGGGGTCATTGTTTTAAGCTATTTAAATCTCAGGCTAACATGGATGTTAGGAAAAATTATTATTGTAGCCGGGTAATGGAACCTTGGAACAGTTTACCAGAAGAGATGGTAATGAGCAAGGGAGTAGATAGTTTTAAGAGGGCCATTAATCTTCACTGGGGATTGTAAATTGACTAGGACCAGTCTAGCTGGGCCCAGAGTCTGTTGCTGGTCGTCCCTTTTGTATTTGTATTAAAGATTAGAATATTTATTCAAGTGGTTCAAAATATTAGAATATTTCACATTTATGTTCCATTAATTATCACCAATTTGTAACTGGTGGCATCATTAATTAAATGCAGACTATTTTCTTTAAAATTAGTATTCTTAGTATTCTTTTTGTAGAATGTTTGCTTATTCGTCGTGAAATAGGCCATGTGAGTGATATTCTGAATCTTCGTATCGAATCGTCATATTGCGGATTTGTAACGGCATGGTATAAGTCAATGTGATATTGCGAATTATTTACATTGTTCGCAAACAAATGTTAGTAAAATGCTAACACAATATTCAAAATAATCTCCAGAATGACGGCCGAAAACCAAAAACATTTGCTAGAGATGGGAAGAAACTGAAGCGTAGAGTTAAGAAAAACGTAGTCTATGTTATGGTTCCTTTTAGGTAGAGACGTACTGAGTACTCGGTAACTACTCGGTACTCGACCAAATTCTGATCAGATTCTCAGCCAATACCGAGTGGTTGCAAAAAATTGAATATTCAAGACAGATACTAAAATTTATAAAAAAAAGAGCAAGCGTTATATTCTGCAATCATTTGCAATTAAAATCAAATTTAAATTTTGAGAATAATGAAGTTTGTAATGCTTCAATGTAATAAATCTTTATTTTAATGTCCCCAAAGTTAACAAAACTTATTTATTAAAAATTATGCAAAAAGGTAAGTATAAAAAATATGGAATTTTTATATTAAAAATGGATTTTTGCTATAAACAAAAATTAGTTATAAAAAATATAAAAATACCTTTGCTTAAAAAATAAAAGGAAATAAGACAACTTTAAAAGCACAGTGCAGGAACACTACAGACATGTGTTTTGGCGTTACAAGGAATTCCTTTTTCAATGCACAAAATGGGAGCTCGTGGATTTAAAGGCATCCGACAAGAGTCGGATTTTTTTGTCGAATGTCTTTACATTCTTTAGCTCACATGTTATGCACTGAAAAAGACGTTCCTTGTAACGGGGGGGGGGGGGGGGGGGGGGAGCAGAAACACGTGGTGTGCAGTGTTCCTGCACATTTGTTTTATCTGCTTTTAAAAATTATTTATGTTTGGCGAACTGGAACTATTATTGATTGGTATACAGTGAAACCCCTCCTAACAGAAACCCCTCTTATGCGGACAATTTTTAATTCCCCCAGTTCCAATGCAAAACCCCTATTCTGCGAATACCTCTGTATTGCAGACAAAATAAAAATTGTCCTGTTAAGTGTCCGCATTAGAGGGATTTTACTGTAATTTTTTTTAATTTCAACTTGATTAATCATGCCTTTTATTTATTTCTAATTTTAAAAATAATTTTTTTGTAAAATTTTTGGCAAAAACAAAATTGTTTATATTTGGTTTGTACTATTTATATTTGTATATAATTCGTAATTAAATTTCAGCAGGAATTTAGTTTTAAAAACTATTATATGGACAAGGAGGTCTATATTACTATTCCAATAAGTTCAAAAATCATCACGTGTGTCAGTGGTTCTTCTTAAAACATAATTGGTACTTGGTAACTCGGCCGAGTAGTAAAAGGCCGAGTACTCGGCTACTCGGCCAAAGTGCTACTCGGTACGTCTCTACTTTTAGGGAACCTATGCTGGCTGGAAAATGTAATGGGTTATTGATCATTCAACCATTATAATACTAGACTTTACTATTCTAATTGCTACATTTACTGTATACATAATACTATATACGAGGCAGAGTATGTCGCCAATGCGCACATCTCCGGATTTTTTCCGATCTGCTCTATTCTGAGAGGATATTTTTCCCCAGTGACGTCAGTGGCTTCTGACGTCACTACGATTACAATAGCGGAGTTCAATTAGTTTGATACACCACAGTCTATTTGGACAAATATTGATCCGAATGTTTGCAAACACCTTGTATATAGTAGTCGGATCATTTGTACGCTGTTATTAACGGTAAAGGGGATGCTACAAAATATTAACTACCATTTACTTTATATTCATAAGGTAATATTTTTAAATAAAATAAAATATTGTAATATTTTGAACCAATCTAAATTTTATTCTAATATTTTGATGTGTTTCAGAAAGCTATTGTAATACCTGATTCATTGGTATTTTATGTTTTGTAAATGTTAAAATATATCTAAACATTCCTGTTTTCATTTATAAGCAGTTTAATTGCATTTTCTTCGTGTCAAAAATGAAAAAAATGGAAAATGATTTCTTTCTTAATACGTTTTCTCAATTATTCTACTATTTTGAACATGAGCTGTGCTTGCAGAACAATTTTGGGCAAATGATTTTGCATCATTGATGAACATCACTAGGTATTTTGTTTTAGGGGGGGGGGCGGTCATAGTAAGATAAAAATATAAAGTAGGGAGAAATGGGGTACGTTGGATCGTGGGGCACGTAACTTAAGTGGTCCTCTTGTGAAATTGGAAAATACGTTTCTCATCCTCATCATTTTACTATTTTAAATCCTGCAAAATGGCTGCTGGAAAGTTTTTGAATGTAGGACTATTGGTTGAAGATAAAATTTGAAACTTTAAGTTTGTAGATGAAAATAAAAGTCGGAATTGCTGTTCATTTCAAGATCCCATCCACTACTCTCCAGAACAATAAAAAAAAAACTATCAGGTTGGTGAGAGAAACTGATTAAAAAAAAAATTGTTGAAAAATATGTAAGTTTGGAAGTCTGCTTATTCAGAAGCAGCTAACAATCCAGTAAAACAATATTTAGGAACCAGTCAAAATTGAATGCTAGATATTAAGGTTGGGTGATGTAGAAATTTCTACATTGTGATGCATTGCCAACCTTATATCATGATGCTATGATGCATCACGATGTACCATTTTTTTGTTTTTGTTTTAAGAGCTGTAATGAAAACTACTTGTTTAAATTATGCAAAATATATTCAAGATGAAAAAATATAAATAATGCAAACAAATTCTAGCACCAGTTGGAAATTGTCAAAAAAAACCTAACATTGAAATTGCAAAATAGCAATAAATATTACAGACATGTGTTTTGAGATTACAAATACAAAAGTGACGACCAGCAACAGGCTCTGGGCCCAGCTAGACTGGTCCTAGTCAATTTGCAATCCCCAGTGAAGATCAATGGCCCTCTTAAAACTATCTACTCCCTTGCTCATTACCACGTCTTCCGGTAAACTGTTCCAAGGTTCCACTACCCTGCTATAATAATTTTTCCTAATATCCATGTTAGCCTGAGATTTAAATAGCTTAAAACAATGACCCCTTGTCCTGTTTTCAGTGCTTAACTTCAGCCCCGTAACATCTTTCATTTTAATAAATTTAAACTGAATCATATCCCCTCGGTCTCTTCTTTGCTTAAGACTGTACATTTTTAACCTTCTAAGCCTGGAATCATAGTCTAAGTGAGAAAGTCCATTTATTAGCCTTGTAGCTCGCCTTTGAACCCTTTCTAATACATTGTCTTTCTTAAGATAAGGAGACCAAAACTGAACAGCCTACTCCAAATGAGGTCTTACCAAACTTCTATATAAGGGCAGAAGAACTTCTTTAGATTTGTTTGAAATAGATCTATTGATAAACCCAATCATCTTATTGGCCTTGTTACTAGCAATGCTGCGCTGTTGGCTAAACTTTAAATCCTGACTTATTAAGACCCCCAGATCAGTAACTTTGTCTGCCTGATTAATGACTGAACCTTGCAAATAATAACTTGTACACTTATTTCCATTCCCTAAATGTAGCACTTGACATTTCCCAACATTAACAGCCATACCCCATTTATCAGCCCACTCCGTAATATGATCTAGATCCTCTTGCAGCTGTTTTGCTTGTTCTTCATTATCTACAGTCCCCATAACTTTGACATCATCAGCAAAACAGTTCATGTTCCCAGAAATATTTTTGTGATTATCGTTCATAAAAACAATGAAAAAAACAGGCCCTAACACTGATCCTTGAGGAACCCTGCTTAAAACCTCACTCCAATTAGAGTAATTTCCCCTTACAACTACCCTTTGTTTCCTTCCGGTCAGCCAGTTTTTTACCCAAATGAAAGTTTTCCCTCCTATTCCTATATCAGCTAATTTGCTAAGTAGAGCAACATGCAGTACCTTATTGAAAGCTTTTTGAAAATCAATGTAAACAACATCTACAGGCTTCGTATTGTCCAAAGCCATAGTAACTTTGTCATAGAAATGTAATAAATTAGTTGCACAAGATTTGCCTTTCCTGAAACCGTACTGAAATCTAGTCAATAGATTATTAGTCTCTAGAAAATTTACTATCTTAATTTTTATCAATGTTTCAAAAATTTTGCAAACCACCGAAGTTACTCACAGGTCTATAATTTCCCGCACTCCCTTTATACCCTTTCTTGAAGAGCGGTGTAATGTTAGCCAGCTTCCAGTCCTCTGGCACTGTCCCCGAGTTATAAGAAGCATTGAAAATATTTACGATTACATCTGCTAATTCCTCCGCACATTCAACTAAAATTTTTGGATAAATATTATCAGGTCCCGGAGCCCTCTTTAATTTTTTTCAAATGAAGTAAAACATCATCCCTGGAAAATACAAAGTCCTCAAGCTGTACTATAGCTTGTGTCTTGTTGGTGTCAACTGTTGAGATACAGTTATCGTTAAAAACACTCGAAAAAAAGTTATTAAGAACATTAGCAATATCACTATCGTCCTGAATTAAAATTCCATGCTCATCAACCAGTGGCCCAATATGACTATTTCGAACTTTCCCCGAATTAGCGTATGCAAAAAACCTCTTGGGATTCCTGTTTATGTTATCTGCCAGTCTTTGCTCCAGCTCTCTTTTCTGAATCCGTACCAAATACTTAAATTTACTCCTTGCCTTACAATATTGGAGCCTGTCTGCACTGAGACCAGTTTCTCTAAACCTATGAAAAGCAGCTTGCTTGTAATTTAGAGCGTCATTCGTTTCCCTGGAGAACCACATTGGCCAAATTTTAGTGTTGACACCCTTTCTCCTAAAAGGAACATGATCCCCAACCGTTTTGGCTAGCTTTTCCTTCAACTCTGCCCACTGAAGATTCACATTGCTATTGTCCAATCCAGAAGAAAAAACTGCTTTCAAACTCTGCCTAAGTGCCACAAAATCAGTATTTCTGAAATTGGGTACAAACCTAAAATTCTCTACTTTGTGCATATCAAATTTAATCCCAAACCTAATACTGTTGTGGTCACTGTCTCCAATGTGTTCCCCTACACATAACCCCTGAACAGAACCTTCCATATCACAGAACAAGACAATGAACTTGTTTTTTCAATGCAGAAAAATGTTAACTTATGAAAGCAAGCATCGTCTTGCAATTAAGAAGGGGTGACTTGAATAACCAAAATTCGTGCATGCAATCTTTGTTGCTATATTGTGATTTTAAGTATTGCTTTCTTTTTTTTTTCTTGTTTAGTGATTATATGATAAATTTTGTTTATCAATGTATTTTCCCCTAAGAGCTTGAAAAAAATTGCATTTACTGCACAGAGGCAAAGTTATCCAACAACTTTTACTGAAACTGAGCATTCACCCTCGCTGTAATGAATCAAATGCACTGATACAATGGCAAACGTTAACGAAGGCTCAATGCAAGTTAAATTGGATACAGCAAAACACATGTCCAATAGACATCGTTTTTGCCAAACTTCGCAGTTGTTGAGCAAAAACCAAGCATAAGAAAAGAAAAATCTACTTCAGAAATGTTGAAGTAAAACTTGCTAATCATAATTCAAAGTGCTCTAATCGTACATATGTAAGTATATATAGTGTGTGTGTATTTGTGAGAGTTACTAGTAAAATGTTTTCAAAACCTTGATAACTTGATTTCTTGATTTTTTTTCGTCCTAAGAGATTTGAGATATCGTGGTTGTTGTACTGTAGTCTTATTTTTTCATTTTTTAGGAATAAAAGGAGGAAAAAGTTTTTTTTGTTCGGATGTATTCAATACCTAAATAAAAGGGTTTTCAATATCCTGTAGAATATATCCTGCTAATTTTCAATGAATTCTGAAATTTCTTGAAGTAAATTACGCAAATATCAACTTCCCAGGTTGACAGCTCTGTGTGGACTCTCTGCAGGGCCCAGTGACTTGTAAATTGGTTCATGTTGGCACGTGAGGGATGTTGGTATTTTTTCTTTTGAGTGCAATACATTTTTTAAAAAAAGTATTTCTTGATTAATTGTATACATGCTTGGCCATGTATGTAAAAGAGAGGAAGCACATGTCAGATTTTTATATTCCCTGCATATGTCAGGCAATATAAATTTCCTGCTCTGGTCAACAGTACTTTTCGATAAGTTTCAGTGATAAAGGTTTAAATTTTCAATAGAAGCAATAAAGTTAGTGAATCTCTATATTTATTTATTGTCTTGATCAAATGGTTTAAGATCTCAAAATCATTTTATCACTATTTTGTAAGCACTTTCTCTGTCCTATTTATGTGTAAGTTGATGCCCCTTTGCCCTCTTACAACACCTAAATGTTGGTAAATGCTTTTGAGTTATGCAATAAATTAATTTGAATGAAACGTTTATTATTTAGAGACTTGTCATTGAATATTTCAGCTAAATAAAAGTCAAAAACTAAAATAACTTTAACTCTTGAGCAATTTCAACTTCATGCTCTCGAGCAGTTTTAAAATTAATCTGCTTATTACTTGAAAATCTTTTCTATATTTCATCGTATTTCTACGATTTCATTTAAAATCAAATTTTAATTATAGGTCATTTTGGATGAAGAAATTATCACTACTGATGAGGAAGCACATGAAGATGTTCAAAAAATCACGAAAAAAAAAGGTTTTTATCATCTCTGTTATTGTGGTGAAATTTTCAAATGTGCAAATTTACTTCCAGTAAACTGAAAAGATTAAAAAAATTGTTTGTGATTCAAGTAGATCTAAGAGTTTGCAGTAAGTGAACGCAATAACCGGTAATATTTCATAATAACTAGTTAAAAATATTTGAGGCTAACTTTTGATCAGATTATACCTAAAAAAAGATAATAACTATTTAAGAAGAAATAAAATCCTGATTAAAAGAAATATGTTTATAGATTTGCAAAATGAATGATATTTACTTTAGCGATGCAAAGAATAGTGATTTGGCCGAATACCAAATATTCGGCTATTCGGCCGCTGAATAGTTAACTTGTTTTTGTTGAAAACAAAACACAGGTTGCATTTAAAGCATAATTTTGTATGATTAATAATTCAAAATACATTAATGAATTTTGAACATTTTAAAAATGATTTGGAGTATTTTTTTAAAAAATGATAACATTGTCTAAACTTTAAACCTATTCGACTATAAAATTATTACAAAGAAACCTTAGCAACAGTTCTTATGTATGAGAGTCCTATATTTAAGCTTTAAAAGACATTTTTTCTACTACAGTCATAAAGTCATAAAGTTTCTCGAATTAAGAAAAAAAAGTTTAAATTACTGTAATGATTCAGCTCGGAATTGCACCATTTAACTTTCACCTAGACATTTACCAAAATTAGCTGTAACAAACCACCAAATTTCTCTATGAGAAAATTTAAATTCTAAAGTTATTCCAGTAGAAAAAAAAAGGTTAATCCTGATTCGTTTGGTGAAGGTACCATGAATGGCATTCTTGAGCAAAACTTGAAGAGTCAATTTTTCATCAATACAAGAGCGTGAAGACTAGCAATTTTTGATTATTATGATTCATACTAGCAATTTTTGATACCAGATACAAATCGCTCTTCTTCAACAAAATTCAAGTGAACACGGCAATAAATATAAAAAATAATAGCCCATTGAATAATATCAGCATGAATTTTGCAGAAGAGTCGAAAATATTTCTAGGATAATTGTTCTTTTAACTCTTTCAATCACAGAATTAATTTTAAGAGTGTAATTGACCAAATTGCAAGTCAACGACAAAGTGAAGCCTTGGCTGAAACCTCAGCTCTATGTGAAATAAGATAAATTGACTGTAATCTTTAATCGAACCATTATTTGAAAGGAAAGAGTGGTTTTTAAAGTGGTGAGAACTGAATTCTCAAGCCTATCCCAATTGGCCAGAAAGTACCTTTCTGAACCAGGAATTCACTACATGTATCAAATGCATTGAAGAACACTTTTTGTTTCAAAATCTGGTAAATTTTTATTTAAAGACATACGCATACGCAAAATGCGGAATTTTTTTTTTCTTTTCTGTATCACAATCTGTTTTAGTAAAGAAAAGAGAATTTATGATCTTTATAACTGTAAACAAGTTACCACGTTTAAGCCAGGGCTGAGGTAAAAAAACCCCATGCAATGCACTAGATAATGCATGTCTACTTATCAGTCTGGAATAGACATGCATTCTCTAGTGCATTGCATGGGGTTTTTTACTCAGCCCTGGCTTAAACGTGGTAACTTGTTTACAGTTATAAAGATCAAAAAATTCTCTTTATATATATATATATATATATATATATATATATATATATATATATATATATATATATATATATATATATATATATATATATTCAATGTTATGTAGGAAATCATAACATTAATGAATATTTCCACATTTTCAATTGTCGTATTTAATAAGAAAGAAAAAAAGATTTTGAAAAAAGTTCATTTATATTATACTGTTCATTTTTGTTTTATTCTGAGAGAGAAAACTAACCTTTGCTTCATGTATGATTTATGCTTCGATTTTATCTATTTAGATTCTTTATGTATTAGAATTAGTTTCATTAAAAGTATCAACCTTCCTAATATACCAGAGAAAGTCTTGTCTTTTGGCTTTATCTGAAAATTATGTATAGATGTATTTATGTGTTAGTAGATGGCCAAGATTTGTACTGACATTTTTGATCGCCATTCATTTATGAACACCCTTTAAAATGGAAATGCACTATAATATAACAAGATTTCAATCAAAATGCCCGGTAAATATGATAAGGAAAAATACAATTTTATAAAAATTTCAAAGCGTAGAAATAGAATTTTTTTTGCATAGTATTCGACCAAGGGGGGATTTATTTATGTGTCCTGAAATGTTTTTCATTTTTGTTTAAGTTCTGAAATTCAGAAATAATACGTTTAAATGAATATGAGATGTTTGTTTTTTTACTTAACATTGTGCTTCTTGACTATAGAATAATTTTAATACTTTGATAATTTTCAGAAGTAAAAAGAAATCATACCAAAAAAGAAAGAAGAGAAACAAGAGTTAAGACATATAAAACTGACAAACATGCTAAGTCCCATCACAGAGAAAGTAAAAGAAGAAGAGAAAGGCATTCTTCATATTCTTCAAATTATGATTCATCAAACTCGAATGATCATGATTTATCCATTCATGGTGATGACGAATTTGCAAACAATTTAAAGGATTATATCAAGGTTAGGCGAAGAGGTCAAGTGAAAAAATCAAAACCGAAAGGGAAAACACTTTCCGATTGCTTTCAATCAGGCAGTCCTCTTAAGACGGTAACTCATGAGGAGGTTGAAAGTGTACAGTCTACTGCAGAAAATTTTTCTGAGATCGAAAATGAAAAAGCATGCTCTGCTGCACAAAGTAAGGAAACAAAATTAAAAAAAAAATCTTGGAAAATTTTTATATCTGCGTATAATTTTTACTCACAAAGTGTTATGATTATTTATTTATTTATATTGTTATTGTTATTCTGATTTCAAAGCAGTTATTTCATTGTGATAAAATTTTTTGAAAATACCGTCTCTAAGATTTAATATTAATGGTTAAAGTTTAAAAATATATATATATTTTAACTTTGCTAAATATTTACTCTTTTGAATGGAAAAGGACTCAACATTATTCACTGCTTCGACCAAAAAATGTTTTCCTCTATGTGATTTCTTTCCTCTTCTTGGTATTCTTGAACAGTTACTATGTAAGTACTTTATTTAAGTTAAAAAGAAAAAAAAAATCGTAGCATGAACATCCCAACAAGAAATTCCGTCCATAACTAAATGAGCTTACTTCCCCGTTTACCAATATCAACTTTCTAGTATCTGATCAATTTTCTTAAAATTAGCTAAAATCACTAATTATTTCAAACATAACTTTTTAACATTTTAAATGTATTTTTAGAAATATAATATGTCTTGCTCATCTGAAGAGATAGATCGTAAAAAATAAACGAACAATTAAATTAGATACACCTTTTAAACAAAGCAGCTAATATTATGTTTTCCATTAAAAAAATTTTTTAATTACATACAAACAAAAAAATTATAATAATAATAATAAAAAATAAAAAGCTAATTAAAATAAATACATTCTTTAAAAAAAAATTATAATAATTTGTTTTTCCCCTGTTGCAAAAAAAAAAAAAAAAAAATAATTAAAAAATGAATAAATTTATTCCAAAAAATAAATAAAAAACAAAATGTCAGCTTAAAGAAATAATTTTCATTAGTAAAAAAAAAGTCTGTGCAGTTCTTTTTTTAGAAACATGAAGGGCTCCAAATTTTTCCACCAAAAACTGAATACATAAATTAAAAATTTAGATTGAAAATAAAAACAAATCTTATCATAAATAGTTATATCACTGTTAAAACCATGGCTGTTGAGTCAAACTCATTTTAAGGTCTAACGGCCCTATTCTCAATACCGTCACAGCACGGAGATGAAACTCGGCTCCCCAAAACCGAGAAGTAAGGGAAAACTAGTTTCGAACGCGGTGCGTATTCTTCAAGTCATTTCAAGCACAATTTAGGGGAGCCAAGTTTTAACTGAAGTAGAAATGAAACAGCTGTTACCATTGGGTAGAGTGACTCAAGTGACATCTTCTACCTGACTGCATTCCACATGGTAGTAAATTCGCGCGCTGAAGAATGATTGACACATAATAAGAATTGGGAGTAGCAAAATGGATCTATAGTTCATGCAATTTTTTTTTATTAGACTCAATTTGAAATTTAAGAACATCAATGCATTTTTTTAATGTTTCTGAAAAGTTTTTTCATCTTGTTATTAATTAAATGTTTTTTTGTTCATATTGTTATTAATCAAGATGAGATAAAAAGTAATTCAATAATATAGTCACGTTCTTGGCAAGGGTTTCATCTGGGCCGGGCTGTAATTTACGTAATCCGCCCCCCTCCCCCTCTTTCAAAAAGATGTTTTATGTAAATATTAAGTTTGTGCTATTTTTTAGAAACAGCAACTTATTTTTATTTTGGCGTTATAACTATAGTTGCAATTAAAAAACGAGTTTAGTTACGAATATTGAAAAACGAGTTTAATTACGAATAAATGCTATGTAAAATTTTCCCTAGACGCATATGTAACGTGCCCCGTCCAAGCGCAATATTGTGCTTTGTTTTTGTTGGCATTTAATGGATTAAATGTGCTTTAAGAACAAATCGGGGAAAACTTCAGAGAATTAATTAAGATTTTTTTTATTTTATTAACTTTAAAATCCACTTTGGGTGCAATTCCGGGGCAGACCGTTGTCCCCAGTGGCTCAGCCACGGGGGGGGGGGGGGGGGGTTAAAACCCCTCCTAGAACACAAGCACATTCATTTTCTCCGTTAAAATCAAGGAAAAAATGCAAAGTATTTGAGCTTTTCCAAGCGGAATAGGTTTCAACAAAATATCTTACAGCTTTTAATGATCGGGAAGCAGTCAGAAATTATTTTGCAATTCTTAAATATAAAATTTGTATTTCATGATGAGCACCCCACGTCCCACAGGTATAAGATAGCTAAAATAGTGTCAATAGAGCTCTACAGAGTATCATGGTCCCTCAGCACTTCCATCACTGCACAAATCTTTCTTAGGGACATCTAGAGAGAGGAAGCCTACCGCACCGGATTTTCTGAGGCTCTTAACCAATTCTCATCGAAATATCGAAACCGTTATTAGCTAGCATTTGACATTCATAAAGACCTGAATGTATTCGAGGAGGAGGTTTTAAATAATCTCGTGAAAAACATGCAAAAAATGAATATAAGATTAAAGAAAAACTAATAATAAATATTCTGTACTTTTGCCCACTTTCTTTGTTTTACAGTGATATCAATGCGAATTATTAATTGTTTTTAAGCAGTTACTTTGAATGAATAATTTCTAATCTGTAGAAATTCTTTGATATTGAATAATTACGCATTGTAAATGAATGGGAAAGAAAGCAACAATTTTCCATTTTGAAAACCCCTCCCAGAAAAAATTTCTGGCTGCGCCACTGGTTGTCCCCCACCCTCTAGACACACTACTGATTAATATATTAGTCTCTTTCTAATATTGAAAATCTGTCAGTCATAAATGTTTTTTTTTCTTGTGTGTAAGGTAAACATTTTTGAATAATATAGATAGAAGCTTAATATTTTCTACTATATTGTGTATGCATTTGAAAGAAAGAATTTAAAACATAGAAAAGAAAAATAATTTACAATAATATTAAAAACTTTTTACAATGTATTGGCTTTAGAACCCGATCCCCTCCCCCCTCCATCTGTTTCATTTCATGAAACATTTGTTAACATTTATTGTCTTTAAAATCCATAAACTTTAATACTTAATATAAACGACACAGGACAAATTCATAAACTGCATTTTGCCCTGCATTAGTTTTCCATGTGAAGAACTTATTTTTTCAGCAATACAGTCCTTTTTAAAAGTTGAAAAAATAATTTTATATTTTTATCATCCAAAAACTCAAGGGCACCCATATGGGGAGGGGGGCAAGTGGGAACTCAAGGGCCCCCCCCCCTTAGAAATTAGAACTTCCTTGCTTTAGTATTTTTTCTTTGCTAAAATGTAAAACATTTCTTTTCCAGCCATTATTGAATAGGTAAAAGATGTCAAATTTTATTCACTCTAAAATCTGTACTGAAATCGGTTTCCACGGGAAAATATCCTTCTAAAACATGTAGAAAATATCTGAGCCTCCCCCCCTCCCCTTAAAATTTTGCATATGGACGCCCATGTAAAAATTCTTTGTTTATCATTCACACCTTAATTTTTGCTATCACTTGTTTTTCAAAGCTCTTTCTCTTCCCCTATCTTGTAATTACATGCGTGTTTGTATGCAAAAATAAAGTCACATTCTAATTGCTTCTATATTTACATTCCCTAGCATAAAATCAAATGCTATTTCATCCATTGAGAATATTTTTCCACATTAATGTGTTCATGAAGCTAGTAATAGTAATTTCTTCTGCAATTAAAAATCTCCTGAACCGTTTTATTTATAATTATTTGAAACAAAGAAAATTTTAAATTCTTTTAGATATTATTGTGTTGCGCATTGAAATTTTGTGGAACATTCAGCTTCATTCTATCATTTTCTGTCTTGGAATGATTTATGTAATTCGGTCTCTCAATTGGACAGGATACCTTGCTATTTCAATAATTGATCTGAGTAAAAAAGTTGCAACAGGTACTACTGTTTAAGAAAAGTAATTGATTTTTCCAAGGGTGCCCCCCCTCCCTAAGAGCAAGGGTACACCCCTCCCTCTCGAACACTACAAAGACCCCCCAAATTGGATGACCCCTCTAAAAAAAGAAATTATTCCTTAATCACCCCCCCCCCCCCCCCGAAAAATTTCATGGCATATTCTGAGCCATGACCCCCAGCCGAGTTGAGCACTCCTGATTATTTTGCTTCAGACCATTTTTTCATTTTCCCCAAACTCATAAAAATGATGGTAAGTGCTATTTTGTCACATTTTTCACTAATTTAAAACAAAACTTTAGCAATTATTAAAGCTCCGTTATGACGTTATATGACTATAATTCAGGGAAGAATTTGTTTAAAAAACTATTAGCGATTTAAAAATTGTTTGACCAGCATTTTAAAATTGGAGTAATGCTGCATTAAAAAAAAATAAGTTTTCGTGTTCCAGAAATTATTTGATAAAGGATAATTTGTAATGGACGAAAGTGTTCTAAGATATTCTCTCAGAAGTGGCATCTAATCCCCCCCACCAAATAGTTATTTTTTCATGCAGTATTCTTTTGTAACGTTTTTGTTGTTAATTGAGGCGAAAGTTTAAAATACAAGAAAAACGGTGCGGCAGAAATAAATCAGATTTCAAAAAAAAAAAAATATTTTCTTGCCAATCACAACTTTTCCGCGCTACAATGACATGGAAATTTAAAAAAAATGATTTTTTTCGCACCATTCTGTAGAGCATTGCATTAATGTTTTCGGCCGTACTTTTTGATAACACCTATAACGAATGTTAATCCTGATTAAATTTTGTAATTAATCTTTGTTTCTATCAAGAATGTTTTATCAATAGTTTTTAGCATTTGCAAATCGCTCAAAATAATCCAAATGGCCGTCGTCCATTTTGTTTGCTCACAAAGGAATGATGGGAAGGAAATCTAGTTTTAAACCGTCGAAGTTCCGGTTACAAGCCGAGCTCTGGAAGTGGGCGTTCCGTCAAGGTTCCGTGACCGAGTTTAAAGCCAAACCGGGATGGAGAATAGAGTAGTTTTTCAGCTTCGAGGTTTAAGCCTCGGTCCGAGTTTTAACCGGAGTGGAGAATACCAGTGTTAGAGTTGGAGTCTGGAGTCGAAAGTTTTTAACTCAAAAACTTGGAGTTGGAATCGGTCATTTTCCCTCAAAGCCCACAACTCTGGCAGTGCTTGGAGTTGGACAGATTCCAAGAGTCGAAGTCCGACTAATTTTCAGGTACAGCATTTAAAGTCGAAGGCCCTAAAATTCTAGTAGTCGGGAGTGGGTCATAAAGAGCTCTTTCCAACAAAATTTGTTTGAAGCAAGTTCAGGATCTATATTAACTTTTAGTTTCTCCGTAGGCGCTAATATTAAGGGATTTGAACTGTTCAAAATTGTTCAAATCAAAAAGATATTTTCTATACATGGGTTCTTCATCAAAAGGTTTTTGTGACAAAGTTTGTTCGCCCCTAAGTTTGGGATTTATATTTGCCTTGAATTTCCCCATAAGCGCTAATGAACAAAATTGAACAAAAATAGTTCACATCAAATAATGAACTATGGGAATGAGGTGTCCTTGTCGAGATCTTTCAAACAAAAAAAATTTGTTTGAATTGGATTATTCATTCATAAGTTATTTGTGGGGAACAGACAGACAGACCAACAGACACATTTTCCCCATCTAAATTTCCTACTTCCAAATTTTTAATTTTTCAATATTTATTTTATTGTTTTTTACCTTTTTTTTAAAGCGATATTTTTAAGGTGCATTAAGCCTTTTTTCATGCTTTTTTCTTCTTTTTCTGACTTTAACTGGGAAAGTAGGCTAAAAAGGGGAAGCAGCATTCACATGAATTTTTTCCAAGGTAAGATTTCTATGTCTAATGTTTACTGCTTTTATCCTCATGACTTATCACCTCCAACCCCAGAATGCTTTGATAAACAAAACCATACAGATTAAAATTAAAGTTATTTAAAAATGTAAAACTAAACACTTTTTGTTTTCCAGTGCTTTTTAGTGAGAATTAACCTAAAAAAGGTCTTTTAGTGAGAATTGATGATCATTTCTATAATTTCAAACGTCTGTCTCTTGTAGACCAATTTGATTAACGGAATGAATTTTGCAGATTGTAAACATCACATTAGAAGTCTTCCCTTGGAAAAATTCATTTGAATGCTGCTTCCCATTTTAAGTTATGAGCTGTCAAACAAGATGACTTTTGAAAAGTTTTGAAGCTTAAATGGTTGTATTTCAGAAACAAAGTGAAAAAAAAGTCCAATATTTTTGAAGAGCATGTTTGTACAGTTGACTATTGTTGCAATGCGATTCGACTTACGCGAAATGGCTGTAATACATGTTCTTCAGGAGCAACGAATTTTAGAGCTGAAGCGAATTTCTCGCTCTCAACACGAAAATATTTGGAAAGTTATCGTGATGATAAGTTTCAGCTTTGTTATTGACTATTAAACACTGACTTCGAAAATGTACAGTGAATACCTGTTTAAGTTGACCACTTGCAGTGCGCTACTTAAGTAGTGATCAACTTACAGAGGTTGATTTACCTGATAAGGGCTAATTCCGTGCCTGAAAAAAGCGGTCAACTTAGACAGGTGGTCAACTTACAAGGGTTTTACTGTAGTTTCATCCCTTTAGCATGACTTGACTTTTGCACAAGTTCCCACACACCACTCTATAAACTGCTATATATAGCTTTGTTAGTCTTAATAGATCACCACTCCTCATTTTCCATTTATTTATTCTAAATATGAAAGGTTATAAAATATTGTGGCATCTAAGCTATCTACTTCATCTAAAGTTTGAAGATGGAAGCAAAAAACAAAAGTTTGAAAGATTCTTGATACGCTTGAGTAACTAGAAAGTAAGTTGAAGATAAGCACAATTAGGTATGAGTGAATCTTTCATACGTACAATTAAAAGTCAAAAGAAGGCAATCCGTTTAAGTCCAGACCTTAGTTTTAATATGAAGTTCACATAGTAGTGTTTTAAAGCAAAACAGTATGAAACTGGAATCTGCTCATGTATTGTTGATTATAGAGACTCTGAAAAAAGGGTTTTACCATAGATGTAAATGTTATAAAAGTAAATGTGAAGCTACTGTGTTTAAAAATATATTAGAACGAAGATCAGATTGTGCAGAATAAATCATCTTCAATTTTTAAGTTATACACAACTTATTGTACCAACTGTATAATGTACTCTTACAGTGCGGTGATCTATTATTAATACATACTGTATGTACCGTACTGTCTTATTTTTATGTCTCATTCTCTCTCTCTCTCCCATTGATCATTGATTTGGTGCATCATAACAGTACTTTACAGGGTTCGTACGGGTCATGGAAATCCTGGAAAGTCATGGAAAAAAAAACCAGAATTTCAGAACTGGAAAAGTCATGGAAAATTGAAATTTTCATCGAAAGTCATGGAAATTTATTTCAAGTCATGGAAAAATTTCCTGAACAAAGAGAAAGGAACAGTAATGAAAGGAGCATTAGAAATCTTGAGTGATTTAACAGTATAGCACATAAAAGCTATTAAAAGTAAAAAATTCAACGATCCAAAAATCAAATCTGAATTTTGAAATCTCATTGCATCCACTTCTGTTGCAGCCGCTTGCCATTTTTTGCGATGTGATTTTACTGCCTGGACATTACTTATTTTGAATTTTCTGTTATTTTCAACACTTCTTATGTTTCATATTCTGTAGTAGCAAAATTTTTCGTTCTTAGTTTTGCCACGAACACTCAAAAAAAAAAAAAAAAAAAAAAAAAAAAAACGCTATTCAATTGCATGTGAGTTCGATTCCATCACTCGTAAGGACTTTATTTTTAAATTTATCAGAGTTTATCTTTTTTTGTTGAATATTTTATAAAATAAAGATCTTAAGTTAAGCGATAGAATACAGAAAAAGAGGAATTCTAATGCTCTAAAACAGTAGTGCCCAACATACTGCACGCAAAACTAATCCATGCGACCCACTGCTACGTTCAATGTCTGGGAATTAAATGTGTTCTGGAATTTCTGAACCTATTGATTTATATGCATTTGAAAATATGCAAATTTATAAACAAAACAAATATACTTTTGAATCAGATGATTGATTCATTACTGCATGATTTTTTTTCAAAAAAAGATCTGGTTTAGAAACATGAACTAAAAGAAGAACTAAACTATGTGGCTTTACTTCAAAGAACCAAAATACTGTCAAGTTACGTGAATGATTAAAGGCACTGTTGACACTAAAAGGTAACTTTGGAAGCAAATTTATTGAAACTTAGTGATGACTCATTCAACCTTTGTTCCATTCAATATCATTCTGCCTGTTTTTAAAAAAAAATATCAGACATTTAAGCATTATCATATTTGCTTCACTGCATTTTTACTTTACTTAAATTTATGTGATGAAGACAAATAAGAATAGTTTAGTTTTTTAAGTGTGCACTTATATTTTTAACATTACGAGTAAGTGCTTCAATGAGGCTGTGGCATTCATATAGACGTTTTGCTGATGCTCATTTCCAAATATTACCAAGTTTAAGATTAAATAGTGCTATTCTCTTCGTGTAACGAGGTCATGAAAATTTTCATTGAAGTCATGAAAAAGTCATGGAATTTTTTTATCCAAATAGAGTATGAACCCTGACTTTATGTTGAATAATGCTGCTTTTTAAAAATACGGGAAAATTTCAACTCTTTATGCAAGAAATGGTAATATATTGTTAAAAATGATTTAAAACACTTTAAAAGGTGTTTAAATTATCGAATATGATTGGGTATGTAAAAAAAAATCATATACACAACATTTTTCTACAATGCGAAATTTCGACGTGCGCAAAGAGTCTTGGAAGGCATCCCTTACACAAGTCGGGATCCGACGGTATATTGAAATACAGTAGAAGACCATTGCAACACACACTTTGGTACCAGAACTTTTGCGTTATGCAGGTTCTGGTGTTACATAAATCATTTCAAGTTTTGAAATTAATGTTCAGAATATAAATTCATGTTTGTGAAAATTGCAACAACAGGAAGAGCTCATTGGAAAGGAATAAAATTTATAGCACATATTATTCATAGTGCTACAAATAAACAATCAAACTTACAGATTAATGAGATAAAAATAACAGTTGTGAATTAGTATCGAATGTAGATACCCCACGCAGGTAAGTAAACTGTTAATCTAACACGCGAGCTAAACTCTTGAAATTCTAAAAATAGAGTCAACTCCACAGGTTACCAGATGCCTTCATGTCATATGTGAAAGTTAAATTGAAGATTTAAGTAACAGAAGTCAATTAAAACTAACTTCATTTTATCAAACAATAATAATAATTAACAACTGTAAATAGTAACATAATCATTACATGTTTCAACAGCATGCAACTAACTTAAGTTTCCTAAATATGTTTCAAAAATTCAAATCCTTAACATTCATAGCAAAAACCAACAGCCATTTTCCTATGCTAAGTTCCGGACGCCGCTTCAATAAGCGAGCATTCGTCAAAGAAACGGCTATCTGCAGTGGAAGGAATGAAAAACGCGAGCAGAAGTGATTCCTCCTCAATTCCTTCTACTTATATCCTACATCGCAAGATGCAGCACGTCACACCAGAATGGCGTACTTAAGATCCGCCTGGAAGCTTCTGGAATATTCTATCTATCCCATCTCAGCAGGAGATTGCGTCATCCATCCGCTCACGCACTGATGTCCTAACCTTGGAATCATTCATCCTACAATGTTTACTCATCGTAACTTTCTGATCCGCGACTCGTAACAAGCGTCCGTAACGGGACAAGACAACTGCTCACTCATTAATAAAGAAACAAGTGAGTAAATACATCTTACACTTGTCATTTAAGATGAATTGGTGAGAATAAATCCTGAATAGACATTTTGTGGCTATCACGAACCTGCACTTGTTTTGGTATCAAGTCATAGAGGTGCTGAATGTCAAATTGGGAATAGCATCTCATATGGCTTCAATCTGAAGCCAAAGTTCTTCCGTAGGCACTACCGGATGAGACACATGAGCGATTCTCCGACCAACTCAATCCGCGACATGCTCGATGGGCGTCTTATCCAGAGAACAGGCAGGCGAAGGAAGTAACGTAACCTGTCGTGCACCGAAGAACACTCGTATGTTATGTACGACATGTGAACGTGAATTGTCCTGCTAAAGTACTGCACCAGGACTGCTCTGAAGAAAAGGTAGTAACTCCGGCATCACAGCCTCCCTGAAGTAGCGATCGCTATTGTGGTTACTCCTAATTCAGCTTGATGGGACTGCCTTTGATATTCAATAGTGCTCCAGACCATGACACCTGGTGTTATGCCAGTATGACGTTGGATTACACGCTCTGGAAGGTGACGTCCCCTTTTGTAACGTCTGACGTGCAAAGGTCCATCATTATTGTGCTGATTAAATCTGGACTCATCTGAGAAGACGACCTGTTGCAAGTCTGCACACCACTGGGCGTGTTGGTGGGCCCATTGAAACCGAAAGTAACAATAGTTAAAGGTGAAGAGAATCTTGAATAGGAGAATCCTTGCAAGCATACCCTGGCGCAGCAGACATCAATGAACTGTGGATGCAGCAAATGTGGCGCCTGTAGCCATACTCCGATCTGCTAGCGTACAAGAGAACGTGAAATGATCCATCACAGCTAGGTGGGTGAGATGTCAGTAATCCTGTGTCGTCGTTCGGTTGCGTTAGCTATGGCAAGCCCATCGGCTAATTTCAGCTTCCCCTGTCCATCTTTTACAAATACGCATCTGAGTGTTGGCAAAAGCCATTATTTTGGTTCTTGGAGAGATTCGTAAAAGGCTTGAATGTATTTTAAACTGTTTAAAACTTGCCTGTAAATTCAAACCTATCCGAGAAAAACAGATTCCCGGTTTTAAAAGACGTAATTTATCCGGCGGAAGTATGAAATTCCTAGGTGACTAAACACCCAACAAGTCAATCACATGTTTCGCCCATCGGCGGACATGACGTCAGGCCTCAAGAGTTGAGTATCTTTCTGCTGAAAGCAGTGAAGAAGATAATTTAAAATAACAGCAGTTAAAATAGTAACTGTGTTGAGTTGCTTTGAGATGCAACAGATGCAAATTTTGATGATGTCAGGTCATTACGTCGGGGTAACTGTAATGGTTTAAATAGAAAGTCAATCAATCGATCTCTTATGATTTGCTTCCGTTCTGCAGACTGTTTGTTTTGATATGAGCATGTGAGCTCTGATTGATTTGTCCACGCAGGGGACGTGGAAGTTTATGAAAGAAATGTAAAATTAAAGTTCGTTTTGCCTGCTTGAAGTGCAGGATAAGTTCTAAAACAGTACCCTACGTTTAGAAGGCGGTTTTGTGAAAATAAAATTAAAAGAAATAAAGAGTTGATGTATAAGAATTAGGCTTAACAGGACCGGAGGACCGAAGCTGCTCATCCTAGGTTTCGAGCTGGTCGGACTGTACGGTTTCAGTGTGGGGAGAGGCATTTCTTCGACTGCGTGTCCCCTATTAGGGTGAGGTGACCTCTAATAGAGTCTACTACTGAATGTTCTCCTGTTTGGCAAAGAAACCAGGTAAATAATTTCCTGTACTGCATATGGTGAGGAGTCCTCTACTGTGGTATGGGTGTGCCTGGAATGCAGTGACCATTGACAGAGGATGGTCTGTCGTCCACGAGTAGACGTGTGGTTTTTTTCAACTCAAAAGTTCATCCTATTGATGGATGTGGCCTTCATGTTTTGTGTGCCAAGTGCTTATTTGTGGACTTCCAAGGGTATGAAATTTCTAAATAGTTTTTCTTGGACAGTACCAACAATGTGGCATGCTGTTTAGGGTTGTTTTATTGAGGATGTTTTAGAACTGAAATTTAGAGAAAACGAATAATGTGATATTTCTTGTTGATATATGTTGGAGGGGATATATTTAATTTGTTTATGGGGATTTGATTTTATAAATGTTGAATATTTGTTTTTCCTATTTATACTTATATATATGTTTCAAATAAAATGTTATTTAAATTGAAATTCAGTTTCCATTGCTTCATTTCTCCCGAACTTACCATTCCACATCCGTTGGTCCTTTTCCCGAGGGCCAACACTGAGTTGAGTCATTACACACTGTGCGGGCACTGGTTTCTCTATACGTAAGTTCACCCTTATGCATGCCAATCATGCAGCCCCATTTGAACTCTGTAACTTGTCCGTAAGACGCTCTCCGTTTTGGGACGAGTGATATTGAGTACTAGAGAAACATCTGCCATCAGCAGGTAATCATACAATGATTTCGAAAAACCTTTACAGCCCTCTATTAACAGAGTTTATGCCACAGTTCAGAGAGTGTTCCTCGGTCTACACATGCAGGGGTCGAAGTGGTCCTATATATCCTATATTTCCTATATTTTCAAAAAAAGTATGAAAATCGTCCTATATTTCCTATATTTTTGGAAAATGTCCTATATTTCCTATATTCCTGTTTTTTATCCAATTTATTTCTTTAAAACAACAGAAAATAAACTGTGTGACTTCGGATTTTTCGTCGAAAATACGTGTGCAAACGAATTTCAAATTAAAAAATGCAACTCACTAAATCCTGCAACAGGCATCTTCTCTCATTAGCTACAGTAATATGACGTCACTAGTGGGTGGAGTTTCGAGAACGAATTCTAAAGTTGGTTTTAGAATTTTGCGTTTGGCAACAGCAGTTTGTTTTGTTTTCCAGCGTGTTTTTTTTCCGGTTTTTGTTTTCGCGGGTATATTTTTGTGTTCAGTGCATTTTCTGATCGGAATGTTCTAATAGTCTTTTTGCAATCTTGTCTTTTTGGGGAATTTTATCGAACAAAATATCTATATATTTCGGCTACAAAGCATTGGTTATTTCCTATTAGTTCTCAACACAAAGACTGTTTTTATTTATTTATATAAGCTATGTTTGTGACACTTCTATCCCTGCAAAAATTGTGAGTTGCTGTTTTAATTATCAATAAATTTAACTTTTTTTTTTGTCCACAAAGTAAACTTTTTTTCAAAAATTATTCTTTCAACTATAGGAAAGTCATTTCAGGTGTAAGTTATAATAAATAATATGTATGTATTATTTGTTTTTTCATAACGAAACTATAAATATAATGTGTCCTATATTTGTCCTATATTTTTTGTGGAAAATGTCCTATATGTGACAAGTCGATCACTTCTACCCCTGCACATGCTCGACTTCTCTGTAATTCTAATCATTTGCATATCTTATCCTGCTATACATTTCCTGTGAATTTCAGTTCATTTGCATAATTCCTTCTTGGTGTTGCAATTTTCACAAACATGAGTGTGTATTTGCACATCAGAAAAAGTTTAAACCGCAATGAGTACTAAAGCACTAATTATGCAATTGATTATATATATACAGTCGAACCTCGTTATCACGAAGCCTTTGGGACTGTCAACAAAGTGTCGTCACAGCCAGAGCGACATCATAACCGGAATAGTTTAAAAAATTCATAGTTAAACATTAGTTAACTATAAAATTAGATTTAATGAAGAAATTAATACTGTTTATTTTTTTAATTAGATTTAACTAATGTAAATTTGAATTATTGGTAAATATAACAAAAATTATTCAAAAAAAAAAAAAAAATCACTTATTATTATTTTTTTTCAATTCTACAATACTTTCCAATAAAATGTTTGATACATTTTTGAATAACATTTGTTACACTCCTTCTTCCATGAAATTACCAGCAAGAAACAACTCTTTTTACTTTTGTATGTAATTTGATTAGGTTTTGACGGCTAAGCCCCACCTTTTGAAGGTGAAAAAACCCTTTCTAATCCTTTTATCCACTTTAAGAGTTGTCTCTTTTCAATCGAATGAGGAGCCCTTTATCTCTTTTTCCTCTCATAGGAGAAGCTTGTTGTGACCACCTATAGCTTAACGTAGCTGTAGTCTTTCTCTTCTCTTGCTGTTTCCCTCATCCAGTATTACGATCCACCTGCTTTGAATTCCTTTCTATTGTCGCTCTTGTCAAAGTCTGAAACCTGCACCTTTCAGAACTTATCTATTCGCCTCTCATCATTGTCAAGGTGTCATGCCTGGTCAAATCTCTAGTCAGAGTCCGAAGTTCCTACAACAAACATTTCCAGATGTCTTCATTATTTTACTGAACATTTTCAGTTGCAAAGAAATATTTCATCCAGTCTGTGCAGCTCAAAGCGTCGTCGTAACCAGAGTTGCGCAAAAAAACTGTTGTAAAATCCGGAGCCACTTAACATTAAAATTATATGGCATAAGTTCGGAACTTTGAAAAAGTGACGTGACATCCAGAGTGTTGTGAAATTCGGGTGTCGCAATAACGTGGTTTGACTGTATATTTTCATGCTGAAATAAATATTTTTTACTATCAAAAGAAAGTCAATTCTACTGCCCTTTGTAGCAGACATCACACCTGGACAGAAAACCTGCCCTTGACTTAATCAGTACAGCAAAGCCATGCAGACGTGAATGCATTTATGTGTTGCAAGAAGAAAAAAAATAACTTCAATTTTTAATTTAGAATTCCAGAAATAATAATTTAACAAAAATAAGAATATGAGATTATTGTGGCAAAAAGGCACTGGCATATTTTGGTGACTTATTAATGTAGATAAATGTATGTATTTATGTTTTTTATTTCTGCAGCATAATATTTTTGTATAATACAACCTTCAAAAACTTGTATTTTACTTAATATTTCACCTTGTTTTAGATAGCACTCAGATTTATTTTATTTTTTTATACCGATAAAGCCATAAATTTATAAGAACATAACTAGTAAAACTTCCAGGTTTCAAAAGTTTTTAATTTTTTGGTATATCTGTTCTAGCTTAAGAAGTATATTGCATTAAGTTCTGAGTGAACGGGCTAACCCAGTTTTGGATTCACCTCAAGTTAAGAAAAAATAAAGTTAGATTTTTTCTGTAAATGGATTTTAGTTCCTTTAAGCATATAATTTTCTGCTCGAAAAATAAGAGCAAAATTAAAAAAGGTTTGGCAACCCATTTTTGTCGAAGTTCTGTGGAAAGACCCTATATCAAAAAGTTGCTTTATTTGTTAAAATGTTGATTATGCTTCTTAATTTTTTCAGAAGGAGGAAAACATGATGAAGTTTTGACAGAGGAAACTTCTGAAAATAGCTCCCAATCCATCACTTTCAAAGAAGAGGAAAGAGCCACGTGCGAATTACCCCCTTCATTAGACAACAGAAAAGATCCATCTCCTGCTATTGAAACTGGTATGAAAGCAATCAAGCTGATTGAAAATTACTCATCACATAGTGATGAAGAAAATGAAAACGATGGGAAATCTAGCTACGATAATCAGGATGAAAGGAAAAGATCTCGTAAAAGATCTCCTGATAGAGGAAGAGATACGGATTACAAGAGGAGTCGTTATAGCATCGAAGAGGATAGAAGTGATTATCATGAGGAAGGATATTCTAACTTTGATGAATATGGAGAAAATCAAACATATTATTGCAAAGTAAGTTGATTTACTTGATCTGGGCCATCAATTTTCCAAAACTTTCGCACTGCTTGTTTCAAAAATGTATTTATTCACACTCCAGGGGGGAAAAGAAAATGAAAATGGAGGAAAAGAGAACTTTACGAAACTCTTTATGAGTTGACTTTGGACCTACACTTGAACCTCAAACATGACAGGACCGAACCGACAGAATTGGCAAGTTTGTAGCAATTTTTAATTTTGGAGACCACATAAAAAAACATTTTTTTATGACTGTAACAACATACAAATGCAAAATTTCCCTTATGAAAATAAAGGAGAGTAAAAGTAACTGATTGAATAATAAAATTGGGTTAAGTGACATTAAAAACTAGGTTAAGAGTTTGGAAAATTTGAAATTTTTTCATGAATTTTCCATTTGGTTGATTATTTTTGTTTTTCAAAAAAGAAATGTGATAAGATAGGAAAAAAAGTAAAAGCAAAATTTTACTGATATTAATTTGAAATAAAAGCAAGAATTGACAAAATCGTAATCGCAAAAACGTGAACTCTGCAAAAATCACGATCGCAAAAACAAAACCTTTGCATACAAGACTTTGAAAACCGATTATTTATTGCATTTTATTTTCCATTTCTTTAAATGGTTTACCTCCAAAACATTGATGAAACCTTTCCGATGTTTTATGAAAACATCGGGGGGGGGGGGGGGGGGGGGGGGGGGGGGGGGGGGGGGATGGGTCATTGATATGAAGATTTCGCTAATATCATCAGCAGTTAGTCAAATCACTGACATTGATACACATATAGAAATATTTGGTGTTCAGTTAAAAGATATTAATTACATTTCGTGAGAAATGCGACAATAGGTTGTAGTAATATTATTTCAAAGTTAAAATTGGGTAAAAGGAAGATTTATGAGATTTTCTGATTTTTGAGGTTTAGCAGTATTTTGATTTTTGTCTTTCTGTCTGTGTTATAATCATTATTGATTTATTTGTTTCACATTTTTTCGTTCGATTCTCAGTTTTCTAATTTTATAATTTTTTCCTTTGTTTTCAATTTTCACTTTGATTTTCCCGCATCTTTTACTAGATTTAAAGATTTGCTCTCCGAAGTGCGTATCAATATATTTTAGTTTTATTTTCATTAATTTTTTTTTGCTTATGCAATAGCGAATTATAGAAAAATACTAAAGCGAATTTTCTTTACAGGAGCAGGGCTTATGTAACTTTAATGCCACTCAATTACAAATTGGTTTAAATCTGCTTTTCATTTTTAACATTTATTATTGGAATTTAGAACATTTGTTGTAGTTTTAGTGATTTAAATAACCATGCTATTCTTAAGACTTGGGAGTTGAAACGCTTTGCATGGTCTGGGAAAGCTGCTTCCAATTGATCTTTTGCAATTTACAGTTATTTAATGGAATGCTTGCTAGATATTAAGGTATTGAGAAAATTCAAACAGGACTTGTTTTATCTATATATTAGCAAAAATGTAAAGTCAAAGAAATTGTGAAAGGAAGTCTGTAGCGGGGCCTACGTCAAGGAGACCCCGTTGCACCAACAGCCTTGAAATATGGTATAAAATTACTTCGAGCCGCACAGGGCTTGCACCTGGAGTTTTTTATTTTAAATTTTGAGTTTTTTAAGCTAAAATTCCATGTAAATTGGCTATTAAGGGGATTTGAAAGATTACTCACACCCCTTAACCTTCTATATCATTCGAACGAGATTTATTTTCTGCATCTAATAAAGCTTGTTCCATTTACTGACTTTGTGGCACTTAGACAGAGTTTGAAAGCAGTTTTTTTCTTCTGGATTGGACAATAGCGATGTGAATCTTCAGTTGGCAGAGTTTAAGGAAAATCTAGCGAATACGGTTGGGGATTATGTTTTCTTTAGGAGAAAGGGTGTCAACACTAAAATTTGGCCAATGTGGTTCTCCAGGGAAACTAAAGACGTTCTAAATTACAAGCAAGCGGCTTTTCATAGGTTTAGAGAAATAGGTCAGAGTGCAGATAGGCTCCAATATTGTAAGGCAAAGCGTGAATTTAAGTATTTGGTACGGATTCAGAAAAGAGAGTTGGAGCTTGTTTGAAAACAAACTGTTTTCAAACATTTTGTTTTCGAACATTAACTGTTTTCAAACATCTTTATTTTTACGTAACATTTCAGGAACAGTTAAAATATAAACTTTATATTATAACTGTTCCTGCATTTTTTTATCTGTTCCTATTAATTACCAAGCAGAACTTGATTAATCAGTAAATTTTAATAGCATTCAATTAAACAATTGAAAGTGGAATGGAGGGGAGGGGGTAGGAAGTAAGGGAGGTAAGTTTTATAAGTTTTACTTCGGCTGTATGTTTGTGAAAAATCACTGCTCTCGCATACAATGTGTGTCTGCAATTTTTTGATATGGAAGTGTAAAAAATGATTATTTCTTTGATGATCCAAGAATATCTGGAGAGGATTGAGGGACCCAACTTCTAGTACTTTCTAGAAAGTTTTGAATGAAGAGTTTTTCAAAAACAAAGTGTGAAAATTGCAATTGCAGGCAGTTTTTGAAGTTTGGAGAATTAAAGGAATTTCTCTCCTGGAATGTTTTGAAAAAGGCTGAAATCTTTAAAAAGTTTAGGCTGTCTTTAGTGTTGTAAAAATAAAAGGATTTAGAAGGTTTTTTTTTTTTTTTTTTTGAAAAAATACTAAGCTGAAGGTTTCAAAATGCAAATTTAGGCAGCCTTTGGTGAACTTGAGAAAAGTTCTTCGATTGTTCCTACCCGAAAGTTTTTCTAATCTGAAGCATTAAAACTTAATTTTAGACTATATTTGAATGACTTAGAGGGAAAAAGGATTTTGTTGACTTTCTCCACATAAATGTTTGAGACTGATGCCTTATTGGTAACCTTTGGGAAGGAGTTTGGAGATTCTCTCTCTATCATTTTTTGAAGCTGAAGTATTAGAAACTTTGTTTTAGGCTGTCTTTGAGAGTAAGAGAAGGGAAGATACTAAGGGTCTCCCCTAAAAAACTTTGGAAGCTTGTTTTAAAATGTTTCATCTGTTTTAGGTCACGATCAAGGTTAAGGGATGAGGTGATCTTTCTAGAAAAATTCCAAAACGGAGTCTTAAGAATAGTCAAAACTGGTGTTTTTAAATGTTCAGGTAAAAATCTCCCCCCCCCCTCCGACAAGTAGTAGTCCGAAGGGGCAATGTCCGGTGAATACAATGTCCAGTGGGTGGGGTAGGACTTCTTACTTTTGTGTTTCCAAATAGTAGGGTGTATAAAAAAAGCTCTTTTTCCGAAATTCAATTTGTCAAGTTGATAAAAAGTTGCCCTACCGACCCACATCTTAAATAAAATTTTTTATCCAAATCAAAAAATATTTAGGTATTCCGCACAAGGCTTAAAGTTTATAAATTTTTCCCATAAACCAAGTTTTTCTTTAAAAAAAATTTTAAAATAAGGAAACATGATAAAAATTTTAAAGTTGAAAGTTGTGATTAATAAAGGCGGGAACTATCGTCAAATAAAAGGTTTTTCTCTCATGCTGAATTTAGGTTCCCTCATAGTATGCAAAAAAAAAGTTTTTTTTTTTTTTAAGTTAGAATTTTCAATATAAATTATTAGCTTTAATTTTTTTTTGCAAATGTTAGTTTAAAAATTTCTTTGGGAATAAAGAATTTTTACTACATTTCTTTAAACTTTATAGATAAAAATCATTTGAATTAAGTTCCTGATTATATTGTGAGATTCGTTTTGTGAAGTTAAAAAAAAATAAATAAATAAAGGTTATAAAATAATCTTGCAAACATTGTTTTCATTTTATTTACATGGAAGTATGTTATTAAATATAAATAACTAAACACCAAAACAAATGTAGAATATTAGTGTATTGTCATTATACCAAGCTTTTCTGTACTACTGTTTTTCAACAACTCTAATGATGCGCGAGTTTTGCTGAAGGCTTTTTCAGTACAGCATTTGTAGAGTACTGCAAAATCACATAATAATAAGCAACTATCGTTTGGTACACTAAAGTGTGCCCTTCGCTTCATATGGGATGGGAAGAGATTTTTGCCCAAAAAATAATGCGATTAATGAAAACGGGGGCTATGACTCGACAGCAGTTAGTTTTACGGAGTTTAAATAATTGTGAACATTTAGCAAAAGATCTCCACAAAACTCATGACTTTCTAACAGTTTTTCTAATATATTTTTTTTCTTATGGGAGTCATGCTTGGCTTTAACTCCAGAAGTGCCAATTTAGGACAAATACCATGTCTTTGATTTGTGTACTTCTGTATTCAATTTAATAACGTTAACGTTGGTCATTGTATCAGTGTATTTGATTCATTACAGCGGGGAGTCCATGCTGACTGGTTTTACCAAGTCACAGTCTCAATGAAAAATTTTATGTAACTTCGCAAATTTTACCTCTTAGTTAAAAGAGGCATTCAAAAACTTGTGCCGCCTAACTTACTGAGAGTCATTCTGTCTTTCATCCAATTTGCCTGTTTGCCGAATATTGCAGGTTTGCCAGCTAATTCATCCAGCATAATTTTCAAGGTACCACCTTCATTTATAATGTCAGCTTCATGTTGACAAAAAGATTGGCAGGAATTTTCTATATGTTGTGTTAGAGAGCATAAGTAATGATAGGTTTTTCATTGCATTCTTCTTCGGAGAAAAATATTGTGCTCTTTTAGTAAGTTAAAGGTTTTGAGCATTTTCCTTAAGCTTACTGAAGCGTTCCAACATTATTCTGGCTACTCCTGTGGGTTTTGCAATCTGTACTGCACTATCTTAGTTTTTTCTTAAGCCCAAATTTCTGTCGTGAATTTTAGTGACGGTTTTCATAAACGTTTATAATTTCTATCCATTTTCTCAATTGCTGAAGGTATGAAACTGAAACCTTGAATGAGAAAACAAATTCACTTTCATCGTTCATTATATGAGACATAAAGGTTTTCTTGCAGAAATACGAGGAAAGCGATTCAAACTTCAAATGATGCTTGTGAAAATATTCGTTTTATGAGCAGCAAAAGTCGGAAAACGTTTACATAGAAAATATTTGCTGGATTGGAAATCTTGCTGGATTTTGCTCTCAATCCCGCTGGATTAACTCCGCAAAATATCATGCGGGACCCCGCAGGATTCGGGTTCGGGATTGGAAGCACTATTTCAAACCGAGCTGCATAGCCTTGTTAAATGCTTTTTTTTGATGAAAATCTCGGAAATTTAGAATAAATGCTGAAGACCTGTATAATGATATTTTTCCCCCCTTACTTTTTTCTCTGACTATACTATGTGCATTTTTCAACTTGAAAATTTTTTAACACTTTTCTGTTGTACAAAAAAAAAATTGGGAAAAGTATTGATTTTTTGAAGAAAATTATAAACTTTAGGCCTCATGCGGGACACCTAAATATTTTTTGATTTTGATAAAAAATTTTATGTAATATGTGGGTTGGTAGAGGCAACTTTTTATCAACTTGACAAATTGAATTTCAAAAAAAAAAAAAAAAAAAGTTTTTTTCGATACATCCTACCAAGTAGGCTTTGACCAATATGTGGCGGAGCGTAGTAATGCTGTAAAATCATCTTGTCGTGTCTCTGCTCGTAAAATGACCGCTTTTCCTTCAGTGCTTGGAATAATTGCTTTAATTGTATTCTGCAGCGATGTACCATGATGTTTTCATCTGGTGTTCAAGCAGCTCATTATAAACTAGACCCAGCTGATTTCCCCAAATACAGAGAAGAAGCTTGAAACCATGGATGTTCATTTTTACTGAAGATGTTGTTGCAGGGCCGGGTTTACCCTACGTTTTTCTACTCTTTAGGTTATCATAGTGTATCTATTTTTCATTGCCAGTTGCAGTATGATACGAAAATCATTTCCTTTTCTGCCATTGAAGCAACTGCCGTATGTGAAAAGAAGTCGTTCGACATCTCTCTGCTTCAACTGGTCCCATGATGGTCATCCAATGATCTTGCTTTTGAATCATTCACTCTCCCCCTAATGCTTTTAAATTTGTTATGTAATCAACTCCAAATAATTCTGCAAGTTCAGCTAGCGTTTGAAAATTCAGAGCATTATTTATCTCCAAGATCAAAACCATTATTTTTAAAGTGTCTAAGCCAAAATCTACAGGTTGTTTCAGACAGCACCATTGCCGTCTGCACAAGAATTCTGTGAGTATTTACTGCAGATTATTATTATTATTTGATAGGAACAATGCAGTTGAATTCCCGCAAATACTCTTTTTCTGGCATGAAAGTCGACATATTTAGGCTTTAAAAATGAAAATTGTTTGCATTTCCGCAAAATAACATGCACTGCATTTCAAGTTCTCTTATAGTGCTTGTATATAGATGTGTCACTATCATAAATTAGTGCAATCAACTCCGGAAAGACTGGCTTCTGTAAAACAGCAAGAACTCATCCAGGTACCCAATATTTCATGTAATATATTCTTCCTCCTGATGGCTGCTGGTTTAACTCTCCCTTCGGTCCAATTCCAAACTTCTTAGTACAGTTAAATTGGAAGGTATAAGGGCTTCTGAGGTGCCAATACATTGAAAAAGTTTTGGAAATTCTACTCAAAAGCATCAACATTATACATAAGATAAAGCATTAAAATCAGAATGTTTGAAAAGAAGATGAGGGAAAGAGTACTGGGTAAAATTGTGACCTATGTATGGCCAAGGGTATACATGGCTAGGGGAAGCTGCTGTACCCACGGATGGTTGTACCTACGGACTTTGGTCGGGAAATTCCAGGCATCGTCAATAGGGATCCTAATTGGGGTTCAGCGTGTGTGTCACAGCCCTCTCCAATACCCCCAGAAAGTTTCTACATCATCTAACGAACATTTAAGATTCTATCGCAATTTTTCGGTTTTAGTAGGATCTGAGTTTTAAAAAAAAAACAATTTCTTTCTTTTTACTTCGTCGTGCATTGTATTATTCATTTTTGCTGTAGGTATCATGATTCCCTACATTTTGAAGGTTTTGTTTCTGATTTTTGATGTTGTAAAACTGGTCCTGTCGATGTGACTGCCTTGCAAAACCAAAATGACATACCTTTGTACCCAAGGACACACAACCATGTGTACCCACGGGCAGCAATTTTTAGTCTCCTTGGGTCACACCTGAGTCTTCTTGCAATGTGAAGTACCTCAAAATGGTGCCTTGTCATCAACGTCCAAAATTTGCTTTTATCAATGATGATGAATTAGAAGTACGACTTGAAAATATAGTGTTGAAGTAGAATATAGAGTTCACTGACGTTAAAAATTAAGGAAAATTAAAAAAATTGAAAACAACCTCCGATTAATTTTCAAAGTTTAATTTCTGTTGGATATGTTATTTAATGTTATTTTCAATGGATGTTTGAAATATTTCAATAAAAAATGGCTTATGAAAATGCATTGAGTGTAAATTAGTTCCTCAGACCTATTTATATATTATTGTTTTATATGTCCATGTTTACAAAGGCATCTGTCCGCGGTGTGAACGGGTTGCTGTACCCAAGGACAAAAAAGAATGTTTTTAAGAAATTTTTTTTGAGGTTGAAAGCTTTGAGATTTTTACCTGACAAAAATTGCCAAATTAGATAAGTTGTAGTATCTGCCAGAAAAGTTTTCCGATCGATTAACCATTCCAAGAGACCAGCAAGAATTGAAAAGTAAATTTTGTCAGTGGGTACAGCAGCTTCCCCTATGTATTTCTAAATGAGTGATTTGTGGATGAAAGTAAAATTAAGTTAGATTTTGTGTGTGTGTGTGTGTGTGTTTTTTTTTAAAGTTATTTATTCATTTTTTTTATGTTCGAAAATCGACATCAGACCCCGAAGAGTTCCTATTTTTCCTACTTTTTCCTACTTTTTAGAGCTCTCTCCTTATTTTCCTACTTTTTCCTTTTTTTTCCTACTTTTTCTTTTTTTAGTATAGCACTTCTAATTGTGCATTGATTCTTATTTTTACAATGCCACATCGATAATTTTCTGCATGTTTCAATTTTGAAAAGCAAAAGAAACAAGCGGATCCTGAGCTTTTCATTGACCCACTACAGTAATTTCTGGAAGTAACGTCGCAGCGTTTGCGGTTTAAAGTTAAATTTTCGCAAGTGACATTTTTGCCGTTGTGGCGTTTATGATCGGCGTTTCCTTTTATCTCGCCGACTTCAGTCCTACTGTTTTAGCGAAACAATAAAGAAATAGATACTGGCACATTCTGATGCAACTATATATTATTTACCCGTTAATTAGAAGTTTTAATTAAAGTAAATGGCCCACTTCAAAAAGTGCGAGAAAAGCCGAAAATTTCCTATTCGCCAATTTTTTGTATAGTTGATTACAAGTGAAATGGAGCTCTATTTAAACAGAAAGGGAATGTAAAACCTTAAATGGAACGTAAGGAAGCAAAAAATGAAAAACCTGTACACTGTATATATTTTATTGATGTTAGTACAAAATAAAAGCTACAGATAACAGAAATTCGAAAAAACGAACCACTTCAAAAATAATCGAGGAAACTAACTTTTTTTTCATACATAAACATAAGTATTGTTCATTCTAAATCGCAAACATGATTATAAAATTTATAACATTTCATTTTTTCCCTTGCAAAAAGTATTTGCAAAAAAAAAAGAGAGAGGAAAAAAAAGCCACTGCAAAACCTAGATGGGCAAAACGTTCCCGATTTTTCTAGTCAATTTAAATGCGAGATTCCGTTTTTATTTTTTTACTTTTTAAAAGTTCGGGGATAGAGCCACAAACAAATATTTACTGATTTTTTTATTTTTTAATGGTTATTTTCGACTCTGATATATCATCAATATCGAGGTGTTGCTCATCATTTTTATTTGCTGATGGGTTTATGGCAGTGCGGCATTCTGCACATTTTCTTTAAAAAATTTTTTTGACAGACTCTTTTCTGGGTGCGGCAATTATACCGATGCGGCGTATCTACTGTAAGTTATTGTACTCAGGGCGCCTTATCAAAGGGGGGGGGGGAGAGATATATGCAGGCATTTGATGCCAGGTGCTCCCCCTCACTCTCAATTTCGTAAACAATTTCCGATTGAATATTTTTATTGTATGGTGAGGATTGAGAGAAACTACATGCCTTCCCTTTTATGCACAGAGAAACATTAGTAACTGACCTTTGTCTTTGATAAAAATGTTATGTTTACCATCATGTTTTTTTTTTTCCGTGACAAAAATTTTGGAACAAGAAGGAGGTAAAAATCATCAAACCAATAAAACAATATTCGTTTTTATTGCTTGATTAAAATTAAAACTGGCCCGTCATTTTGATTTTTCCCCGTGGGTGGCTAGCGAAGGATGTATACTGTGAATTCAAGTTTTATCTGAAAACAACAAAAACCGCACAAACTCGTGTATAGTTAATGTTGAATGCTAAAAATACATAACATAATACAAACCCTTCAATTTACTTATTTCGTTATTTATTTAGTTTTATTATTTTGTCATAAATTTTATGTCCCATATTTAAGAACAAATTTATTTTAGTTCTGCACTTTCAGTCTATTTCCTTTTTTTCAAATTCAAACATCTGCCCCTGCTTATGCAAAAATGCATGTTAGCTGCTGATTATTTTTAACTAAAACTAATTTAATTTTGCTTTGCTTTTTGTATCATAGTTTATGACAACAGGAGCTGAAAGTGTTAGTATTTTCAAATGATAAATGGATGCTCTCGAAGGAATGTTTTCGTTTCTGACGAAACAAATCTTTAACAAAAATGGTTTTATTACACCAAAATATAAATTTTATTTATTTATTTTTTTTTTGCGGTCGCTATATTGCATTTTATTCTTTAACTATTAAAAATGTTATTACTGTATTGTTGAAATGTGTTTCTTTGTTTGAATTTTTTTTTTTTCATATTTTTGTATAATTAATATCTTTGTCTTGTATTAAATTCCTTTGATACTTCAAAAGTACTGTTGGTTTATTTTTGGGACAGTTTTAAATCAAAGATACTATTAGTTTATTTTACATTACAAATAAAATTTACGCTAAATTTGTTTCTTCTTGACGTGTGTGTAGTCCTATCTCTTCTTATTTTTTCCTACTTTTAAAGTGATTTCTTTCCTACTTTTCCTAGTTTTTTAATTTTTGATTCCTTATTTCCTACTTTTTCCCTCCAAAAAACCACTTCGGGGTCTGCGACATGCAACTGACTGAGACACATAAAGGAAATGAGGGACTACCATGCTTATTTTGGTTTTTTCTTTTTACTATCTGTTTTTTGAAGAAGAAAGATTATTTTAATTAGAATTAGTTGGTTCGTATTACTTTTGTGTATTACAGATGAGCTAAAATGTTTAGGTAATTAAATAACAGTAACTGTTTTGTAGAAATTTAGAAAAATTGGTCACTGGTCCAATGGACCAGTAGCTAAAAAATTTCACTGACCCATATACACTTATAGTGGTTTGCTCTAAGCTACTGGTTTTAGATAATTAAAAATTATAGGAAAACAACAATGCATACATGTAAAAAAAAAACTGCTAAATGAAGTCAATGCATACATGTAAAAAAAAAATAACTTGATAAATGAAGTCAATTGGCAGTTTCTAATAGACATGTCTGAGTGAATTAGGAAGGGATGGAAACAATAGGCATCTTTCTGTTTATCAATACTGGTTAAGGGGTTGAGCCAACAACCTCTTATCTGTGTTTTTTTTCCTGCAAAGAAAGCCTAAATATTGCAAATAAAGCTGCAAACTTTCTCTCAATAGTTTCAAAACATGATACTTTTGAGTGAAATAAATGAATAAAACTTGAGTGTACAGGTCCGATGGATGTTTTTGTGTTCTCAGACTAGCAGACCACTGTTAATTTTGAGCCCTGCTTCCATATATACAGTCCAGTCACATTAATGTGACCATCTGTCAAAAGCCAGAATAACCACCTTTCGCAGAGCGGACTGCTGCGTTACGTGCAGGAAGAGAGTCACTTAGGTCCCTGAAGGTGTTCTCTGGGATGTTGAGCCATGCCGACTCTAATGCCGTGGCCAGCTGCGCTAGATTACGCGGTTGAGGATCCATGGCACGAACAACTCGATCGAGATGGTCCCACAGATGCTCGATTGGATTTAAGTCAGGTGAGTTCGCTGACCAGGGGAGGTCAGTAAACTCATCCTGGTGCTCTTCGAAACCACAAACGTACACTGGCAGCTGTACGGCACCTCGCATTGTCCTGCTGGAAGATGCCATCATCCTGAGGAAAAACAATGCGCATGTAGGGGTGGACATGGTTCGCAAGGACAGATGCGTATTTGTATTGATCCATCGTGCCTTCCACAATGATCAGTGAACCCAGAGAATGCCAGGGAAACATTCCCTAGACCATAATGCTCCCGCCTCCAGCTTGGACCGTTCCGGCAATGGTTGCAGGGTGGTTCCTTTCAGAGGTTTCACGCCTTATACACCAACGTCCATCTGTCCGATGGAGCATAAAACGCGATTCATCTGAAAACGCTACCTGTCGCCATTCAGTGGACGTCCAGCTGCTGTACTGGCGTGCAAATTCTAGCCTGTGTCGTCGATGAACAGCAGTCAGCATAGGTGCACGAACCAGGCGTCTGCTTCGGAGGCCCAGACGCAGCAATGTTCGCTGAATAGTAGTTTGGTAGCCCCTTGGTTCATTTTGGTGGTCAGTTGCTCAACAGTAGCCCGTCTATCTGCCCGAAGGCATCTCCACAACCGTGGTTCGCCTCTGTCATCTATGGCCCGTGGTGCACCACATTTGCCACATCGCTGATTTTGGACAGTCCCATTTTGCCATGCATGGTACACTTTTACCACGGCGACATGCGAACAGTTCACAAACTCGGCTATTTCGGAAATGCTTCCACCCTTGGCCCGAAAGCCAGTGATCATGCCTTTTTGGACGTCAGATAAATCGCTTCGTTTCTGCATTACGCCAACGACTGAAATGTTTTCCGAAGCCCTCACACACCCTTTATATACACTCAACTGCACTGTGCTGCCTTCTGTGATTGGCTATTTAACTCTGACGTGGAAAGTACGTGGTGGACACATTAATGTGACTGGACTGTGTATATTGCTTGGAGGGGACTTTTCATTTGAAATTTAAATTTTAGCCCGCATATCCTTTTAAAATAAAACCTGTTCATTTTTATATCCAGCATTATTTGAAATTAATGAATGTTTTGATTCTTTTAGTACTGTCTCAAGACAATGAACAGCTGGCTTACTTGGGAAAGTCACGTTCTTGGCAAAAAACACATCAAAGTACGTAAGGAAATTCTTTTCACTGCTTCTATGATCATGATTTTGATGGATTTTTTTAATGCATTGCTATATTCAATTCTTTTTACGCCATTTTACATAGAAAAGTGAGTATTGTAATTACGAAAGCTTTTTGACTTAAATAAAATAAATAGTAAGTAGCAGTAAATTTCCAGTAGTTTTGCTAGGGGAGAAAGAGACATAAAAATAAATTGTTTTCTTTCTTAAAGCTTTTGAAATTGAAGCCCTAAAAAGGTAGATTTTAGTCGTTTTATACCAATGGTTCCCTACCATTTTGAGCCCATTTTGCACCTTTGAAGATTGACGGACACCTACAGCCTCCCATCTCATAGGGTTAACGCAAGCTAGAGATAAATATGACTGAATCAGAATTAAATGAATTCAACGTGCAAATGTTTTAACAGGGCTGCTGAGTCGAAAGGAAAATGACCAACTCTCGAGTCCACCTCCTAGAATTTTAGGGTCATCCAGTCCGACTCCTGTACCCCAAAATGAGGGACACTCCAACTCTGACTCCGCAACCTTAATAGAAATACTGTTTCGTACTGTTTTCGTGTACTGAGGGAAAAATAACCTACTTCGAATCTTGGAATTTCAAATACATCAACTCCTGAATAGTTTACCTCAAAATTAGTCTGACTCCACAACCCTGGTTTTTACTTTCTTTTATATCTAATATATAGAAAAAAGTATTGGATACGTGCAAAATTTTCGAATTTTGACAGATTCGAATGTTTTGAGGGGTGTTGAGTTCATTTCGTCCATTTTTGAAAAATGTCTATGTGTGTGTGTGTCACGTTTGTGTGGGACCAGTTTTTTGTCTCTACAGCAAAGACTACCGCATTAAATCAAGTGAAATTTGGTGCACATATGTGCCCCTATGTGAACTTGTGCCCATTGGCACGAATTCCTCCAAGGGGCTGGAGCAATGAGTAATTTCTTGAGTTATGCGTGCCTGCTATTTCCCAAGAAGTAACTGGCGGAATCAAACAAAATTCGGTCCGTATGTTGCCACTAACAGGTACAAGTGCTGGTTCAATTTTGGTGTCAATAGCTCAAAAGAGGGTTGAGCTATAGAACGTTTTTTGTCATCAATTGTGACTGCTGTATCTCAAGAAATAATGAATGGAATCGAACAAAAATTGATTGGCAAGTAGCCTTTATCTGCAGCAACCCTGTTGACCGGCCTCACGATGCTGCTCCTATAGCGAAAAGTGTCTCCAGGTTGCATCCATATCCTACACACACACACACACACATACATACACACACCTACACATACACACACTCATGCCTGTACACAGACACTAACACACACGCCTACGCACACACTCACTCATGCCTGTACACAGATACAAACACACACACTCATGTCTGGACACAGACACAAACACACACGCCTACACACACACATGCCCACACATACACACACGCCTACATATACACACTCGTGATTGCGAAAAACATAATTTGAATTCAAAATGTCAAAACTCAAAATTAATTTTTTTGTTTAAATAAAAATAGCTTTATAATTGCTACAATAAGAGAGAGAAATCGTAATAGACTGTCGTCTGCGTATTTCCGTGATTTTAATTGTTGGAAAGTGACAAGAATATCGCAATGATTTAAAACCTTTTTAACTGTTGCCATGTTGTGTTTGTTAACAAATAAAATGTTTGTAATTATTTTAAGCAAGGATTTTAAAATAATTTTCAATTTTCATTATTTGTTTTGCTTTTGAGATAAATCGGGAATGGGGATGGTCGTAAAGTTTTGGCGTGTGTAATTTTGTTTTTGTTGGGAATATTGCTTCCTTGTCAAGCATGGAGAGAGATTAGAATTATAAGAAAGACATAGAAGAAAGTTTCGTGATGGCGACAACATAAGAGTTTTTACTGTGAAAGGATAGTTGATATAATATGTTTTTATTTTCCTTCTAATGTTTTAATTATTTGTTATAATTTTGGCAGCAGGAAATAAATGGAAATTCCGTGTTAATATTTTAACAAAAAGAGCTGTGATTTTTTTTTTTCAAATTATTTCAGTATGCATTTTAAATTTTTTATTTAGTTTCAAAAGTGTATTTATTTATTTATTTATTAATTTTTTATTTATTTATTTTTTTTTTCAATTTTTGGCAACGGTGGAAAAATAAAATATGAGCTGCTTTATTTTTGCCCAGAAGAATGAGTAACAATTTTTTGTGTTAATTAAAAGTATTCATTTTGATGAACTGTTTAGCTTTTATATTTCTTTATTTTTTTCTTTCTTTTCGAAAAGGATTAAAGAATTGTTTTTTATGTAAAAAATGTCTTAGAGCTGCATTCTTTAAAAAGTGCTACTACTTTATTTGTTCTTTTTTTACATATCTATCTTATCAGATGAGCAAGTCATATTTACTTTTTAAAAATCGACTTAAAATGTTAAAAAAGTATGTTTGACATAATTTAGTCTTAGCTTATTAAGAACATATTGATCAGATACTAGAAAGCTGATGTTGGTATAAAGGAAAGTAGGCTTGTTCAGTTCTGGCCTGAACCTATACTCCTGAGAATTAATTCACTTCATGACGTGGGGTGGGAAAAAGGGGTGTCCTTGAAATTTTTCAAATTTGTAGTCTTAAAAATGTATTTTAGCTTTATTTTTTTCAAAAACTTAGAATACCACTTTGGGTGTAAACCCCCAGACGAGCAACACCCAGGGTGGAAACCCCCCTCCCCCTGTAGCGAGACCACTGATGTAAACACACTCAACACACGCTTATTCACTTTGTTAAATTCTGCTACTTTTAAGTAAAATATTCTCTAAAATTAGTTGCAACAATATGTAATAAAACTTTTTTTTTTAATTAGATTCTGAAGTGTACAATAATTCTATTTTCATTGAATGATTAACTGACAGTTTATGAATTTTAAACTAATTTTATTATAACCAATATATATGAAACAATAAATTTATATACCAAATGTTTGGAAAATCAGTTGATTTTCCTTTGGCCATTTTGTCCAATTTCTTCTGGCATCCCGTACTTTTTACAAAAAAATGGACAAAATAGCAACCCTGGACTCAGTTGGAATCGGTCATTTTCCCATAAGTCCGCAACTCTGGCAATGCTTGCGGAGTTGGAGGCTGTAAAATTGTCAATGTCAAAGCCAGAGTCTGTCATTTTTCCTCAGACTCCACAAGCCTGCAAATAAGACAAAGAAAATAGGACATAAATTTATTAGGAATGTAAAAGTCTGCAATAGAAATATTTAAGCATACTAGCTATTCTTAACGCACTTTGAATTATGTACTCAATTATTTGGTTAATGATAAATATTTCGATCAAATTCGTATTTCTGTTCAGTGTTAAAGATATACATTCCTTTTTAAAAAAAAACATGCTGTGACCCATATTTCGTATGTCTTAATTACCTTTCCAACTATGCTGTAATTTTATTGTTATAAAATATAAAATTAACAGTTTACTTAAGATGAACTGATTGATTATGAAATTATTTTTTAATATTGATTTTAGTAATTAAGTCATTTATTTTTATCTTGACAATCTTAACTGTTTACATTCATGCCTGTGACCAAAACCAAATTTTTCTATGCTGGTCTTAATTATTTTTATCCATGGTGAAATCCACCATTGGCCAAAACTAATATTATTAGCTTTGTGCGTAACACAGAGCTAAATGGGCAGTGAAGTCTTCACATTAAATTTTGCTGGCTTGGGAATTCAATGGGATTTTGCTTGAAAGTGGCTCCTATTTCACCATAATGTTAAAAGAATTCTTAAACAGTAGAGTAGAATAATCTATTTTCAAAAATTCATTCCAACAGAAAAGAATCAAGTTTTGTTATCTATTGTTCAAATGGATTTCCAACCTTATGTGTGACCAGGCAGTTACAAAGCTGAAATTCATTTAAACTATTATTTAGAAAAACATTTCATGAGTAACGCAGGAGCTTTTCAAAACAATGAAATGAATGAAATGTTGGGCTCAATCCAACCAAGCACTGCTACTAGAGGTCTATTCTACTAGTCCCCAAACAGAAGTCTTAAAACAGACCAGTAGATGAAGCAGTATTCAATAAACACCTAATAGGAATATCATGAACCTTGCATGGTTTAAGCAAATGATGACCAAGGTGCTCAAACTTATAGGCAGAAAACACTTCACAATCACACAGGGTGTGAGTAATAGTTTCCTCCTTAAAGAGGTAACCTCTGCAAATTACATCATTACTGACACCCATTATAGCAAAGTGCTGCTTTAAGGTGTAAATACCAGTAAGAAGACCAAAAGCTTTCCTAATACTATTTTTGTTAAGAACCTATTGCATTTTTTGCCTGTGATCCTCAGAGAGAATCAGGTCTGTCCTCCTTAGAATGACAAGCTGAATATGTCCAATGTCATTGCGATATAACCTCTCCGTCAGGAAGGTTTCTCTCACAGCAACCATCATTAATATACACACTGCTTGAGCATAGGACTGTAGTTGATCTGTCCTTACTCTTTAAGATGCAGCAATTTGTGCAGGGGAAGGAGTTGAAACCTCCAATCGATGACGTTTTGTTTCTTTTACCTTCTCAGGAAGGGCTGGCCCAGTGTCTTTCACCTCCTATAAGTCTCCTTTCTCCTGCCTGCGCTTGTTGCATTTTTGTGCATAAATGAGTACCCCCTGCCTTCCTACTGCAGAGTCAGCGGGATTGCAGACATGCACCCAATGGCGGATCCAACCGATTGTTTTGGGAGGGGCCACCCGAAATTTTTGAACAAACTCCAAAGGCCCCAGAAATTTTATTAAAATGAAGTTTTAAAAACTCAATTTTTGTGGTATCGGGACATTAGGTGAGGGGACGCGTTTAAGAATCTGCCTTGGAAATGTTTTAAAATTTATATTGCCGAGTAATTTTTGAAAATTAGGAAACTAAAAACGCATTTTGTCTATTTTTGATGATGTACGGAGAAAGGTCAGGTTTCGGGCGTTGGCCCCAAAATACTTTTTGAAAATAAAGCTTAGAAACCAAAATATTCTGTCATTATACGTTAGAAGAGGAGGGGTGCTCTTCTTGCTCTTCAGCTGTCCAGCCTAAAAATGCACCTTTAGGTAATGTTTGCTTACATTAAAGGAAGTGTGAAGGTTCTTAGAATCCTTCCTTCCTGGAAATATTTTGCCTTTGAGGCTCTAAAAATTCGATTTTTAACTATTTTTATACATATTTAAGAAAGGGATGGAAAATTCGTGAGCTCCTCCAAAAACCTCCTTTTAAAGCTATCATCACGATATGAACTAGGGAGGGAGGGGGTCCTATCAAAGATCGCTTGTAATTGAAATCCCAAAAAATTTCATTTAAGTTGCTTTTAAGCAAGTTAACTGATAAAGGCTGGATTAGCTAGTTTCCGTTGACATTTTTGCCAAATAAAAGACTTAAAATGCATTTTTTTGCTACATATCAAGGCATTTGTGAAAGGGCATGGGAAAAGTGTTCTCCCTCTAGTTTCGAAATTAAAGCCATAAAAACGAAAATTTAGGCTCTCTTTGGTCTTGTGAACAATTGGTATACTCTGAGAACAGCAACATTTAGAGATCGTCCAAGTGTCTGTACACTGTAAAAAAAATCCGGAAACGTTTCTGAGTATATCGTGCAGCTGTGGTTCATGAAAGTTTCAAAAACGTTTCTGGGTATTTCGGAATCCTCTTTCTGTAATTTTCAGAAACGTTTCTGAGTATTTCGGAATCCTCTTTCTGTAATGTCCAGAAACGTTTCTGAGTATTTCGGAATCCTCTTTCCGTAATTTCCAGAAATGTTTCTGAGTATTCTGTGCAGCTGTGGTTCATGAAAGTTTCAAAAACGTTTCCGAGTATTTCGGAATTCTCCAAACAATTTTCTAAAACGTTTCCGAGAATTTCGGAATCCTTTTTCCGTGATTTTTTCTAAAATATAATTCTTTATTATAGTATTGCATACCATATCAGTTTCAATTCTTTCATATCTAAGAGCAATAATACAAGCAATTTTAGAATCATTCGTGGATTTTTCATTTTTTTTTTTTTTTTGAATTTCTAATGACAAATAGCATGGTTAACAGCATAACATATGCACAGTTATACATTTTTGAAAAATTGTGAAATAATCTAGTAGTTTCATTCCTAATCACAAAATCGTCGGGGAATTGGAGGGGGGGTACCTTCTGAAAAGTGGAGATTGTTTGTTAAACAATCTTAAACTTCAGTTTTTCTCTCAATATTTTCAAGACAAAACTATCAACATATTGTATTTTTAATGCAGAACTTAAAAACATATCTTGTATCAAACTTGATAGCTTTTATCTTCGGATAAAATTTGACAGGACTTACCTACCCTTCGCATTCCGGAATTCGTTCACCTCAAGTCAATTTCTCTGACGAACAAAGTGTACCGAAAAGTACGAACAGAGAAATTGATGAATTTAAATATGACACCAAGTCCCCCTGCTGGAACCATTCGGGTTGATTCTTCTGTTCTTGCCTTTTTCCAGCTCATCACAAATATAAATACTTATTCAAAATAGGATACTGATTTTATTTTTACAGTGTGCGCAAAATGCAATATATATTTTATTAATTACCGTACGGCTTTGCCCGTAATAGAAAAATTAAAAGGTCTTTTGGTTCGCCTGTATATTTACAAATAATGTATGGTGAATTTTCTCGCCAATTGGCTTGTACCCATGTTACGGTTCCACGTTATGATGATTTCGTATCTCGCTAATTGGCTTGTGCCCATGTTACGGTTCCACGTTATGATAATTCTGTAATTTACTCGTCCATCTTATGATAGTTTTGTTCTTAAAATTGGAATAGAAAAATAAAATCGAATTTTTGAAAAATCGCTTCGAGGTGCACACTCCCATGCCACAAACTAACTATGTGCCAAATTTCATGAAAATCGGCCGAACGGTCTAGGCGCTATGCGCGTCACAGACATCCAGACATCCTCCGGACAGAGAGACTTTCAGCTTTATTATTAGTGTATAATATAAAAGAAAACATTGAACTCTATTACAAGATTATTCCATTTCATATATACGAGAATCCCCCCCACCCCACCATAAGAGTGATGGTGCACCCATAAAATGCTATAAAGCGCCCCCCCCCTTAAAAAAGCAACCCCCTGAAAATGTCAATGGCACAGCCTGCGTGGTGAACGCCCCTCGTCTTCTCCCCATATGTACATTGTATATTAATAACATAGTTTTTTAAAAATGATCACTTTTAAAACAATGACATGAAATAATATTACTTTTTATTTTGGCATGTAAATGCAGCTGTTCCATTTTTGCCACTGACTCATTCCTCCTGACTGTCCTACATTAAACTAGTATGCATGCAGTAGGTACTGTCCTGAGGAAGACAAATTATAGGGACTTGTTTCTTAATTTAGCCGAGGTAAAAAACCCCTATTTTTAATTTTAGGTTTAAGCTCTTGTTTATTGCATATAGTTTAGCATATGGTGCGTTTGGCCCAATGTAATGCATATATTAGAGCTTAAACACTCTCTATTTAGTAAGTAGTTTAATATCTTTGGGTCTTTTGACCATATTTATCGAATCTTCCACGGCTGATGAGCTCCGAATTCAACCTTTCAACTTTATTCTAATAATTGCTACTTTTAATTTTCTTTTTCTCATTGCTATTCAATGCTTGTGTATTTCATATATATACAAAAATATATTATTGAGAAATAATTCTTGTTTTGTTATATTTGCAGCTTCTTTCCCTTAAGGGCAGGTACATTGCAACTAAAATAAATCGTACTAATGAAGCCCTGCTGAGATAAATAATATTTCATGTATAATATAAATTATAAATCAAAGTATCATATACATTATAAATCAAAGTATCATATAAATTATAAGTCAAATACTTTAATTATGGTGTAAAAATACAAAATTATTTATTTTATCAAGTCTTTTTTTTTTTTTTTTTTGCTTTTGGTAAAATTGAGGCTTGTAAAACCAAAAAAATGAAGACACTTTTAAATACATATATGAATATCTATTTGTTAAAGAAATTAATACAAATTTTACTAATTTAAAGCGTTTCGCTAATGCAAATATTTAAAGAGATATCGCCATTTAGATAATACTGAAGCACTATGTTCCTAATTACAAGAGATAGTTTTTTTTTTTACTTCATACAATCTAGTTACACTGTTTACAAGAGAATGAAAACATGCAACCTTAAAGACGAACTATCAAACCTGACAATTTGCATATTATAACATTTAATTCATAATGCTTGATACATAAATGTTCAGCCAAATATTAACTGAGATGGACACATAATAACAAAGTACACAATAAAACTTATTTAAAGTTTTTTATAATCTTCAATTCATAAATTTTACAGAATAAAACTAGATACCCTTGCACTTTAAATATGTGTTCTATGTAATGTAAAATATTTTCAAATTGCAATAGTTCACAACCAAAAAATGATACTGAGGAAAATAGTTTTTTTTAACGAGTTTTATATGAACTAAATTTTTTTAAAGTAATAGAGTTGCAAAGCGGCTTACCTATTTGTCGGTGGTGGTCTTTTGCAGGCTTTGGTCACCAAAAAGGTGATTTTTATGACAGAATAAAATTCTGCCTACAAAAATTACCCATTTCGTAGAAAGAGGAAAAGTATCCAAGAAAAAAGTAAATTACCTACACAAGTTATGCGACTCTACGAATTTACATGGCGTCCTCTCGGCAGTTATTTGATTTTTAATTTCAGTTTGTATTCCTTCCACGAGCATGCGTCGAGAAGTTGCACTTCGTACTTAAAAATAAGTGACATAGCTTCAAATTCAATCTCATGACGATACTTTAGCAAGAAAATATAAGACTTTAAAATTATCTTCAGTGAATTCATGAGAGGAACAAAACTTCTACTAATCCCCTCGATGAGTGTTACTTCACACTTGTTTCAGCTCTTGAGTCTGCACTTGTTTTCATTGCGTGCTTTCACAAGTTTCAGTTTGGATTTGGTGCTGGACTATAAAATTGCCGTGTGAGCTGCGCATGCGTCGACTCTTACTTTCTTGTTAAATGGGAAAGGTTTTTGATAAGAGCAGAAAACTGCTGAGGGCGTACGAATCTGTGTATTACGGAAATCTTTTTTGTATATTCAGAGAGTTTTCCAAGATTTTTTACAGTGCAGTTGAAATCAAGAAATGATGTAAAAGATGGAGAAAAATTTTGGAAATAAAAGTTTTGTTTTGAGGGTAGTGACATAATTTTTCCAGCAATTAAGACCTATGCTTCTTTTTAAGTATAACACATGTGTTAAATTTTGTTATCTTCTCATAATATTTTTTTTCTTAAAAAAATTCCTACGATCACAAGGCTTTGGGACGGACCATGGCCCCCATGGCCCCCCTTTAGATCCACCCCTGCATGTACCCTTACCCGTCCAGTCAGTGGGCTGCAGACCTGCACCTCACCTCCTCCAGCAGCAAGGTTGCAGGTTCTTTCCTTAAAACCAGCATCCAGCTCCATAGGAGATGGGGACTGCGAGGTGGTAAAAGGTCAACACCTGCACAACCACCCTCTAGGAGTGCAAGGCTAATTACAACAAGGTTTCGCCCAGTTCCTCAAGGGGGACGTTTAAGACATCATACAACCCAGATACAATCCATCCATCAGCACAGTGCCCACACCTTAGATGGGATGTCCATTTTAATCGCCTTTTACGACATGCATGGACTACGTTGGAAGTAGTCTGCTCCGGTCACACACAGAATTCAAAATAGTGACTACTATGCAATTTAAAACAATTGGGAAAACCCTTATTGCTGCAGGAATTGAAAAACTGAAATGCAAGGAAGATTAATTTCACACTTTCATGGGTTATTTATTTTTCCTGTGGGAAGTAAGCTTAGTTTACACATATTACAAAGTTGTTTTCATGCCTTTTTTCATTTTATTTATTTTTAATTTTAATCATTTAAGTACTTCTTCTGTTACAATTAATTCTAAAAATTCCAATGTTTCAATAAAATGTGTACTTTTTTTGGTCCTATATTTTGTGTGAATTATTCAAATTTTTATTGTTCCACTCTGATGCTAATAAAGCAAGCAATCATGCTTGAACTACAGTAAAGTTCGAATTATCCGCAGGTCAATTAGCAATCAGGAACATGCATTTACCCAGCAAAAAGCAAATCCTAATGGCTGTTTTTTTCTCCAAAAAATTAACTTTAAATTCAGTTGTTTTTGTTTAATTTTTCTAATTTTTTGTGCTTTCTTCATCGCACATACTCTTATTTTGATGTGAAGTTTTGTTGTGCAAAAATACAAAACATTTTTGACGTACCATTTTCACTGTTTGCAGAAAGTATTCTGCATCAATACAGCCAAATTTTTGAGGAAGGACACGTTTTACCTTATTTGTCCCTCATTTTAGCCTTTTTGCCGTTTATCTGCTGTTTTTATTATCCGCGGCACTTGTACAACCAAATTCTGCAGATAATCGAGAGTTTACTGTACTATATTGCTACTTCGAAATAGTTAAAAATATATTAGCACCTTGTAAATATGTATGGTATTATTCTTTTTACTTCCTTTTACAGAAGAGGAAGTTTTGTATTCGCGAAAAAAATTTCACTCAAAAATAAACCTTAATTTCCATTTTGCTCACTCCCCAATGAATGTTGTTTTTTTTTCGACTCGACCACACGTGGATAAGTGTTTAAAAACATACAGACACACAAAATATCCATTTTGATGATTCCCGAGTAAATAACAACGAGGTTTCTCGTGACGTCTGTATGTATGTAATAGAAAGCTGAAATTTGGTGCATAGACTCCTAGTAGGGTCTAGTTGTGCACACATCAACTCGTTTTCATTAATTTTTTTTTCTTCTTCCTTTTTTAGGCTAAAAAATTAGCCCACCCCGAGAGGATGGCAAGTGAATCTGTTCCGCAACTGAATGCTGTAAGTAATTTTCTTTTGTTATATGCTTCAACATTTCTTTGTTTAAATTTATTAAATTGAATGGTAGTTAAGAAAAAGCTTCTTTTTAAAATGCAGCTTATAAATATTTGTAGCCTAGTATTTGTCCTGCGCTTGAAGATTGCAGTTTCCCAAAGCAGAATACTACTAATTTTGCAACATACATCGCAGAACAAATCCCTGAGCTGCAGAACAATTCCGTTCACAGGGTTTGTAAGCACTTGAAAAACCTTGAAAAGTGTTTGAAAAAAAAATCATTTTCAAGTGCCTGAAAACCTTGAAAAAGTTTTAAAACCTGGAAAAAGTTTATTAGTGCTTAAATTCTTTCAATAATCATTGGATTGTGCTTACAACTTTAAAAAAAGTATTTCACTAGTGGAGGGCAACTTTCTGAACATGTGTTCAATTTGCAACATAACAAAAATTACTTCCGTGTTTGGGATTCCAATCTTTTGCATCTTGTAAAAATATTTTGAAGTTTTTTACAATCGGAAGCTATTTTGACCTATGGTAATTCAGATTAGTTTTTTGTTGTTTATTATTGATATATAAAAGAACTATTTTGGAAACCATGACAACATTGAACTTATTTCAAGTAAAATTGCTCTTGTTTTTGAAATTTCAATCTTTTTGCATCCTGCAAATATTTAAAGATTTTGGCTATTTGTTACCTCCATATGCTACCTCCGATTAGCATATTTTGTGTTTAATTTTAGTAAAAAATAAATAAATTTATTTAATGGGGAAACATGCCAACAGAGAACTTAATAGGCAAAAACTTGCTTCCCTTGTTTCAGGTTTCAACCATTTTGCATCTTGTAAATATTTTTACATTTTTGGCTATTAGAAATTACTTTAACACATGCTACATCAGATTAACTTGTTTTATATAATTTTTTTAATAACTAAAAAATCAATTACTTTTGTTTTCTTTAATTACATATTGTCGGCTTAGAGCAACAGTAAGACATCTAATCCCAGAAATAACACTAAGATATCCTTCTCTGAGGTGACGATATAGGCTTGTGTTCAAATGTTAGAGGAAAACTGAGATAAATTTTCTGAAGAAATTTTACAGAACTGCAGATTTTCTACAAATGTCTTCCAACTCAAGATAGAATTTTGCACAAATTTTGCAGATTTCTTTAAATTAGAAAAAAAATCTAAAATTCTCGCAATTACAATAATTCGGTGGAAAGTTAGGGAAAAATTTTGAATTTGATAAGTCATTTGCAGGAACTTTATATTTACTTTGAACTTAAAGAAATTTGCAGAATTTGTGAAACATTCTATCTTTGTGTTGGAAGAAATTTCATATTTTGAATCTGAAAAGATTCTGATTTTTCTAGCATTTTTGGTTCTCCGTTTCCTTATTTTTCCCAATCGATCTTCATCCACTGCAATTTCGTCCATTAACGTATGTTTTGGAAACATGCCAACATTGGTTTGAGATTTCAATCCTTTTGCATCCTGAAAATGTTTCAATAATTTAGAAAGTTTCAAAGTGTTTTTTGTGTTACCTTAACTCGACTCATTTTATTTATTATTTTATTTATTTATTTATTGACATTATTTTTATTGCTCCTTCATGCCATGTAAAATTAATCAAAAAAAGTGGTTTGACACCTAGGTTCGGATTTTAATAAAATTTTGTATCTTTGCCTTTTCTATGCATATTAGAAAGCATATAAAATATTTTTTTGAGAATCTCAATCAGTTTAGGTTCTACAGAAATGCATAGCAACAGTGGAGTTTTAAAAACTAAAAAAATAGGAAACTCCTGTATGAAAAGATTTTGATTAATGGCTCCCACTTTGCACAAAAGGTCATGTTGGTTGCTTGTGTATACAATGCTTGAAGTACTTGCAGAACAATTTTGTTCAAAAGATTTCATGTTGCAGAACATCCATATGTATGCCGCTTTGGAGCTGCAGGGGGAACTTGAGTTACTTGGTATATTTTTGCTACCTGTTTTATTTATTTTTAAAACTTATTTTATAAAATTTTAGAATTTGATTCCTAATATTCCTTATCAGGGACTCATATTGGTAGCATATAAGTCCCTAAAAGCCCTTTATCTCCTTTTGATCCCATGTGTCCTATTGTACTTTCTTCTTTATCTAATATATAGAAGAAGGTATTGGATTCGTTAAAATGTTTGAAGTTAGACGGATTACATGTTTGGAGGTGTGCTGAATCCGTTTTGACCATTTTTGGAATATACATGTCTTGGGTGTGTGTCTGTTTTGATGTTATCAGTTTTCTGTGGCTACTCTCGAGCAGAAACTACTGCATGAAATCAAACTAAATTTGGTGCACATCTGATCCTCCATGTCAATTGGTGCTTATTAGTTTTGGTGCCAATTCTTCATAGGGGATAGAGTAATCTAATGTTTTCTCCAGTATGTGTGACTGCTATATCTCAGGAAGTAATGGGTGGAATCTAAGAAAAATTAGTCCACATATAGACTCCAGATGATACAGGTGCTGATTTGCTGTTGGTCTCAAGATATAAAGAATGTAATAAAACAAAAATGTATCAACAGGTAGACCCTTTGAAGTTACAAGAGCTGGTATGCATCTTGCACCAAAATGGGGTGGTGCAATCAAATGTTCTTTCTTGCTCATTGCAAGAGCTATATCTCAAGAAGTAATGCTAAGTTTTAAATGAATTTTGGAATAAATATTAACCTACACAGAAGCAGGCTCTGATTAAATTTTGAAGCCAATTGCTCCAAGGCAGGGGCTTTCTGGGTGGCGTCAGATCAGAGAACTTGATTCATCAGAAGGGGGATCTGGGAATTTCGAAAAATAGCAAAAAATTCAGAAAAAATTGATTAAATTAAGAAAACAAAAATTTTTTTCCCTTGCAAAATTAAATACCCTAATTCTCTAAGCATTTTCCAACACTTATCTGTCAAAAAAAGTAAAATTAATGAGGTGTGATTCTACACTACCGCATATTTGTGTGGCATCTTTTTTTGTCAATGTTTAAGCATTGAATCTTAACTTATTAAACACAGCATGAACTTCCCAAGATTATTTCTGTGTCTGTAAAGTTGTTTATTTTATGTAGCTTAAATTTTCATTTCACGCTTTCCATGCTACGTAAAATAAACAACCCTACAGGCAAAGAGAAAGCCGTTATTAATGCTTTATAGCCCAGTCAATAAAGGTTTATTGCGGCAACTAATTTAAAAAAAGCTGATTTTTTGCAGGATGTTAACGCATAAAGTATACACTAAAAAAACACGAAGTCCTGACCCCCAGCCCTCTTGCTTTTCTCCCCACCCCCTCCGAAACGTTGCAAGAGCAGTACTATGATTATTCGTTTTTTTGTTTCGCAACTAATTTAGGGAACACTGAATTTATGCAGGATGTTAGCACATAAAGTATACACTAAAAGAACACAAAGTCCCGACCCTCACCCCTCTTACTTTTCTCTCCACCCCCTACGAAACATTGCAAGCACAGTACTATGATTATTCGCTTTTCATGTTGCAACTAATTAAGATAAAGCTGATTCTTTGCATAATGTTAGTATTTAAATTACACGCTAAGAAACACAAAATCCCAACCCCCCTCTATCTCCCCCCCCTCCCGACCCTTCCGAAACATTGCAAGAGCAGTACTATGATTATATGCTTATAGCTCAAAAATTAATAATACTGAGGATTTCCTTTTTTTATTTCACTCCTAACATTATGAGAAACCAGTGGTGCCCAACCTATGGCCCGCGAGCCACATTCAGCTCGCGAAGCTGATCGATGTGTCCCGCTGTTTTGTGAACAGTTACAACTCGAAGAGTACTATTAATGACAATGTTCCAAATTTGGAGCCAAATATTTAGAAATCAGTTTAGGAGAAACAGGTTGCATTTAACAAAAGAAGCATCAAATTATGATAAGAAAAATTTGTTTGCAATTTTCCTTCCTTTTTCGTATTTTCCCATGTCATTTAAAAAAAAGTAAAACATTTTGAAATTTTATATGTGCTGCAGCTCGCGAGAACGATTTTAGTATGATCTACGGCCCTTATGGGAAGAAAAAGATTGGGGACCAATGTTATAAACAAATTGTTACATACAATTTTTATGTAGATAGCTTATTTTCTCCATTTTAATAACTTAATCATATACAGAAAACTCACTACAAAAAGTTACTTCAACAAATTATAGCTTTTTATCTATGTACGTCTTAGGAAGAAGAGTTTGGACAAAATTTATAGGTAATAATGTAACGTAATGACCAGTGGCGGCTCGTGGCTTAATTTGACGGGTGTGCCCGCTGTTATCAGGGGCGCCCTGATGGAGGTCATTGTGGCCTCCCAAAAGTTTCTTTATTTGGCAAATTTGGAGTTCAGTGCAATCAGTTTTGGCAAATTTGGAGTTTTAGTATGTGTGCATGCTATATTTATATCATTCGGTAAAGTTCGGAGTTTCATTTTGTGAATTGAGAACTCAACCACTCTCCTCTCAACCCAGTCCCCCCCCAACCCCCTCCCCTCAAGTTTTCCCAAGAAAAAGGAAAACAGATAAAATGAAGAGAACTAAGATGGCGTGCCAAATAATAAGGCAATGAAGACCAATAAGAACCCCTCCCCCCTCCTTCTTCCCATACAGAATAGCAAAAATTAGATTGTGACTGGGATCATGCAGCAGCATTAACTTTCACTTTAACAAGTTTCATTATTATATGAGGTAATGAGAAGCAGAAGGATGTAAGTGGACATTTTCAAGTTTTGAGTAAAACGCCTTTAAAGATAACTTCCTATGTATGCTTTCATAGGGGTTTTTTTTCTTCTAAATCATGCTGTAGAGCAGCACCTACTAGGGCTACTAGTGCTATCTCTTGCCCTACGATAGAGTAGAGGTTCATCTACCATTTGTACTGGTTATCTCCAAATTTTTAATTTTGCCACTTACATCCCTTTGCTTCTCACTGCCTCATATATATGAAATTACGAAAATGGTAACTAATTTTTCTAGAAACAGTTTACTTAATTACCAATATATTCTTTTTATAAGAAATTTAAATTACTTTTAATTTTCATTGTGTAGTAATTTAGGTTTACTAAGCGTTAGAATACGCGAGCTTAGAAAAGACATGATAATAAGGCCAATACGATTAAGACTTATTACTTTAACCAAATATCATAGCTTATATGATAATTGAAAAAATCTCACCCAATAAAGATTATTTTTGGCGCAGCTTTTAATTCAAAAATTTAAAATCTTATTATATTAGCACGACACGGAAAACCAACTGAACCTAAATTCAAACTGAAACTTAAACTAGTATGTTGTGTCCATCACGCAACTTTCTTCCATATCTTTCTTGTGAATTCTGATCAATCCCTATGCTTGAAGAGAATGCAATATTCCCAGCAACAAAAAAAAAAAAAAAACCTGACGACCGTCCGAATTCCTGAATTCCCACAAAAGCAAAGTAAAGAACAACTTGAAAGTTATTTTTAAAGTCTTGCTTGAATTAATTAGATGTTTTATTTGTTAACAAACATAAAATGGCAACAGTTATTAATTTTAAATCATTGTGATAACATTTCCGATTATTTCCCAAAAATTAAAATCACGTGAAATAAGCAGACGACAATATTACAATTTATCTTTCTTATTGTTGCATTTATAAAGCTATTTTTATTTACACAAAAAAAAATCAGCCCCCATGGAGCGATTGGCGCCAAAATTGAAACAACGCCTATTTACAAATCGTGTTGGGGAGAATTTCTAATCTAATAATATCTCCCCAATGTTTCTTTGATACTAGCAGAGTGAGTTCGGAAATAAGACTTGACCAACTATTTCTAACTTTCATGAAGTTTATTTAAACAATAATGTAAATAGTTAAAAAATACGCTGTAAATGATAAAAATAAACACTAACAACATAATTTCTCCACATGCTACTTTTGCATGAGATAACTAACACTGCAATGCAAACTGCATGACTATTGACTGAAAACTTCGATGAAGTAAACCCATTGGGAAATAAGCTAAGTCCAGCTCATCATTTCTAATAAAGTGCGAACGGCACGAACAAGCAAGTTCGCATACTGATCAAGCGACCGCCTACAACGACGAGAGATGATCGAAGAGAGAGCGAACTAAAGCCGCTAGCAGTTTAAATATCCCCCCCCCCCCCGGGTCATTAGCATATCCGAGTCATGTGAACGGACACATCACTGCTATCATTAAGCACACGTGCCATCAGATTTCTTCTAGAAGCATCTATGACGTCATCCACAACGGAGTTCCCGCCAAAGGGGAACGAAAGTGAAACAAACATTCGGTCGATTCGACCAATGTGAATGAGTGCTGATAAGAATCTTTTACCCCAGTCATGCAGAATGATTGGTAATACATTATAAGTAAGGAAAAACATTATTTTACTCTTGGTGTTGTGAGGTGATGAGATAGGATTATTTACTGTTGTTATTAACAGGCATTTATGCCTAACAAGATTCACATTTATTCCAAATTTCATCCAGAACGTAGCATTACTTCTTGAGATATGGCACTCGCAATGAAAAAAAAAAGAACATTCGATTGCGCCACCCTCTTTTCAGCTTTTGACACCAAAATAAAATCAGCTCTTATACCCACTAAGGGCTACTTGCCGATAAATTTTTCTTTCATTCCGTTCATTATTTCTTGAGATACAGCAGTCACAATTGACGACAAAAACGTTCTATAGCTCAACCCCCGTTTCGTTTATTCACACCAAAATTGAATCATCACCTGTTCCTGTTAATGGCAACATATGGACCAAATTTTGTTTGATTCCGCCAGTTACTTCCTGAGGAATAGCAAGCACGCGTAACTCAAAAAACGCCCCATTGCTCCACCTCCCTTGGAGGAATTTGCGCCAAAAACCAATGGGCACAAGTTCACATAGGGGCACATATGTGTAGCAAATTTCGTTCGATTTCATGCGGTAGTTTTTGCTGTAGAGCGGCCACAAAAAACTGGTCACACACAGACGTGACACACACACATACACACACACAGACAGACAGACATTTTCCAAAAATAATCGAAATGGACTCGGCTCACCTCAAAATGTTCGAATCTGTCAAAATTCGAAATTCGAAAATTTGCACGAATCCAATACTTTCTTCTATATATTAGATATAGAAAAAAGTAAAAATGGCAAACGCCTTTTCGAAAATAAAATGTCCAATGAAATTTCAAGAATGCGCTCTAAGTTCCATAAACAAAAATAAACAAATTAAAATGGACATCCCATGCAATGAAATGAGTGGGAACCCAAAATATTGTAAACCCCAGTACCTCATAGTAACAGCCGTTTAAGATTAAAGAAAAGGAAAAAATGGATTAAATCATAAGAGAGAGAAAGAAAAGCGATGAGAGAACTCTTCTTTTCCCCGTGGGGTGTGGTGGGCTCCGAAAATTCTGCCCATCGCCTCACTGAAACTTTGTATAAGCTACGCGAGACGAGACACATTTCTCCCATTGCTTCTACTATTGCTATTGGATGAAGCTACTTTTCGAGGGGGCAAGAAGGGAGCCGGCCCATGGCCCATACGCATCCTTCGGGGTGATGTCGCTTGCTGCTTTCGTTATTTTGATTTAATGCTCGCAGTTGGTTAAGTTGTGGGCTGTCGTCAAAATGACCTAAAGAATCATTTTTAAAGCGCTGTCGCTATATGATGGAAAAAGAACACTTTTTTCTTATATTAGCGATTAGCAGAGTGATAGAAATTTATAATCAGTTTCATGCGCTGATTTTATTTAGAACTGAAACACAAAAGACATTTTTAAATATTCTAATTATGCACTATTTTGTGCATAATTAGATATGTGCACTATTTGGGTGGGCCCGGCCCACACGGCCCATAGTGACGAGCCGCCACTGGTAATGACAGTCATTTATTTGAAATGGAGCAACAATATAATGACGTTCACTTTAAGTTTTACTACCATTGTACAATTTTTCGTCACCAAAGTTTATAGTTCGTTTGTGTCACCGATAGTAATCTGCAAAATAATGTCAATGTTTGGCTAACTATTTAAGTCTTACATTAAATTAATCAGGAATACAGTAAAACACAGTGTGTGTGTGTGTCACACACACACACACACACACAAGTTGACCATCCTTATAAGTTAACCACCTGTCTAAGTTGAGTGCTTTTTTCAGGTACAGAATTAGTCACATAAATCATATGAATTAACCTCTATAAGTTGACCACCTATTTAAGTTGATCACTAAAATAGTGCACCGCAATTGGTCAACTTCACAGGTTTCACTGTAGTATATACTGGATCTGCTTTAACAAGTTAAAAATAAATTTTAAAAGAAGAAGTAGTTTCTGGAAAATTGTACATGAATACAAATTCTATCTTTTTTTTTCTAAAACGGAGAAACCATGAAATGAAACATTTCTTTTCTTAATTTGCTTTAAAAAATATTAAAAAGTGTTGAATTATATCATTAGTAGTATAGTTCGAGTTCGATAATGAAAACCCGTAAGAGTGGCCTCCCCCTCTAAGCAGCCACATTTTCACCGAACGGAGAAGTGGTTGCTAGGAGAGGTTTCATTGTATTACATCGTGATGTATCCCAACATCCTGGTGTAAGGTTGGTGATGCATCACGATGTATAAATTTCTACATTGCCCAGCTCTTCTAGTACCATGTTGTGTCAAAAGTTTTTTCGTATTTTCCGAGGCCTGGATTGGCAGGCCTGAATGTAACATATGCAAATTACGGTTCCTGCGCAGCTGATCTGACCTTGATAATCCTTACAGGGTTCGTACGCTCCTTCAAAACTCCTCCAATACTCCTTCATTCAGGAAATTTTTTGGAAGGGCCCTTCAAACTCCTTCTTTTTTAGTTCAAGGCTACATAATTTTTCTCTTGACAATAACATAAAATACTTTGATCGACAACTTAACATTGTCATAAGGGCAAAGATATAAGGATGATTTTGATGTAGTAATTTCGTATATTTATATTTTTCATAAAGATGTGATTTGCAAATTAATCACAGAAGTCATAAAAGTTTAAGGTGAAAATATTATTAGATGACTAAGACATTTCATAAGTGAAGTAAAACATGCTTAAATGGTGCTTGGCTACTTTTTTCAAGTTTTATGATTATTGCTTTTCCCTCCAAACTCTCAGCAGCAGAAGTCAGTTGGTTTAATTTTTTTACCGAATAAGATACCTAAGATACCTAAGTAGAAGTACTATATTAAGTGATTGTATTAAAAAAACAATTGTTTAGTAAATCACAGTTACTATATTGTAAAAAGGGTCATCCACATCCACAAGTGATGTTAAGCCTTGAGGGGGAGACGAGTTCATGAACTGTGACAAGGGGAACAGAGTGGGTGACAAAAAGTGACATGTGACAAGAAGAGTAGTAAGGTGAAGTGTGACACTTTGTAACAAAGGAGAAGAGAGTCAAATATATTGAAAACACAAAGTAACATCACTTAAGGTTAGCCCATTAAAACTCCTTCAAAATCTCATTTTACTCCTTCAAAACTCCACCAAAACTCCTTCATTTTATTTCAGAAATTGAGTACGAACCCTGTCCTTACCAGTTGCTGTGATTTCTCGTACCTGTTTAGACAGTGCAGTCTCTTGAAATGGAGGATGATAAGCTAGCAATTTGTGTTATTTTGCATTTCCTCTGGGAAAAGGTCTTAGCGCAAGAGCAGCAGCAAAAGAAATTAATGATGTTGAGTCCAGGTTATGTGGATGAGCGCACTGCTCAAAATTGGTGTATGCATTTCAAGGAAGGTGATATGGTCCTTGAAAAGAAACCAAAATCTGGACGGCCATCTGTTGTCGATAACGAAATTTTGCTGAAAGCTATCCAACACTTGCCGAGTTCTAGCACCCGAGCATTATCAGCAGAACTTAGTCCTTCCCAAAGTACCATCAATCGACACTTCCACCAATTGGGGCTCGTGAATAGGCGCTATCAAAAAGTACTTTCGTAGGTGAAAATACGAAAAAAACTTTTGACTCAACCTAGTATGTAGCACTTCAATTTATTTATTTATTTTAACATTCCAATATATATTTATTTATTCATGAAAAATAGCACGTAGAGATTTTGAAGCCTTGTAACTCATCCTAGGCATCATCATGATGCTTCAATTTTAATTTTTAAATAGTGGATACTGCTCTTAAACTTTGTAAATCTCATATTTTCCTGTATCTTGTCTAGTTTTCGAGATCGCCCTTTTTATATTTCTCATTTTCTGTAATTTCATTTTTAGGATGTTTCTCGAAGATTGAGAATTAGTAAGTATTTCATTTTTTTTCTTTGTATTTTTGCATAAAGTTTTTAGAAATAATTGTGTATGCATTTTTGTTTCCATAAGAATAGTGCATTATGAAATGTTTTAATGGAAACATTTCAATTAATTCTCAATAAAGTATTGTAATTTTGTTTTGAACAGATTTTATTTAAAAGAAAATCTTGTCATGAAGTTCATTTCAATATAATTAGATTAGTACTAACGAAATAAAGCTTTACTTTTTGTTTTGGTATTTTTTGTTGATCTCCTTTTTTAAGAAGTGTTGAATCAAATGAAAAATATTTAGCTGTAAAAGACTCTTAATTTTGTAAGTTGATGATACTTAATATGTGTACATTGGCTAAGTTGCTTAATGGCTTTCAAAAGCTCCAGAACTTTCATCTGTTATCAGCATATAATGGCAGCTAAGAGAACTGCAAGTTGATGTGGTCTCCAGAACATAAATAGATTTGACTTTTATTTATAAAATATGATTTTAAAATTATATTGTAGAATTGAGTGATCAAAATCATAAAAGAAAACAAGTCACATATTACTATTATAATAATAATCTTTTTTGAAAAATTGTATGTGACAATGAAATACAGTGAAAAAAGTTTGTTTCTCAGTCTACAACAAATGATCTGCCTTTTTTTAAAGCATTTTTATTATACTTGACCTGCTTGTCACGGAGAAATCTGAGGCCTGGGTTCGCTTATATCTCAGCAACTAGACCACTTAGAGACTTCTGAATTTCACTAAATGATTTGCTTTATCTAAAGGTACAACTTAGCTTTGTAAAATTAAAGTTCTGAGCAAGAGCTGAAATATTTAACCTTTTGCCAAAGGACAATAAGAAAGCCAGCTCTGCTTTTTCTAATGAAATTTCCTACTGTGATATGTCAATTGAGAATAGATAAAACGTTGAGAGAGAGTGTGAAGCCTTTATTTCTTGAGAGTGACGATTTTAGGTCCCGTGATATATTTTAAAGTAAAGTAGTGCAAGGTTCACGCAATACGTGTATTCTGTTGTCATAGTTGAACCATGTGACTGGATCGGTGCTTTAGGTTTTCCTAACCAAATGATCAGAACGTACTGTACCTAGCAACATTTGTTTCTCGGCTGAAATCCATCTGAGTTTAGGCACCAATGTCAAGAATACTTTAAGGATTATCCAACTAATCAGTACATTATTAAAGGAAAAGATGATGGAATTTAAAGACGAAACAAATTTTATTTTCGTTCAGATAAATTACAACAGGGAAGTTCTGTACACAAAAGATCAGTGTAGTGGAATATCTTTATCTTTGGTGAAAAGAACAAATTGGGCAATATATGAAGTTTTAATAATTTTTGTTCAAAGGATGGGTCTGCTAATCGGTCGGAGTAGACTTCTCTCACTGATCTGCTGGATTACAGTAACGTGGTGGCTTGGCGACTTTGGCTATAAACAATAGAGTTGTGTGATCATTTGTTTAGATTTTAAAACTATTGTTAATGTAATTTATTGTATTTTTTGTTTATTTCGCGAAATATTTAAAATTGCAACTAATTGTTTTTCGTTTTTAACGAGTTTTTAGTCATTTTAGTTGAAGAATGTTTTTTTTACTTTGGGGGGGGGGGGAGAGGGATGAGTGATTTTCGCTTATTCAGAGCACTATTTTCACATTTATCATTTTTCTTAAACGATATCCTTTCGATTGTTTTATTCTTTTTCATATGGGGGATGTTGCAGCGGGATTTCCCATGTGTTCTAGATGGGTGGTTAGGTTTTTACACTCAGTGTCAGAGGACGCTTTTTATCTTTTGAGTATGGCTGAAAGAACAAACCATCAAGTACGAGAGAAAAAATAGTTAACAAAACAACTGCTCAGTCGGCATTAGATAAATCAAGTTGTAATAAATGTACGAATTGACACCATAGCATCTTAAAACCTTTTTTTTTTTACTTTTTTTCAACAGAACGGTTCAAACACTTGATAGTTTATTGAAATTTTTTAACTTTTCAATTCACAAAGTTTGAACTGAACAATGTATGTCAGGTCCTCTAGTTTGAATCTAAAACCATTGTTACAAATTTTGTTGCCTTGCAGCAATAATATTAATAGTAATCATAATGAAAAGTTTAAATCAAGGTTTCTTTAAAGCAAGAATGAAGTGTATTGCTCAGCACTATCATTGCTCTCTTAGGTTTTTACCTTCAGCTACGCCAATGATAGATAACAGGGCTAAGTAAAGAGACATCTTAGGATCTTTATCTCCAGTAATTTGTATGTTGTGAAACATAAATTAGTTTATGTAACCTTTAATCTTTAAATGAATTAGTACACAAATAAATAAATCGCGTAGAGATATACATGGATTAGTTTTTAGTGCCAATTGCTTAAAGTTTTAGGCACACATATAGGTTTTACATTTATACTGAAAATTATAAAATAACAGCATTTTTTAAAAAAATATTAAGCACTTTTATAATGCAAAAAAACAAAATTTTTTCATTAGTCATTTCAAACCAAACTTTCCCATTAAGAAAAATATGCATGTTTCAACACTCAAATTTATGATTGAAATCTAGATAATGATAAGAGGAATTCTCTACATGATTTGAGGCACACTTTTCTTTGTAGTGTCATTTTCTTACAATGATTGAAAATTACAGAAATACTTGAATTGTTCTTTCTGACCCAGAAAAGTTATTTTGTCCTTTTGAGTGCATTATGAAGAGGTGCTTAATATTTTTAAAAAAATTCTGTTATTTATTTTGGAATTATGCAAAATGTAAATAATAAATTGTTGTGTTTTGTTATATTGTATATACATATACAACACAAGATTTGTTTATTGATTTAGTTATGCATGTACTATTTTCTTTAGAAGCTGCACCTCTAGGTTACGAAAGAGTGAGCTGTTCTCAGCCGTCAAGAATTCAAAATCTTGTAGAAAATCTTATTCGTGAGGGCAGGATGCTCATAGGTGAATATTTTTCCTAGGTTCCGTCCTAGCTGGTCAAAGATCCACCTTCTTCATTAATGCTGACTGGGAGATGTTAAATATGCTCGTGGTAACAAAGTCCTCCAAGTGAAACAATACCTCTGGGGATGCTTGTTATGGAAATGTTCCCTTTAAATTGGGAGGGGGGATTTAGGATGAGTCCTCTGTTAGGCGGAGTGACGAAACAAGACCACCAACATCAAGACAAAATTATACAGTCGAAATAAAGAAAAAAAAATTAGGCCGATCAGATTTAAAGTGTTTCCGCAAAACTCCAAAACGTCTCAAGGTTTGATGCTTACCTAGAATTAAAAAGAAAAAAATGACTTACCCCCGAGTTGTAATCAAATGAAACACACATCACGTGTTGGCAAACATCACACATGAATATTTATTCCCAACCATCATTTAAACCAGGGCTTCGCAACCGGTGTGCCGCGGCACACTGGTGCGCCGCGACAAGGAACCCGGTGTGCCGCAATATTTTCGTAGTTATATAAAAAGAAAGAACCTTGATGTATTTTATTTTAAAGTTACGACCGAATAGCGTTTGTATCGTTCTGTAACTTCTCAATTCACCCTGTCGATCTTGTGCAATAAGACATACCCAAGAAGGGGAGAGGCGGGATTTGCTGCCTCGCCTCTTAACTTTTTGTGATCCTATTGCTTTCAGTTTTTGAAAACGGATTCTAATTTCCACGAAATCAACAAATAATACAGAATTTTTTCTAAATATTTCGCAAACGGTATTATCGCCCCCCCCCCCCCCCCATGCAGGGATCGTGCCCTCCCGCCCAGAATTTTAGCCACAGCTTTAACTTTTGTTTTCCTCTTTTCCGGTTCCGATACTAATTTCATTTTATCGTAGTTTCTCAAAGCTCGGTTCTGAGACTTAGAAAACTGGAAATTAAAACCATATACTGTTTCCACCATCGTGAAGCTCTCATGGCAAAGATCTTAACAGATGAGCTGAAGTCAGCTTTGGCTGAAGTCGTGAAAATCGTGAATTTCATAAAATCGAGGCCGCTTAATTCTCCCCTTTTCTCCGTATACTTTGTGAAGAACTGGGTGCAGATCACCAACTTACCTCCCTACTTACTTCTTCATACAAAGATTCGCTGGCTTTCATGTGGTAAGATACTATCAATAATTTTCGAATTTAGGGACGAGGTACGACAGTTTTGGATTTTAAAAAACGAAATGCAGTACGTCAGTTTATTGCAAGACAAATATTGGCTGGGGAAACTAGCGTACATGGCTGACATTTTTGAACACCTCAACAAATTGAATTAGAAAATGCAAGGACAAGGAGAGAATTTTGGTTACATGTATGGACAAGCTAAACGGGTTCAAATCAAACATTCAGCTGTGAAGAGAAAAAGTAGATCGTGGCTCATTGGACATGTTCAAACGGACCGTCAACAGGGTATGTGAAGAAAACGGCATGGAAGAAAAGCTGCTGAATGTGGTGGCAGAGCATTTAGTCATACATCAGGATAAGTTTAAGCACTATTTCAAGAATACTGACGTAGAACAGTATGACTGGATTCGCGATCCATTCTCTTCATCTGCGGATGCATCAGTTAAAGACCTTTTTTTGAAGGCGCGAGAAGAATTTATAGACCTCAAGAGCGACCGTACTCTTAAACTTGGGTTGAACGAAGTGTCTCTGGACGAATTTTGGTTGCTGGTTAAGAATGAGTATCCCACCAGCTCTTGTCTTGCTATTGATGTGCTGCTATCATTTTCAACTACATATCTTTCCGAACTCAGCTTCTTAGCCCTCACACTTATAAACTAGTATGTTGTGGCCATCACGAAACTTTCTTCTATATTTTTCCTTTTTCTGATCCCTCCCCATGCTTGACGAGGAAGCAATATTCCAGACAAAAACAAAATTACACATGCAAAAACTTGACGACCATCCCAATGTGTGAATTATTGTAAAAACAAAACAAAGAGCGAAAATTGAAAGTTACTTTAAAAGCCTTACTTGAATTAAATACAAATATTTTATTTATTAACAAACATAAGATGGCAACAGTTAAAAATTTTAAATCATTGAGATAATATTTCCGATCATTTCCATACAATTAAAATCACGAGAAATACGCAGAAGACAATCTATTACGATTTATCTTTCTTATTGTTGCATTAATAAAGCTATTTTTATTCGCAAAAAAAAAAAAAATAAAAAAAATCAACACCTCTTGGAGCGATTATGGTCAAAATTGAACCAAAGCCTGTTTACGTATGGATTCACATATATTCCAAATTTCCACTAGAACGTAGCATTACTTCTTGAGATAGGGCACACACAATAGAAAAAAAGAACGGTGATTGCGCTACCCCCTTTTTAGCTGTTGACACCAAAATAAAATCAGCTCTTATACCCACTAAGGGCTACTTGTCAAAAAAATTTTGTTTGATTCCGTTCGTTATTTCTTGAGATACAGCAGTCACAATCGACGACAAAAAACGTTCTATAACTCAACCCCCGTTTGAGCTATTGACACCAAAATTAAATCAGCGCCTGCTCCTGTTAAGGGCAACATATGGACCAAATTTTGTTTGATTCCGCCAGTTACTTCCTGAGACATAGCAAGCACGCGTAACTCAAAAAACGTCCCATTGCTCCACCCCCCTTGGAGGAATTCGCGCCAAAAACCATTGGGCACAAGTTCACATAGGGGCACATATGTGTACCAAATTTCGTTCAATTTCATGCGGTAGTTTTTGCTGTAGAGCGGCCACAAAAAACTGGTCACACACAGACGTGACACACACACACACACACACATACATACACACACACAGACAGACAGACATTTTCCAAAAATAGTCGAAATGGACTCAGCACACCTCAAAACGTTCGAATCCGTCAAAATTCGAAATTCGAAAATTTGCACGAATCCAATACTTTCTTCTATGTATTAGATATAGAAGAAAGTAAAAACAGCAAGAGATAATCTCTAAAGAGCCTAGATCAAGAACTTTGTGTAGCTTTTTCCAGCATAGAATCGAACATCAAACGTCCTTGCTCCTTAAGGTAGGCTCAAGTGTCTCATTAGTGTCAAACGGAAGTTAGGTGCTTGGTTTTAATCTCTTGCTTGCTTCTTTCTTGAAACATTATTTGATAAATCGTTTAACTGCACTGTGCACTTTAATGACATGTTTGACAGAAATACTTTGAAACATATGAAGCAAAATTTTCTGTTAAGCCTGGTATAGGTAGTTTTGTTGTTCATTATCAACCTCAATACAGTCGAAATATTTCTACTTTCTAAATAAATTTAAATACACTACTTTAGTTATAATTGTTTTATTCATATAAAAAAATCCCCCCCCCCGTCTTTTTACCTGTGAATGATAAAAACATTTCTGTATTACCATTGCGAAATTAAGTTCAGTGTGCCCCGTTGATCTAGAAATTTTTTAAGTGTGCCGCAAAGTAAAAAAGGTTGAGAAGCACTGATTTAAACAAAGGTCTCGGGAGCTCCCGCTAAGTTGATCAAGGATTCTCATGGCAAAGAAATGGATTTAAAAATTAAAATGTATGTAAAAAACACAAAGTAGGTTAAGTTATTAAGTCCGGTGTATTGAAAGGATTAGAGTTTTACACTAAGGGGGGGGGGGATGGATGAACTTCACACATGTAAAATGGCGCGAGTTGTTATTGCAATTAGGACGATATCCAAAACCAAGAAAAACAGAGGCAAAAATTTCCTCATTGTGGTTCAGGTGGGGAGGATGATATCAATGCATATAGAGCTGACGACGATACATCGGCGATGAACGTGACCACATCCTTTACTCGGCAAAAAAATGGCGATGATGGTACCAGAACGAAATTCCGTCAGTCGATCACACATACCGCTTTATTTTTTTCATTGCATCTCCAGATGCAGATGCCTCTCTAGCAATTTGAACAAAAACCGGGAGTGGAAACTTTAAACTGTGTGACAAACCTTTCATTTTCTAGATCGTAATTAATACAACGTGGATGCGGCGATTTTTTTCAATCACTTCTTGGTTATTATATTTGGATGAAATCATCAACTAATACATTGTTTTGTGCTATAAACAGGGCTAATCATCTCCTGTGTCGTTATTTCGCACATAGCAGCACATGGAAAGCCGATGGATTGGGATTCATAATCCCCTTCATCATTTCTTTCTCATACCACTCAACAGGTCCCGCATCCACAGCTCCTCAAAAAAAACACGTCCATCATCAATAAAAAATCTCCATCCGACTCCCTCAAAATCTCTAGCCAGCCCAAGCGAGAACCCCACATGGTCGCGTGAAAACACAATATTCATGCGCGGTGTCATTAGCCGGCCAAGGAGCAAATAGGGGGGAAAACAGCAGCATTGCAGGGAGAAGAATCCAAAAAAGGGCCGCCAAAAACTCGAATGATGCCATTAAATTATTGAAAATCAGAAAATGCGAACATATGAAAAAACGTGACTTAATGGAAATACATGTTATTACTATATCACAGTGTTGGACCAGGTATTGCTCGGCTTCTGGTCTGGATCAAAAAATCAGAGCTGTCTTCAGGGTTCCATCCAACTGTTTAAATCACAAATAGTTGTAGGTACAGGGAGCCCTGGAATGGAAAATGGAGCCTCCTGTGACATCGTACCAGATGTTGAAATATAAACGGATTTCGATTCCCCATTAGGCGAAGATCTTCCTGATTTCAACATGGAAAATGTCTTGTGTTGACAAAACATCAACAATAGATTGCCAATCCTTGATAAGGATATGCCATCGCGATTTGACGAGGTACAGACGAACGAACCCTGGAGTGAAAAGTCAAAAGCGAAAATAAGATTTCGCCAAGTTTCTTTTTAAAGTTATTTCATTTGTTCAGTTCATGAGTGACATAAATGACTTTTTTTTGTTTAGAGTTCGCAAGTAATATTTAATGCTTTTCTGTCTCAGTCTAATAATTTGCATGTTACAAATAGTGTCAAATTTTGTAATTTCAGTTTTTAAGGTTTTGTTTTGCATAACCATGAACCAGTGTGAGTTTGCCATATGCAGAGTTAATTTGCCTATTTCTCAAATGTAGTTTGTATCGTGCTTGAAGCTTGAAAACAAACACAAGGGTGAAACCTTTCATAGTTCATCTTTTATCTAAACAAAGAAAAAAAGTTGTCAAGCTTCAAAAATGATTCAAATTAACATTTGAAAAGTGGGCAAATTCACCTCACATATGGTAAAGTCACCTGAATTGTATTTTTTAACTATGCATCTTTATTTTCTCTAGCATGTTATTCCATATTTTTTGTTTCAAAATCATTTGTAGGATTGGAGCATGTGACGGAACTGATAGGACCTCAAAATGACTTCTCATATTATTGCTGCCTATGTGATGCAATTTGCATGGCTAACTCGATTATCGGACATTTACTTAGCTTCAGGCATAAACTAAGTTTTGTGGTAAGGTATCTCATAGTTCATTAGGTTTAAAAAACTATTTCTGAAATTATGAAGTAAATTAATTTTTAGTTTTGTTGTATGGTGATCTGCTTGGTTCTGAGGAAATTTGTTTTGTAGAGAAGTTAAGTGTGTACAGAGAATGGGGCTGTGCCAAGTGTAGAAGTTGTCCAAATTTTCCTAAAATTCGATTTAGACTAGATTTTTTTTTTAACTCTCCTAAAATTCATAATACAGTTGGCTCTCTGTTTAACGATGCTCTATTTGTCCCATATGGTCCACTATAGTGTTAAAAGCATTCTATTTAAGGACACTTTCCACTTGGAGACGATTTTTTGTGGTCCCTTGAAAGTCGTTAAACAGAGAGCCAACTGTATTTTGAATTTTATCCTGTCTTAAAATTTTCCATTATTTTATCTCATATTTTTGCAGAAAAAGAGAAAGTCCCACTGAAATCAATAGGAACCTAGCGTGTGAAATGAAACAGAATACTTAAATTCAGGTTTCATTTTTGACTTTGACATCAAATAAATAAACAACTTATCTTATGATGGAATGTTTAAGCAGATATTTGAACGAGGTAAATGTTACAATTTTGTTATGAGTAAATAAAGTTTCCTACTTTTATAAACAAAGCTTAAGAATTTTATTGCACACACACCTTCACTTTTTTTAACACCTTAATTATGCAAAATATGTTTTTTCCCCCGCCCCTGTAACCTGTTTGAAGCAATGCCCCCTTAATATTAAATGCCTATCAGAAAGTGCCTCAAAAAGTGCTTTTCCACTAAAAGTCTCAATGCCCAGGCTGACTTCCAGTACAACTGGCAACACTGCCTGGCAGCATTCCAACAGAAGATGTTGCTGTGGCAATGGATCCAAACAATAAAAATCAATTTATTTTTTGGTTAATTTCAAAATTTAAATTTAGAAATTAACCAATTGTGTTCTCCGCTATTACTTTCTAACACCTTCGATAGATGGCAGCAACAGTTGTACCGAAATTTACTTGACCTTGTTCCCTCGATTTGGGATCATTTTTGCTCTGTGTTAAAAAGAGAAAGCAACAAGTGCTTAGTATTAAGGGGGCATTGGTTTGAAGACAGCCTGATTCTTGTATGCCTGACTTTGCACTTCATTAAAATTTTCACCTCGGGCAATTTATGGTTCCATTAGCTATTCATGCTATCTTGTGTTCCATATTAGGAAATTGGTATGCTTTGCGGGTCATATATTTGCATTAAATGAATTTGTCTTTAGTTCCTTGTTGAATTATTGACAATTATTCTGTAACATTTTTTTGTATTTATTTTCGGTCACTTTTCCTTTTAAACTAGAAAATACGCAACCACCAGCTCTATGACAAGGTAAATTTTGAAAAAAAGTCAACGGCTGAGCCTAAAGTAAACGCATTTTTCCAGCAGGCGAGGGAACCACCTGGTATTATAAAAGTTGTCAAAGATATTCCTATGAGACATAATGATCTTGGTTAGTATATCATTTGTTTTCACAGCATTGAAATCCAATTATTGTAGCTTTATGTCACATGAATTTTTCTATTTTTGTGGGTGCCAGTAGTAGTAGAAGTAATTTGATTATAAAAATAATCATATTTTGGATTTTGTGCAGTCTACAAAAGCTCATTCTGAGAGAAAAAAAAATTAATGATGTAAAAATTTGATGTTGTAAAGAATCTTTACTAACAAATAAGCTGAAAGTCTGGATGCCAAGGTCTCTGTGACACGCATAGCACCTGGACCGTTCAGCTAATTTTCATGAAATTTGTCACAAAATTAGTTTGTACGATAAGGGGATGCAACTCGAAGCGATTTTTCGAAAGTTCGATTTTATTCTTCTTCTGTTCCAATTTTAAGCCCATTTTCCATATAAATTTTATAATATGGGGGGAGGAGTGGCGGGGATTATTTCATTCACAATTTTAAGTTTTAGATCATTCAAAAGCTTTGAATTTTCGCATAAGAAAAAGTTTGTTTGAAATTTCTACCAGTATTTGGAGAGCTGTAGGAATCGTTTAGAGAAATCCAAGGCTTATCTTCAGCAAGCTAAACAAACGATTCTAAATGATTAAGCCTGAGAATAAAACCAAAAATTAAAGATAAATGGAAATTATTTTCGAAGCGGAAATTAAATTTGTATGTTACTATGGTTAAGTCTTTTACTCCCTTTGATTCTTTTCTTTTAAAAACATTTTTAAAAGATGATTATAATGGCTGTAAATCCTTTTCTTTTATTGAAAAGATTTTAAATTAAAATATTTTTAACTTTTGAGAAAAAGTTGTCTGCTTCTATTTTTTTTAGTTTTGTTTAATTACCTTGGACAGGAGGATTGGCAACACTTTTGGAAGATGTTGTGTGTTGATTTTTTTGCTCGTGCTAAATATATGTTTTACATGTAATTTTTTTTTTAAGTTGGGGCAAATGGAGGTCAATTTTTTTGTATAAGTACCTCATGAGGCATTATTATACATAATTGATAGTATTACTGCATTTTCTTTGAACAAAATGCCTCCAAAGGTGAAATTAACAACAGCCTCCACACCTACGACATCCAATTGTGGTGATGGTACAAGCGAACTCAAGAAGCTAAAAGAGGTTTGGAAACGTGATTTTGATGATTTAAGTTGCAAGTTAAAAAACGATGTGAAATTGATGATTTCTACACAAGAAAATGATGAAAGTTTGTGCAGTCGCGTAAATAACTTGTTAAAAGATGAGCTGAAGAAAATGGAAACAAAATGGAACGACCTTTTCAGTGACCTTAATCATAAGGTGAGTAATATGCATTCCAGATTAAATTGCCTTGAAGATAACGTTGATGTAATGGAACAATATAATAGAAAACAATCCCTAATAATAAATGGTTTAGTAGAATCTAGTAAGGAAAACCCGTACAATGTTGCAATAGATTTTCTAAATGAAAAATTCAATCTATCCCTACTACATACAGATTTCATCAACATTCACAGAATTGGCAGGCCAAAGGAATCTTTAACTAAAAGCACAGAAGGAGCAGCGTTGATGACAAGACCTTTGATCGTCAAGTTTGTAAGGATGCAAAATCGGGATAAAGTGTTTACTAACAAGAAACTTTTGAAATCGACAGGTATATCTATTTTTGAGAACTTAACTAGAGCTAGAAGTGTTTTTTACAAGCAACTAAGAAGTTTTCAAGTCAACTGTTGGACAAGAGGGGGGGATATACTTGTACAGCATGAAGGTCACATTAAAGTTTTAAGAAAATTATCCGAAATGCAACGTTATATTGATTCATTTGCATCTGATAAAAATGTTCATTAATTGTTACTATTTTTGTAATTATATTTTATTTTTCTATGTTTACTCATTTGTCTAGATTACTATTTGACTTGCTTTAATTTATAAGTCTTTTTTGGTGATATTTACTTTATGGCTTTATGTGTTTCACTGGTTCATGTATTTTTTTTTCTGTTATTTTATTTAATTGGATTATGGGTTGTGTCTGCTGATTTTCTTTTGCTTGACACCTTCAATAGTTCTATTTTTTTCCGACTGACCTTTCGTTTTCCCTTTTTGTTTATTTTTTCTTAATGAACTCTGCATATTATAATATTGATTGTCTGAACTCTCAAACAGCAAATCACAACACTAACACACTTGGGGAATTTAAATACTGCACTATTTTGCACATAAATGTAAGAAGTATTGGATCTAAGGTTGATGAATTAAACAGATTAATTAATGAAATTGATGATATCATGATAATTGGAATCACTGAAACATGGGGTATTTTGGATGGGTTTACATATTTTCCGGGTTTCAACTGTCATTTTATTAACAGAATAGATAAAATTGGTGGAGGAGTAGCTCTTTTTGTAAAACAAGACTTTAATAATGTTTTTACATGTGTTAAATTTACTTTTATAACTGAATTTTGTGAAATTGTCACTGTTGAATCTGATAAAGTTGTGTTTTCAACTATTTATAAACCTCTAAAAGGTGACTTTACTGCCTTTTTTTCTGTTATTGAATCTCTGTGTGATTATGCTAAAGAAGTCAGAAAAAAATATGCATTTTTGGAGATTTTAATATTAATTTTCTTGAAAAAAATGACCATGTTAATAGGATAGAAGACTTATTCAGATCCCATTGCTGCATTAATTACATTAACAAACCTACTCGAATAACTCATAGTACTTCTACTTTAATTGATATAATTGCTACAAACGTATATGATAATTTTTTTCATCTCAACCCCGAAAACTTGGGCAATTTTGACATTGCAAGTTTCGATCACTTTGGTTCTGTTGGTTTTAATCGGGAAATTTTTGCTGGCATAATAATCTCAGATATTTCTGATCATCTACCTGTTTTTGTCAAAATTAATCAGAAATTAATTTTTAATAATCATATAGTTCTAAATGAAAATAATGTTTGCGCTGAATCTATGATCCGGTCTTATAATCCGCAATCTCTTGAAGATTTCAGACTTTTTATTTCTACAGTAAACTGGAAAGATATCTTAACATTTAATAACATTGATGACAACTACAATGCTTTTTTAAAAACATTTTCTGAGTACTATGATATTTTTTTCCCTTTTATTGCCTTTAAAAAGAAGAAAAAAATGAGAAAGTGTTGGATGAACAGTATCTTACTAAAAAAGATTAAATACAGAAATAAGCTCTATCAGAAATTCATTCACACTAGAAACTACGATGATTTATTAACCTACAAGACTTATAGAAATAGAATAAATAAGGAAATTAAAAGAGTGAAAAGGCGGTTCTATTGCGATTTATTTTCCGTTGATAAATCAACTAAAGCTATATGGAATAATTTAAAGAAAATTAATGTCAAAGTTAAGGGAATGGAACAGTGTGATATTGGAGATTTAAACAATGGCGATGTAATTGTTGTGAATGATGCAGATAAGGCCGAGCTCTTGAATAATTATTTTCTTAATATAACTGATAATTTAATCAATGCTAATGATACTCATGTTTCTAATGATCTTTCATTCCAAGGGTATTTAAAAAATTTGGAGTCAGTGCCTAACTCCTTTTATCTTTATGAAATTACTACTACTGAGATGTATATGACAATTAATAAATTGAATGCTTCAAAAAGTGCAGGTCATGATGGAATACACCCTAGAGTGATAAAATACATTAATAATGAGATTTCTCCTATACTTACTATATTATTTAATAATGTTTTTTCTGAGTTTAATATACCTAATAATTTAAAAATTTGTAAAGTTGTTCCCATTTTCAAAAAAAAAGGTAACCCTAAGGATATTAAAAATTATAGACCAATTTCTATTGCTTGCACATTTACTAAAATTCTTGAGAAATTAATTTATACAAGGATTTGGAACTACTTTTATAATAACAAGTTATTATTTAATAACCAGTATGGTTTCACTAAAAATAAATCAACAGAAGCAGCTATAGTTCGAGCAATTGATTATATTCAGAAAGAGATTGATATTAAAAAAAATATTGTACTTGGTTTTTTCCTAGATCTCACAAAAGCTTTTGACGTTATTGATCACAATATTTTGCTGCACAAATTAAAGTTTTATGGTATAAGAGGGGAGCCATTTAAATTGTTCCAGAGTTATTTAAGAAATAGAAAACAATATGTTTATATTAAAAATACAAAATCGAAATTACTTACTGTTACTCATGGTGTTCCTCAAGGATCAATTTTGGGCCCACTGTTATTTATTATTTTTCTAAACGACATTTTCTATATTGCAAATAACTCATTAATACTGTCTTATGCTGATGACACATCTGTTTTTATAGGAGAAAAAGATGTAGTTTCCTTATATAATAAATGTCAGGTAATTTTAGAGCAAGTCATGACATGGTTTTTAACCAATAAATTATTTATTAATTATGAAAAAACTAATTACACTGTTTTTCATTGGAAAAATAAAAAAATTGACAATTTTGAACTAAAATTGATTGGAAAAACTTATCAACATGTTGAGAATATAAATTTTTTGGGGGTAAATCTTCAAAATAACTTACGGTGGGACAATCACATTGAGTTTGTCTCAAAAAAGATTTCTCGTAATTTAGGTTTAATTAATTTTGTGTCTAATTTCCTTCCTGTTGATGTTCTGTTTATTTTATATTTTTCTTTGATATATTCAGTTCTCAATTATGGTGTTCTTGCTTGGGGCCAAACAACTAAAAATAATCTAAATAGAATAAATATTTTATTAAAAAGATTTCACAGAATAATTAATAGAGATAATATTGTGGGTAACAGTAATAGGAGCTTTTTAAAGACTGTGGAACAAATTTATAAATATAATGTTGGTATTTTTATGCATGATTTAGTAACAAATGGTTTGAATTCAGAAATAGTAACAATCCGTGAATTGGTTCATAACTACCCCACTAGAAACCGTGAAAATATTATACCTATAAACGCAAAAACAAATCTATTGTTTAATGGCATTAACTCCTACGGACCAAGATTGTGGAACACCTTACCCAATTGTTTGAAAACCATTAATAATCGAAATTTGTTTAAGAATAGGCTAAAAAATTTTATACTCAATTCTACTGCAGTCAATTTAGGATAAAGCAGCATATTCGTAATAGTATGCCTCGGTTCTGTTATAAAATTAGACGTACTTTAATTGAATTACTTGTGTTGTGTTTATGTGTTCTTTGTATGATTATGCATTTATTTTTTGTTAATTTTATATTATGTTATAAACTGGCTCTAAATTAAGCTCTTCTCTGAGTGGTGGGAGCTAGTCAGGCTATTGTATAGCCTTTACTCCCATCTACTCAATCAGGGATTCTCAATTTGACTGAGAGAAATATATTTCTGTTTGTAATTTCTTTTTATTTTATATGTGAAATGCATATTTGTAAAAAATATATATATATATGTGTGTATATGTGTATATATATGTATATATATATATATGTATATGTGTGTGTGTGTGTATATATATGTATATATATTTCCCTGATTGAAATAAATTGAATTGAATTGAATAAATTGAATTGAATTGAATACCTTCAGTAAATTATTAAAATATTGAATTACAACCGTTTTATAAGTAGTGTTTAATTTTGGAAAAATGTGTTATTTTGCATTTTAAGCAAGGAAGGAAAATTTCCTTCCTCTTTTAAAGTATTTCTAAGGCTTCAGCTGGTTCCTGTTACATTACATGCTTTCAAATCTGCCAAAAGAAAAGATCTTAAAAAAAAAAAGATACTTAATGTATAGTGGACTTTATCTGTAAATATACAAGCAAACCAAATGATCTTTTAGTATTCTGCTATGGGCAAAACCATGCTGGTACCGCTAGTTGATAATAAAATAGATAATTGAAAGAAAAAAATGTGCAAAATAACTACTAATCATAATGAATATTTATAAGATTTGAGACTACGTCAGTGTTGTTAATATCTTCTGGTTTATTACACACTAGTGGTACTCGCACGGCTTTGCTCGTAGTTAAAATTAAAAGGTCATTCGGTTCGCCTGTATATTTACAAATAATGGATGACGAATTTCTCGCCAATTGGCTATGTTCATTCTCTCTCCCATTCTACGTCATGATAATTTCGTAATTTACTAGTCCATCTTATGATAATTTTGCTCCAGAAAATGTCCTTAAAACTGAAATAGAAAAAGAATAAAATCGAATTTTCGAAAAATCGTTTCGAGGTGCACACCCCATGCTACAAACTAACTTCGTGCCAAATTTCATGAAAATCGGCCGAACAGTCTAGGCACTATTTGCGTCACAGACATCCAGACAGAGAGACTTTCTGCTTTATTATTAGTAAAGAATACACACTAACTAACATATTGAATACAGAAATTTGCATTCCTTTTCATTGAAACATGGTGCCCCTGAATATAAATACTTCGTTATATATATCAGGGGTGGTTGTATTCCCGTTATATACAAAAAATCTGGTATTATCTGTTATGTTATCTACCTAGCTCCAAAATTTTGTTGTTCTCTTACTCTTACATTTTTGGCGATTATGTCCGTAACTATCAATTCTAAAATTTGTATGTACAATGTATATGTTAAAATACAATTGAAAAATTATTTTACTGTAATGGTTTTTTTTTATTTGCAAACTAATCTCATTTTTGATACTTGCTTTGCTTTGTTAGGGGGCCAATACATGATATTTTTCTTAAAAAATATGTATTGAAATCGTAAGTTCAGAAATTTACTTCAATGATGTTGCGAATTGTATTAATGATGTTTATTGTAGGCCTTTAAATTGCAATTCTAAAATAATTTTTCTTAAATCAATTCTTTTATTTGCTGTTTTTTACTTTTGATGTCTCATTTTGAAAATTGTGATATCTTTGCATCCACTATAGAAACTGGATTTTTCTCATTTTTGATGTTTACTGTGCTATCTTAAGAGGTAAACTAATTAAAAAATTTTTTTTTGTATTTTTATTAAAATCACAAAATTGAAGAGTTAAAAACAAAATTCTGATCTCTTAAAGAGACGTTTAAAAAAGTTAAAAGTTGAATTTCGGCGGGCTTAGTTTTATTTTTATTTCAAATTTTTTAATATGCATACAATGCCTAAAATTTTACTTCGGTTCTGAAAAATATGAAATTTTTGAACCAGCCCATATTGTATTGTTAGGAGATTTATGTACTGTATCTGGTTAAATTATTCTCTTTATTTTATTCCATAATTCGTTAGTGTAATTTTCAATAATTTCAAAATATTTGTTTGGGACAAACCTTTTGGTTTGGGTTTCATCTTGAAAACATTCCATCATTTATGCTAAGTGTAAGTATGTATCTGTATACTTAGTTCATATTTTTTGAGATAATTAGCATTTTACTCACTCATAGGTAACCTTGTAACTCATTAACAGTTTTAATTAAATATAAGCACAATATTTTGATGAAAGAAGCTGTTTAAATGTAAGAAATATGTCGCATCTGCTTACCGTAGGCATTAATTAGCTGTTGCTTTGCATATTTTTAGGTTAAAGGTTCATTATTTTGTTGAGGATTCAATGAAAACTATTAGGCAGTCTTAAAACACTGAAATAAATGGTATGATATGAAGAAGAGTATTACATATGAGTGTAAAAGTATTACATTGGACGTTGTAATTTCTTACTTGACTATATGAGACTTGTTATTATGTTGCATATATTACTATACAATGGGAAAAGAAAGTTAAAAAATTAATAATGTTCCAACCATCAATTCTTGAAAAATAATAATAATGTCTACTACCAAGCCAAGGGGAAAAAAAGGCAAAAAGTTTTTTTTTTTTAATTTTTTTCATAAGTTAAAAAGTTGAAAGCGTACATGAAAATCGTAAAATGTATAATCAGTGAATACATATGAAAAGTGAAAACAAAAATGTTTTGTTGTAATCAGAGTATTCCCTCAGAAGTTATGAAGTGTAGAGGGAATTCGCGTATTGAGGTATTGCGGGAATCAACACATTTCCCCATTTCATAACCACCTGCTTAAGATAATATTAATTTTATGAATTTTTATTGAAATAACTTATTTATTTTTAGGATTGTGACTTATGTTTTAAGTTATGTTTTATTTTTGCAAGATGTTAAACCTAGTATTTTTTTTTAAAGGAAAATAGGCTTAGAATAAAATGCAAGATGGATTTTGAGTGAATTTGTATTCTATAAAATCATGGGTAGATAATGTAGACGCACACCTGCATGCCGTGTGCAGATACATTTGCTGCTTAGATACATTAGTTGTAGATTGCATCGCCTGATAAATGTTAATTAATATCAATATTAAACATGGATTATCTTTGAAATTGGTGATTAATTTGAAAAAGTTCTCCCTTTTTATTTCATGGATTCGTGATTGAAAAGAAAAGGAATTGTTTCACTAAAAATTGTCTGCCCTCTGTGTATTGCTTTTCATGCCTGCTGATTGGTTTGAATTATGTGAACAGATATTTAATATTTTTACCTTACTACGCTTAAAACGTATGAGTGTGCCACTCCTATCACAATATTTAATGAAATTTGAATTCAAGAAAACATAGAAATATTTTATGAATAAACAACTTAGGAATTGCTCCTGATTTTCCTTTAAAAAAAAAAAATCTTTGCATAGCTTTATATTGGGGTGGGAGATGGAGGGTCACAACTAAGTTGACAAAAAATAACGCATATGATCAGTATAGCGACTTTTTTTGTTTGTTGATATTTGTTATTTTTTGCCGTAAAATTTTTTTCCAAACTGTGTTCTGACTCTCAACTTCAATCCCAGATATATAGATATGTATAGGAGAGATGTTTTTAAAATAAGAGAGGAAAGAACAAGCACAGATAGAGGAAATAAAGTTATTGCACAAAAATCTACCACCTTTACGCTATTTTTCGACATTGCTCCCATGGTTTTTCAAGCATTTGTCATAGCCTAGTACAAGTTTTTGTACACCTTTTCGTGGAAAGTTGCCGCCTGTGTGGTCAACCATGAGGACTCTTACAGGGCTTTGGCTGGGACGTTTTCGAACATTCTCCGAACTGCCCCGACCTTTCTTGCAGCAACTTTCATTTGTTTTGGCATCTGAAGTCTTTCTTTGGCGATCGATGGCACAATATCAATGATGAGCTCCGAGAACATGTTACCCCATGGTTGACTACCAGAGGCCGACTGGCTGACTTTGGCCCAGTCGGAAAAGGATATTTTGGAGCACCTCTGTAAGTTTAAAAAAAATTCAATTAAACAGTGCCGGATCTCGATTCTTCCGAAGTCGAGCTAAAACATTAAACAACCCCTAGTTCCTATTTTCCTTAAGTTTTAAAATCAAGATTTAAAGATCTAAAAAAGAGAACTGAAACGTAAAATAAAGCTAACATTGACACACATTTTTATGTGCCTTGAAAGAAGGATACTAATGATTACAAATCTTAAAGGCACACCTTAAGGCTTCTATAATCGAAAGGATGCGAGAAAAGAGAAGAATCTGGTAAATTCGCTCAGAAATTTTTCGCAATCGGTTGATTTATATCTGCTTAAGGAGGAAGGGGGGGGGGGTCTCGTTCCCTTCCTAGTGATATTTTCAAAATTGATGTCAAAAACCGTAATTTTACAGTTTTTGGTAACGTTAGAGAAGAGGAGAAAGAATGAATTCCCCCATGATTTTTTTTTCTCAAAATTGAAGGGGATCTGGCGACTTACCTTTGGGATTTTTCGACATTGAAATTTTAAAAATGTAATCTTATAATATGTACAGAAACATTAAAAGGCAAGGTCAGACTTTCTTAGTGTTTCCCCCAAGATTTTTTAGGAAGGCACTGTGACCTTCCGTTTCAAGCTAACCTTTGACCCTTAACTTAATCAACCCTCCTTGCCCCTTAAAAGTTTCAACAAAACTTCACGAAAGCAAAAATTTTTTCAAGCCTATCCTTGAAACGTCATTCCCCTATTTCAATCATTTAAAGAATTTGATTAGAATATCTCTGAATATTTTTTGCATCATTTTTAAAAACTGAACCTTTATCTGAAAGTGCACTGCCCCTCATTTGGCCTGTGGCATTTTTTTCTGAATCTGAAGTCTATTTTAGGCTGTAGTGCGGACAAAAGGGGTACGGAGCTCTCCCACGGAAATTTATATAAGTGAAATTTTAAGCTATCTTTAATGACTTTAAAGTTATGGGTAAGGTTCAAAGACTTAAGTTTGAAAATTTTTCAATATTTAAGTCAAAAGCACAACTGAGAGCCTTGATGCAAGAACTGGGAAAGTCCGAGCTCACTTATTTTTAGTAAGACCCACAAATAACGTCAGTGTCCAATAGAAACTCTATTATCTTTCCCATATTATTTATATTTACTACAAAGCAGAGGTCTGATCTTACATTTGTGTACCATTGTTGCATTAATCGGAACATCTACATTCTCTACACGCAAAAATTAATTTTAAAAAGAAAAAAAAATTAAAAATTTAAACCCTTCCTGCTTTTTACATCAAAGCCCTCAATTGTGGACTATCGATGGTGACTTAAGGAGAAGCTTTAACGTTACCTAAAGTAGAGTCAGGAGACTCTTCTCCGAAGTTTTTCCAGTTTGACATTATGGAAACGGGACTTTATGCTTTGTTTCGAAACGATATAGGAGAAATGAGGGGTGCAAGGTTCAGGCTTCTCGAATCTTTAATCATAAATTCGTTCTTAAATTTAAGTCAATTTCAAATCTTTTAGGTTTTAGAGGGCTCAAGGGTGCTTTTTTTTGAGATTGAAAGCTTTATTTATTTAAGCTGTCTTTGGGGGTGCAGAAGAGTCAAGATATCCCAGAGCTTTTTTGTCATAGAAGATTAAAAAATGTAATTTTTGGCTGCATGGGGAAATGTTACGAGTGTTTCTATGTTAAAGTACTTACAGTCTTAAGTTAAGTACACATACTCTCCCTAGGAAAATTTTCAACATTGAAGGCCTAAGAACGAATTTCTACTCTGTTTTTGCTGACGTAAGGGGGAGGATTCTGAGGTTTTCCTAGGAAGTTTTTCGACACTGCGGTTTCAAAATATAAGGATAATGATGAGAGATTTAAGAGCTCTCCCTTCTAAGTCAAAATTTTGTCCTGTTTCAGATTCAATTTATTGGAGTCCAGACTTGCTTTCCCGTATGAGATTCTGAGATGACAGTACTTGTAGCGATAATTTCCAATAGAACACGGAAATCTCTTGCCAACTTACAGCATTTAGTTGAATCTTTCTCAACCAGCTGAGTACATAGTGAATGTTACAGTTGTCTTTTTCCAATTGGGCCAGCAATCCAAGATATTGTCCTCTCATATTTGTTGCCCCAATTCCAAATGGGCAGTTAGCAATTTTCGAGGCAGCAGAGAGCAAATTTTCGCTTTATCTCAAAAGTTGTTCCCTTATCCCAAGTGCTTCTATTGTTCTCTTCTTGGCTGTTAGCCTTTTTAATAGCCTTAAATTTATTTCCCATGGAATGGATGGATAAAGATAGCTGATCTATGACTGAAATACCATGTATAGCAGTGGTGCCCAACCTATGGCCTGCAGACCTCATGGGGCCCGCGAAGCTGATCTATATGTGGCCCTTTGTTTTCTCCAATTGTATGAAACGCAAACTATATTCTGAAGCATTTCAAACCTACTGATCATCTTCATTCTGTCTTATAAATGATAGTTGCAAAATTTGAAGCCAAGTAGTCATGCATTGGTTTCGAAGAAACAGACTCAAAGTTCATATCATTAAAATAACCATGCAGGAATAATGTAAGCAAGTTTTAGTTTGTAATTGTCTTGCATTTTTTCCCAAGAAAAAAAGGAATTTTTTATTTGTTCTGTCCCGCGATATTCTTCTTAATATGCGGTGTGCCCCGAGGTAAAAATAAAAAAGGCTAGGCACCACTGATGTATAGCATCAATCTCAGTTCTATAGAACTTTTCCCGTTTTATATACACAATATCGACTTGAATTTGAAGGACAGGAGCTTAATTTTTTTAGGAAAATGTGCTTGTAAAAAAAGGGTCAACTATTTAAGTTGGCCCCCCTAAGCAGTTGACCCAGTCGGGAATCCCCAACTAGCCGACCTGGCCAGTCTGCCCCTGTTGACTACATGCGTAGCAACTTTCTGTGAACAGGTATTCAAAAACCTGTATCATGCTCTGACAAATGCTTTCAAAAATTCATGGGAGCAATGTCAAAAAATAGCTTAAGGATGGTAGATTTTCGTACAGTAAATTCCTTTATTCTATCTGTACTTAATTTTTTTTTAAATCAAAACGGTACTTAATTTAAAAACATCCCTTGTGCCTATGAGTACAAAAAACAGAAAATAATGAACTAGCTGTTTCCCCAAATATGACGATTGATTTTTCTCCTTTCCATGGAAGTAAACATGGAATTTTTGGAAATGGTTTTGAAGTTCTCAAATGAGGCAGTGAGAAGAAAAGGGATGTAGGTGGACATTTTCAAGTTTGGAATAAAACACTTTTAAAGGCGAGGTCCTTGGTAGGCTTTCATTAAAAAGTTTTATTAAATCATTCTGTATAACAGAGCTTACCAGGGCTACTAGTACTATCTCTTGCTCCAAGACAGAGAAGAGGCTCACCTACCATTTGTACAGGTTATCTCCAAATTTTTAATATTGCTACTTACATCCCTTTGCTACTCACTGCATCAAATGTGGTTGAATATGTATTTATACTAAAAACTCTTTCAATTTGCTTTAGTCTTATAGTACTTTTTGTCGTTTTTGTCTTCTTAGAGTCTTCCTTATCAGGATCCATGTTCTTAATTGGGCTAAATGGCTTTTTTTCCCCTAAAACTGCAGAGACACACAATTGAAACTTACATTTTCACTTGGTTTTATTTTTTCTTATTTTATGTGAGTCATCTATTGAATATGCAAAAGCTGGATCGATTGAATCATAAAGGAGAAAGGTATTAGGTTTAAATCTTGGGTTAGTATTAATTTGGCGCACTTATCTAAATAATAGATATAGACTAGGGTGCCGGGAGAAAACTAATTCTTTGATGCCTGCTGTGAGACAAAGTTTGAGAACCCCTGGTTTATGCAAAATTAGGTGTCTGGATCCCATGTAGATGTTTTTGTTCTCTTATTTTATATTCCCATTGGTCATATTCTAATCTTTCTATCTAGAATAAAGAAACAATGATGCAAGGTGCTACAAGGAATACCGGTGGAACAAAATATCTTTTTAACAAAATAAATTTTCAGTTCCTATTAATTACCATTATCTTGCTTGAATTCCATTACAATAAGCAAAATTTGAGGTCTTTTGAAGTTCATTGTTATGGGAATTCACTGTATTAGTTGCTTAATACACTGGTGGACAATTGCTAAGGATTGATAGATCCCAATGGACTATGTAGTGCTGAAAAAAATTTAGTGCAATTCAATGCAGGACGACAGAGAGCTAAGGCGAACCTCATGTCAATTATGTCGCCGGGCCCAATTACGGACTCCCCCCCCCCCCCCCCACCAAAAAGAGAGAAAAGAAAAGAGAATGGAAAAAAGTTTAAAAAAGGGTAGAAAAAAGCAAAACTGCTTATTAGAAAACAATTTATTCTATTTTAAGTGCCATAACAGTGAATACCAAAAGAGTAAATTTTATTTAATCTTTAAGTTTTCTCTTATTCAGAGTTTTTTCCCCCTTTTTCTTTCTTTCTTTTTTTTTTTTTTTTTTTTTTTTTTTTGTGTCAGCGTCAATGACACAATAAAAGGGACCCAGGCCTAGGGACCGCCCCTAGGCCTGGGCCTGTTAGCCTAGTCTCCGAAGCCCTGTTAGCCTAATCTCCGACTAGGCTAACAGGGCTTCTTGTCGGGCCTGATTTAATGTCAAGTGAAATAAACTAATGATAAAACCCTTGAACATTACAATGACGATAATTTATTGTGGTCTGGTATCTAGAAAGCATTGAAAAGTGTTCAAAGGGCAAAACGGTCATTTTGTGCTGAATACGTAAAAGTGAAGAAATGTAATTACCATCCCCATGTTTAAGACGTAAGATGTCAATATGGGATATAGCACCATGGAGAGAGATGCAATACTCCACATCGTGTAATTTCTTGCGCAGCATTGTCCAGCAGCTGTTGGGATAATTTACCCAATTCCTCTGTCAGTCACGGATGAGGGTGTCGGCCGCATTGCGACCAGCAGTACTGCTCTCCAAAGCATCCTAAACATCTGATCTAAAGAAGGTGCTGGCCATCCAATGGGTTGAATATTCTAGCTCTCTAGACTTTTGGACAGAGATTGTTCCTTGACGCGTTGTCATCCGTGAAAACGAAAATACCGCCCACAGCACCACTGAACTCGTGACAATGGGTCAGCAGAACAACATTAATGTATTGCTAGCTGCCATAGTCTCATTTGGAAGCACATGAGCGACATACAACCATTGATCATAATCCTAGCCCACGCCATTTGTAGGATATTGGTCCTTTCCTTTTTTGTTGCCGACCTGTATGCAATACCACTCTCTTGCCAGATCAGTTGTCGTCCGCAATTAGTCGACAGACTGAACCTGCTTTCATCCGAGAATAGTACATAAGCCCAGTCGAATCTTTTTTTGATTGAGATGTTGGCAACATCATTACAAACGGATGAACCACTAACTTGTATACAAAGGGATGTACAAACAAGCTGATAGGCATAGCGCTCTACTATATTCAAACGTAGCTGTGTTGCTCTGGTTCCTTTTTGTTGCTAGCACTATGTACCAATCTTCTGCTGACATTGTTCTGTGTACACAACCTCTCCCATGACTTTTGCTACTCGTTCTATTTGTTTGAAATGATTTCCAAACCCTCGAAACAACCCTGTTTCTGAGGCAACATCTGATACTTTTGCCCTGCTTCAATCTTGCCGACAACATGACCACCCATAAAATCATCTAAGGGATGTCAGGAAGACATACCGAAAAATGCAAGTTCTTCATTTGATTCTCTCCTGTCAAACTCTACTTTTGAACAACAATTTTTCTCTTGTGCCAAATCCGTTATGTCACTTACCAGCGCTATCACATAACGAAAAACGTCCTGAATCTAAAATTTGCATATGCACTACGTGTCTTACCGTTTCCTGCACTTATATTAATTTACATATTTCATATTGCCTTCCATTCTGTGGTTGCTGACACTGCTTCTTAGCAATTTCCCACCAGTGTAGTTCTGATGTTTCTGAGCAAAGTATATTTTATTTTAAGTATTCTTATGTGAAATTCAAAAATTTAAATCTTACAAAGTAGTTGGTGTTTTTGTAATGGGGGGGGGGGGGGGGGACCACTTTTGAGACTTTTTTTTACTTTGATTTATTTCTCTCTCTTTTTTGTAAGTAGTTAAATATTCTTGCAGTTTTTGAAATTCATTGGGATAAATGTTTTTTCATACTCACCACTTCCTTTTATTTCAGATTTACCTGAGCCTCGTTCAAGCTTACCAAGGTATGCATGACTATTTTGCATTCAGCTACATTATTTATATGAATATTTTTTTCTAAAGTTACATTTACCAAGTATTCAATCTAAGTTTGGGTTTGTCAAAATTTATTTTCTAATTAGTAGATTAATTCTCAAAAATTTTAATGTTATGGGAGTAAGTCAAAGAAAAAAGAAATGAGGGGGGTATATCAAAGTGATCCTTCCTCAAATTTTATTTAACCTATGCAATCAAATACAGTCCAACCTCATTATCATGTTACCTTCGGGACTGTCTCCAAAATGTCGTCGGAGCCAGAGCAACGTCATAACCGGAATAGTTTAAAAATGCGTAACTAAACTGTAGTCTATATACATAAGTGGCTACTTCTGTAGGTATGTGTATCCAGGGTGAGCTTCAAAACTCATGATTTTAACTTTTTTCACCATAGATAGCTACATTATCAGGAAGAAACATAGGCTATAATTTATTTCTAAAAAGCTTAGTTTAAGAACGTTAATCTGGAAAATAAATTTCATTTAATATCCCCATTAAGTGATTAAAAATAAAACCCATTGTTACAAAAATTTGTTACCTTACAGCAACAATATTAATAGTAGTCATAATGAAAATTTTGAATCAAGGCTTCTCTGGAGCAAGTGTGAAATTTGTTCACTATCATTACTTTCTTAGGATTTTTAACCTCATCCGTGCCAATAATCAATAACGGGGCTAAGTAAAAAGACAATTGAGGTAGTGAGAAGCAAAGGGATGCAAGTGACAAAATTAACTAGTATGTTGTGGCCATCACGAAACTTTCTTCTATATTTTTCTTTTTTTTTCTGATCCCTCCCCATGCTTGACGAGGAAGCAATATTCCCAACAAAAACGAAATTACACATGCAAAAACTTGACGACCATCCCAATGTCTGAATTATTGCAAAAGCAAAGCAAAGAGCGAAAATTGAAAGTTATTTTAAAAGCCTTGTTTGAATTAATTACAAATATTTTATTTGTTAACAAATATAAGATGGCAACAGTTAAAAATTTTAAATCATTGAGATAATATTTCTGATCATTTCCATACAGTTAAAATCACGAGAAATACGCAGACGACAATCTATTATGATTTATCTTTCTTATTGTTGCATTAATAAAACTATTTTTATTCGCTAAAAAATAATGATAATAAAAATAAATCAGCACCTCTTGGCGCGATTGGCGCCAAAGTTGAACCAAAGCCTGTTTACATATAGATTCACATATATTCCAAATTTCAACCAGAACGTAGCATTACTTCTTGAGATAGGGCACTCACAATGGAAAAAAAGAACGGGCGATTGCGCTACCCCCTTTTTAGCTGTTGACACCAAAATAAAATCGGCTCTTATACCCACTAAGGGGTACTTGCCGATAAATTTTTCTTTCATTCCATTCATTATTTCTTGAGATACAGCAGGCACAATTGACGACGAAAAACGTTCTATAGCTCAACTCCTGTTTGAGTTATTGACACCAAAATTGAATCAGCACCTGTTCTTGTTAATACCAACATATGGACCAAATTTTGTTTGATTCCGCCAGTTACTTCCTGAGGAATAGCAATCACGCGTAACTCAAAAAACGTCCCATTGCTCCACCCCCCTTGGAGGAATTTGCGCCAAAAACCAATAGGCACAAGTTCACATAGGGGCACATATGTGTACCAAGTTTCGTTCGATTTCATGCGGTAGTTTTTGCTGTAGCGCGGCCACAAAAAACTGATCACACACAGACGTGACACACATACATACACACACACATACATACACCTACAGACAGACAGACATTTTCCAAAAATAGTCGAAATGGACTCAGCACACCTCAAAACGTTCGAATCCGTCGAAATTCGAAAATTTGCACGAATCCAATACTTTCTTCTATGTATTAGATATAGAAGAAAGTAAAAATTTGGAGATAACCAGTATAAATGGTAGGTGAACCTCTCCTCTGTCTTGGGGCAAGAGATTGTATTAGTAGCCCTGATAAGTGCTGCTGTATAGCATGATTTAGAAAAAAAATTTCAATGAAAGCCCTACCTAGGATCTGATCATTAAAGGCATTTCACTTGAAACTTGCATCTCTTTGCTTCTCACTGCCTCAATTGATTTTGGCAACACTCTTCAATTAAAAACTGATTTTATTCTTTTTTTTTGCAAATGCTTGTTTTGTACACTACTGGGAACATATGAGAGAATTTTTTTTTTTTTTTGAAATCTTTGTTTTTGTTAGGGAATGGGTCGTGAGGCTAAAATAAATAGAGATGGAATAGAAAATTTTGAGACATATCATATAAGAGATAGGAGTGGTATTCTTGGCGCGAAAAGATGAATAGTGATAACTTACGATGTTTAAATGAAAAGCCGAAGGGCTAAATTTCGTAAGTCAGTCAACAATATTACATGCTTATACCAGCAGAGATAATATCACACAGTGGAAGGTGCAGAATCAAAATGTTAATGTGAAGAAATGAACATTGGAAACTTGTTAAAATCTTACCAAAAATTTATTGGTCCATAGTAACTTAAAATAAATAAACTAGCAAAAATAAATTCATAAGAATAAACCCTGGCCATAATTGGAGGCAGAGTTCGCAACTCCCCAACACCTATCGGACCTAACTCACAAGAGGCTGACGAACACAAAAGAAGAGAGAGAGAGAGAACGATTGGAATCGTTCACTATTTATACTTGCCTCATTTGCATATGATTGGGCATCAAAGGATGCCGACCTAAAACTGAAACTTTACACGTGCCGAAAGAGTTGAGAAGTTAATCTAATTTGAACAAAGTAAATTTTATATTACATTACATTAGGAATGAGAACGCGGATAAATATCGTTTACCGATGTCTATCATATCCCCCCTTCTCATTCAGTAATGTTATTAAACTTTAAATTTTTATACAATTTTAATAGATTCAAAAATAACCCCCAAAAAAAGTCCACAAAGGGCCAGGCTTAATCTTTTACAAAAATTTATCGATTCAACAATAAACAAATATGGATATATATCCATCATAATACATCATCCATCAGCAGATGCAGCTCAATGCATCACTGCTTATTTGATTGAAGTCCTTTCTCAAAAAAGTCCTTCTTGCCTATAGATGATCCAAAGTCCAAGGAACTAGTAGCAAGTCCAAGATTAACATTTCCACTTCTAACTATCTTGTCAAACTGTAATTGACAAAAATACTCGAAACGGTATCTTTGAAAAAGATGGGCACAATGATTTGAAAAATTTTTTTTTTCACAATGACAAAATTGTTTAAAACGCTTAGTTTCTAAAGATAAACTCTTATCATTGAATCAAATTCCTCCATCTCAAAAATTAAACCAATGAGAAATTTGAAAAAGAATTTCAGTTGTTACAAAAATATTTATACTTTAATACCCCATTATATTTATTATACTAAACAATAATACTATTAAAAATTAATAAAATATTTGTTCACAAAAACGATTCAGTTCAAAACGGGTCTGCGGCTTCGTAAAAATATCGGCCCTATTGGATTTACTACCTACATGTGTTACGGTAAAAATGTCCCGTTGAATCAAATCACAAACAAAAAAATAATTTTACATCAATATGTTTTGTACGGTGATTTTCAATCGGAGATTTAACAAAGTCAATGGCCGATTGATTATCAACGTACATTACAGATTTAATTTTACTTTTTCTAATAATTCCCCAGCGTAAACATTCGTTTAATACACGGTCAAACCACATAAGCTCTTTAGACACTTCACAAAGGGCCACAAACTCACTTTCCATAATGGAAAGGCTAATACAACGTTCTTTGAAGGTTCGCCATTCAATCGGCGCATTATCCAACAAAATTAACTGCCCCCCCCCCCCCCCGAGTGAAGTTCGATCATCTCGATTAGCTGCATAATCGGCGTCAGAAAAAGCTATTAATTGGGTTCTATTACAATTTAATTTAAGTTTTAAATCTTTTGTTTGAAAAACATAACCCAGAAGTTTTAAAAGACGGTTCCAATGAATGACACCAGGGTTGCTTTGAAATTGACTGAAGATATTGACCGCATAACAAATGTTCGGTCTCGTTCTGCTCGCAATGAAAGAAAGACAACCCAACAAATTACGATAAGGAATCTTTGACATTTCAAATTTTTCATTTTCTGTATTAGGACAATTCAATTTCGAAAAAACAGTACCTTTACAAATCGGCAATGATGAAACCGGAAAATTAAAATGTTTGAACTTTTCAAAAACTTCAATGATATATTTAGTTTGAAACAAATTCAAACCATTCTCAGTTCTTTCAAATTCAACACCTAACAGTTTTTTTCGTTTTTCCGAGAACTTTTAAGTCAAAATTTTATCTAAGTAAATTTAAAACATGATTTAAATTCTTTTCTTTCCGTGCGAGCAAAACAATATCGTCAACATATAACAATAAAATGACACATGAATTATAAATATAAACACAATTACATTCTTCAAATTTCTGAAAACCAATTTTCAATAAAACACTGTTTATCTCAAAAAACCACATACGGCCACTCTGGTGCAAACCGTAAGTTGCTTTATTAAGCTTACAAACTAGATTTTCTTTCCCTTCTATTGCAAAACCCGGTGGTTGTCTCATAAAGATGCATTCTTTTAGAGGTGCATATAAATAATCATTTTTCACATCGCACTGCAAATCGAACCAACCTTCTGATATTTTCAAGGAAAAGAAAAATCGAACCAATGAAAAATGAATCGTCGGACTAAAAGTCTGATCGTACGATTCAGGGGCTTGTGCATATCCCTGAGCAACAAGTCTCCCACGATACCTAACAATTTTTCCCGATTCATCTCTTTTAACATTGAAAACCCATCTTGATCCGATTGGTTTTTCATTTGCAGGCAAAGGTGTTAAATCCCACACTTTTCTAGAATGCATAACCTCTAATTCATCCCTCATTGAATCTAACCACTGGTCCTTTTGCTTAGATTTAAGAACCTGTTTGTAATTCTTAGGAATTACAATTTCATCATCTAGTCATAAGTTACATAAATTTAAATGAACAGTTTGATCAGAAATTTCACCTTGATATAAATTTTTACCATTAAAATCAAATAAATGTGGCTTAAACAAAATAGCATTTTTAGAACAATATTTTTCAACATCATTTAAAGAACGTAATCGTTTAGAAGAATGTTTCTCATAAAAATAAATATCAGTACGAGATTTATCTGACCTTGGGATTGCTTTCCTCACCCATTCTGTTTCACGCAGCTGGGCGCGTGGTGGGTTTTCCCCATTTTCACTCAAGTCAGAATTTGAATTTGATTCATCCCCGCTCGTCTCGCTTTCACTCTCATCAGAAGATAAGAATTTAGACGGCGTACTCGGGCTTTCACTTCCGTTATCCGATTCGGAATACGATTCATTTTCTGAATTTTCAGAATCTGATTGAATATTTGACCATTTGAGACAGGAACCCAGCACAGCTCCACTAGAGTCACTCTCTGATATATTTTTAAAAGCTTCTTTGTAATAAACATTTTCATTAAAGTTTACATTTATACTTTCAAAAATTTTTCCGCTTTCGGGAATCCAGATACGAAAACCCTTAGTGTTAAATGCATAGCCCAAAAATATACCTTTTTTGGCTTTAACATCAAGTTTATGTCTTTGCTGACGGGGTGTTCCAAGATAACACAAAACACCGAAAGGTTTGACGTGCTTAGCACTTGGCTTACGTCCACCATATAACTCAAAAGGTGTTTTAGTTTGTCCTGAGTGACAAATCCTATTCCAAGTATAATTGAAATAAAGCATAGCATCCGGCCAAAATCTTTTACTTAGCCCGCTTTCTTCCAATAATACTGTTGCAGCATTAGCGGCTGAGCGATTGTACACTTCGGCCAAACCGTTCATCTCTGGACTGAAAATATTGGTTAACTCATGTTTTATACCGTTATCCAAACAATAATTGTCAAAAACTTGATTTACGAATTCTCCCCCGTTGTCAGTTCTAACAGCTTTTACTTTAAGATTTAAAAATCTTTCAGCACGCTTTATGTGCCTTATGAAAATTTCTGGTACTTTGCTCTTTTCACTAATTGGATACAAAGCAGATTTACGTGAAAAATCATCAATGATTGATAAATAAAAACGTTCCCCCTTATTTCCCTTAATATTACATGGACCCCACACATCAGCATGAAGTAATTCAAGGGGACATTTGGACCGTATTTTACCTATTGGTTTAAATGAAACACGTTTAAATTTACCAATTTTACAATTTTCACAATTTATTTTTACATTTTTGAATTTAGGCAGGCCATGGACACACTCAAATTCACCGCTCTTTCTGATACTATCGGTGTTAATATGTGCCAGCCTTCTATGCCACAATTCTAATTTTTCTACATTAGAGCATTCAATTTTCTCATTTTCGAAATGATCATTACTTTTATTTGGTTTTATACTTTCTTGATACGATTTATTATACAAAATTTGAGGTTTTACAAAGTAAATGCCATTTCTTAAACTTGCTCTAAATATAAATCCATTTCGACCAGATATCGCCACGGAGCCGTTTCCCCCTTCAAACTTAGCACCCCCCTTATCGAATTTAGTACCCGATAACAAATTTTGACGCAGATTAGGAGAGTACATTACATCTTTTAAAACAATGATAGTATCATCAAACTTTAATTTCACAGTTCCCATCCCCAAAATGGGGAAAGTTTCATTTCTAACGGCTACAGCCATTTCTTTGTTTCGCAATGGTTTAAAGTCCTAACACGCACTACGAATGTTGACGAAATGATGGGTGGAACCAGTGTCGAAAATAAATTCATTTGGGTCTTCTGATACTTCATTTAGATGTACTTCGGAAATGAAAATGTTCTGGTACTTACATGCTTCCTTTTCCACTGATGGGGAACTGCCTTCCTCTTATTCCGGATTGGTGATCTTGACTTTCTATTTCGTTGTTCGAGGTCCATGTCAACGCTTTTATTTTGACACACAATTTTCTTATGTCCGGGTTTATTACAGTTAAAACAAATTAGTTTCCCTTTTACTCCTTTCTTGTCAAAATTACCCGGTTTCTTTACAAAGTTAGCCCTGCCGATAATTTTATCATCCTCATCGTTTAGTCGAATTCGCGATTCCTCGGCAATAAGTTCGCTGACTACTTTATTAAATGTGAATTCCTGTGCAGTAGTTCTAAGAATAACTTGACAAATATTGTCAAATTCTGAGGGCAAATGACGCAAAATTTGAAAAATCAAATAATTTTCAGAGAAATTCGCGTCTATAGCCTTAATTCTTTCGAAAATTTGCCGAGTACGGGCAGCGAAAAGATTTATCGACTCTTCCTCTTTTATACGACATTGGGATAACTCTGAAAACAATGTCATATGCTGACAACGATTGTCAGGAAAGAAGTGATCTTTCAAAGCCTTCCAGGCATCAGCCGCGTTGACCTGATTTTCGATTATCTTTTTGAAATTTTTCTCCAAATTTAAATAAATTATGGATAGGGCCACATCTTGTCGATTTTGAAAATTACGAATCTCTTGCTCAGTAGCCTTTTTTTCATCATTAGAAAAGGGTTCCTTTTCAATGCCATTTACAATCTTCCACAGACCTCGTTCCATTAGGACAAATTTGATATCCGATGACCAACTCACATAGTTGTCAGACCTTAATTTTTCGATAGGAACACTCTGGGATGCCATGATTGATAAGAACACGAAAAACGCCAAAAATAAAAAAAACCTAATTTCAAAAAAACAACCAACAAAAATCTCAAAATATCCCCGAAAAAAAAACCTAAATAGTGCAACTGTTACAGCTTCCCCCCTGGAACAAGTCCAGGTCTTCCGCTGAATTTAGCAGCCACTATTCTGCCTAACACCAAACCAACTATATCCCCCCATAAAATGCAAACGAAACGCCTGAGAAAAGTTTACACTACACATGGCTTAAAGATTCGATACAAATTTCCAAAAAGTAAAAGAAAAGCTTCTATTTTCACAGTTTTCATTCAACGCCAATGCGGGGAAAACGAATTGAAAAGATTTCCAAACACTTGTCATCTACCGATTCAGAAAAAAGACAAGTCAGTTACAACATTCCATTTCATCACAAAAACACGAAGTCTAATACTCTACTCTGCTGATAATTCGAAAACATCTTAATACATTTATATTACTCATGATACTGAACACGTAATTATTATGATACAATTGGGTAGGGCTGGGCCCATAACCCTTATGATAACTTACGATGTTTAAACGAAAAGCCGAAGGGCTAAATTTCGTAAGTCAGTCAACAATATTACATGCTTATACAAGCAGAGATAATATCACACAGTGGAAGGTGCAGAATCAAAATGTTAATGTGAAGAAATGAACATTGGAAACTTGTTAAAATCTTACCAAAAATTTATTGGTCCATAGTAACTTAAAATAAATAAACTAACAAAAATAAATTCATAGGAATAAACCCTGGCCATAAGTGGAGGCGGAGTTCGCAACTCCCCAACACCTATCGGACCTAACTCACAAGAGGCTGACGAACACAAAAGAAGAGAGAGAGAGAGAACGATTGGAATCGTTCACTATTTATACTTGCCTCATTTGCATATGATTGGGCATCAAAGGATGCCGACCTAAAACTGAAACTTTACACGTGCCGAAAGAGTTGAGAAGTTAATCTAATTTGAATAAAGTAAATTTTATATTACATTACATTAGGAATGAGAACGCGGATAAATATCGTTTACCGATGTCTATCAAATAGTACAAAACAGAACGGAAATAGATATAGAAAATATTTTATTCATATTGATAAAGATAGATATAGATTGATTAATATCTCAGCCAACTTTATTTAAGCGGGCGCCAAAGGCGGCAATCTTGGCGTAAAAAAGTGAATGACAAAAAAAGTGAGTGACTGATAATGCATATCACATTTTTTTGCAACAGTCTTTTTTCCCCATTTTAATGTCATTTTAATCGCTTTTTCCCCATTTCGTTTTTTTTTTCTTTTACGCATTCCACGTTTCCCTTGCGTTCTCCTTTAAATTCCATGCATTTTAAGATATCAACTGTGTGTTTTAATCATTTTTCCGCAATTCTAGCCTTGTGTCTTTTTTTTTTTTCATTTTTTTGTCGAAGATCCGATTTTTTTTCACTTTTTTTTGGTATGCCATTGAAATTCGGATAGCGTCTTTTCCTTCATTATTTGGGCGCCAAATGCTCTCATTGGTTCCCGCGCATTGAGGCGTCCCCTGATCCAATCACTCATTCGCCGATTCACTTTTCCACTCCACTACACTCGGCCTGTTGATCTCCGACGGAGAGGATGCATATCCGTGGCGTGCCAATTTAGCGGGACGGCGGCAAAATCACCGCGATCTGAAACGGAGATTAGCGAAGCTTAGGGCTTAGAGCCCAATCCACGTTAGTCGTAAAGTGAATATGTAATTCTACCTTATTTAGTACTTTTATCATATTAATCAAGATGTGAAGAAGTTTTTTTAATGTTTCAACATGATGATGACATCCCAGTCGTTCATCTTCAATTTGCCCCGCCTGATTGTGTAAGCTAATGATCGTTCAATTCCTCAATAATCCAAAACACTTGTCATGCGGTGGAGAGTTTATGTGATGTCCGATAACTGCGAGCCTTCTAAAGAAGAGCCACTGGAGTACTCGTAGTGAAGCAATGTCCCAACCATGAAGAGCCATTTTCATAAGATCGTCACCCATGCTAGCGTATTCCGATGTCCCCTGCCCGGATCCCTTTTTTTTTTTTTTTTTCCCGCTTCTGAGCAGTCCATCACGCATTTGTCTTCTAATTGCATCCTGAATAAATTTTGTGATCCTGCTCCAATTTTTCACGCTCAAGAACTTTTCAACTTTTGTAATAACAGTTCCTCATGTAATATCTGTTTTTTGTTCCCGGGGTGATCACCCTAGTTGCAAAGCGAATTTGTCATCCATGAAACGTAATGACCTTCTTCAATAAATGTTGTGCGGTGTAATTACTGTGTGTCGTTCCTATCGTCTACATACACACAACATGTTATGAGTCTTTTTTTTTTTATTTTTAAAATTCTTTGGGCATTCAAGGCAGTCGTTGGCCTTAAGTTATTGCGGCGACGATGCTTCCACTTCCACAGCCTAGAAAGTTATATGTTTTATCTTTTAATGAATTTTTATAAAGTCTTCCAAAATTAATGCTACACACCATGACAGTGATCAAACAGCTGCTGTAGGCAGCTGCTTGCATAAAAAGAGTTTTGGCGTAAAAAGACGAACCAGCTGGTCGCCACTAGCAACCAGTTTATAGTAAAATTACATATTTAAAAATCAATATGTTTTTAATTAGGTTCGAGAAATATAGTTTCAAACTATTGACAGACAAAACAAAAATCGTAAGAAAGAAAATACTCCACTTATTATTTTTATGTTTTATCTCATTCCAAAATACTTTCCTATAAAAATTTCCTTAATTTTTGAATAGCTATATTTCCAAGATGCTGTTTATGAAGTGAAAAAAAAGTATCCTGTAATTATCAGCGAGAACGAAGCCAATTAAATGACTTTGCTTTTGGTCACAATCTGATTAGATTCTGACTGCAAATTCCCACCCTTCAAAAATGAAAAACATTTTTTTTAGGGTTTTGTATATTTGTCAATCTAATGCGGAGTGGTTATGCAATGAACAACAACAGTTAAAGGCAGCTGTGGTTTTTTTCTTCTCTAGTCCAGTTTCAAAACCTATCTGCTTTCCTTTCCTTTGTGTTGTCCCCTATGTCAAATGCTAAAAGTCTGCCACTTAAAGAAACCTTTGTACCTGCCCTTCCATTCTTGAGGTTGCATTAATGGACTATAATAACACAGGTGTGTTATTATATCAGATATTTCTACAATTAACTTTCCGTGGTATTTTCATTATTTTACTAAAAATATTTCAGCAGTAAGGGAAAATTCTATCCTGTCAGAGCAGTTCAAAGTGTCGCAGTAACCAGTTTCACTATAAAGCACTGCCATGAAATCCAAAGTCATTTGATATTAAGATTATATGCCATAAGTTCGAGACTTTGAAAAAGTGACATGACATCCAGAATGTCGGGCAAATTTGGGTGTTGCGATAATGAGGTTTGATTGAACTTGATTAATATTTATTAGAAAACTCTTGTGCTTCAGAAATAAAGCTAATAAATATTTCAAAAATCAAAAATATTTAGAAGATGCATATTTAATGCACTTAATCTCAAACTCTGTATAAAAATGAATTTAATTTCTCTATGAGATAAATGCATGCATGCAAAATTTTGTGTACAATGAACAAAGCCATAGCAGTGCTGTGTTTTGGAATTTGGATTGATGTAAAAAATTTACGGGGTACATACAGAATTTGTTTTTTTTTTTCTTTGCTCCTTCTTTGTTTATTTTGTTTCTGGAAAAAAAATGAATATTTTCCAAAAGGATTTTTAATAGTATGCTTTGTATGGATGAATGTATTTATTTATATGTATATATACATATTTATCTTTTTATGTGTATGTATGACTGATTTTTAATTTAAAAATTATTTTTTTAGCACATTAATTATAAGAAGCTAATTTTGTTTGGTATTTTTAAGGTATTTTTCAGATACTGCTTCGATGATTTCTGAATACAGCATGGCTGATACTATAGTAAATATTTATTTTCTTTCTGTTTAATATTTATAATTTAGTATCGATTGTTTAAGCAATTTTCAGTACAATGCACTTTGTATATAAATGTAGGATAAATGTATTACTTTTTCTTAATAATTGATAGATACAGAGAAAGATACATGCATGCCTTTTTAAATGAAACGTAATTTAAAAAATAATTACCCTCTGATTAGCTGTAGTTGCCAACATGCCTGCAGAGCATTAATTCTTAATGCTATGCATAGCTTTAAATTGAAGATATAATTTCTAAATTTCTTTTATTAATTAAAACAACAAGCTCTTTAAAATATATTATGAGTTCAAAACGCTTCATTCTTTAAATGGTGACACAGTTCTCATGAAGACATAGGAAATCTATTTACAATTATGTACAATTAAGTCTTTAACAATTGCTAATTTATCTGTAGCAGTTAGTCATATATCATCAATCACCATAAACTCTACAGTAAAAGAGATATTCACATCTAAGTACATAAAAACAGTACGATAAAAATTGTAGCTCTAACAGCACACAGAGCTAAACACATTCGCAACCAATGGTGTGAAGTCTCTAAAGTTCGTAAAGTAAAGTGTGAAGTCTCTAGGAGAAAGAGTCGCTATTAGGTGTAATCATTCTCAGTGGACAGACGTCCTAAATATGTTCCATAATCCATAACATTCAATTTTAGGATCGTTCTTATTTATATCACTAGAAAATTGCCCATCAAGGTATGACGGGTGAAAATTTCTTCTACATTTGAGCATTGCCTGTTTGGTGATATTTTGATAGTTGAAATGGTAACCCTTACTCCAGTAGATTAACCCAAAACTGTAGTAGGAAATGTTCATAGTTGACTATTTTTTTATTTCTTCATTCTCCTGAAGTACAGTCTTACCAGTAAAACAGTTAAGTTACCGTATCAAGTTCAGCCTTGTCACAATAAAGTCTTTCCCTGCATGTTAAACATTACCAAAAAATACTGTCAAATTATCATACGGTGGAACGAGTTTCATTGTTGAAACATGCACGTTACTCGATCATCGACTATTATACACAGTCCAGTCACATTAATGTGACCACCACGTACTTTCCACGTCAGAGTTAAATAACCAATCACAGAAGGCAGGTGGCAGCACAGTGCAGTTGAGTGTATATAAAGGGTGTGTGAGGGCTTTGGAAAACATTTCAATCGTTGGCGTAATGCAGAAACGAAGCGATTTCTCCGATGTCCGAAAGGGCATGATCATTGGCTTTCGGGCCAAGGGTGGAAGTATTTCCGAAACGGCTGGGTTTGTGAACTGTTCGCGTGCCACCGTGGTAAAAGTGTACCATACATGGCAAAATAGGACTGTCCAAAATCAGCGACGTGGCAAATGTGGTGCACCACGGGCCATAGATGACAGAGGCAAACGACGGTTGCGGAGATGCGTTCGGGCAGATAGACGGGCTACTGTTGAGCAACTGACCACCAAAATGAACCAAGGAGCTACCAAAAGTGTCTCCCAAACTACTATTCAGCGAACATTGCTGCGTCTGGGCCTCCGAAGCAGACGCCTGGTTCGTGCACCTATGCTGACAGCTGTTCGTCGACGACGAAGGCTAGAATTTGCACGCCAGTACAGCAGCTGGACGTCTACTGAATGGCGACAGGTAGCGTTTTTAGATGAATCGCGTTTTATGCTCCATCGGACAGATGGACGTTGGCGTATAAGGCGTAAAACCTCTGAAAGGAACCACCCTGCAACCATTGCCAGAACGGTCCAAGCTGGAGGCGGGAGCATTATGGTCTGGGGAATGTTTTCCTGGCATTCTCTGGGTTCACTGATCATTGTGAAAGGCACGATGGATCAATACAAGTGCGCATCTGTCCTTGCGGACCATGTCCACCCTTACATGCGCATTGTTTTTCCTCAGGATGATGGCATCTTCGAGCAGGGACAATGCGAGGTGCCATACAGCTGTCAATGTACGTGCCTGGTTCGAAGAGCACCAGGATGAGTTTACCGTCCTCCCCTGGCCAGCAAACTCACCTGACTTAAACCCAATCGAGCATCTGTGGGACCATCTCGATCGAGTTGTTCGCTCCATGGATCCTCAACCGCATAATCTAGTGCAGCTGGCCACGGCATTAGATTATGCGGTTAGAGTCGGCATGGCTCAACATCCCAGAGAACACCTTCAAGAATCTAAGTGACTCTCTTCCTGCAACGTCTCGCAGCAGTCCATTCTGCCAAAGGTGGTTATTCTGGCTTTTGACAGATGGTCACATTAATATGACTGGACTGTGTATATATGAGGATTTTTATTATTACAAGAAAGCTTTCTGGGTGCATCAATACTTTGTAGATTATGTCAAACTTTATGAGAATGCTGACAATGAGTGAAAAAGTTTCAAGAAGTTTTAGATCAGATTTCTTAAGTGTGCATCAAGCAAAAAATCGCACACACAATTAGGGTATCTCGTTCAACGTTGATAAATGTCAAGTTGTTCCTTTACCTCTGGGAAATCTTTTACGCCAGTGGTTCCCAACCTTTTTTCCCTCACAAACCCCTTTAAATTCAAAAGAAGTTGGCAAAACCCATGTATAGTAAGTTAAAAGAAGAAAAAACTCCCACACACACGGTAAAATTTGGGAGATTTTTTTCCGCTTGATGTGCTCTTCTGCTTATTACAAGAACGAAAAATGATAGCTAAATACAGCGGTACATACATAGCTACAAACTAAAATGAATACAAAAAATAAACCCAGTGATTGTTCTTTGTAGAGCTTCTGTAGTTCGAAAAATCTGAAATGGCGTATTTGTAACAAAGAAGCTAAGCCCAATGTTTGGTTCAAATATACGAGTTTTAATCTTACATTAGGTTCTGCATTTATGTTGCTTTTGTATTTTTCTCTGTATATATTGAAAATCCTTCTTCACATAGAAACACTGTCCAAAAAAGGGATTTTTTTTCTTCCAGTAAAAAGTTATAAAAGTCATTAAATTTGTCTTTTGTAAAAGGTCTATGGACTCCAGCTAGTTCATAAGGATATAATATGAACATTAATCATTTGAAAGCTGAACACTTTTCTTGTCCTTATGCAAAAAATGCGGAATAAAATAATCACAAATAGGTATATTTACAAAAGGAAAAAGAAACCAGTAAAATTTGCTCTAATTATTACACAAAAGTTAATTTTTACCAACAAAAATAATTTTAGGTTCACTTATTGTGATCGCACTTTGCATATTTTCAGCACACCACAAGAGTTGTGTGGTAGCTGAAGGTCACACTGAAATGGTATAGCATTGAATATTAACGAGTTTAGTTGACTTTTCTGATCAAAAGCTACTCAGAAACCAAGCCATATTAAATTCTTTCATCTGAATACATTGTATTCAAAAGCGGAATTTCTACATTTCATTCTCAACAAAAACAGTAAAAATTGCACCTTGAAATGACAGACAGCAAATAGGCTAGCATTTTGCTTGCAGAGAATATGGAATATGAGAAAGAATTGAATAAATGTTGAACAGAAAACCCTTTGACTGAAAGACTTCATCTCAAACAAGCAAGTTAAAATTCCGCCATTACAATATTATTTTCGTGAACCTCCTTTATCTCCTTCACGAATCCCCAGGGGCTCGCGAACTACTGGTTGGTTACGGATGCTTTATGCTAAACAATCTACTATATACTAGTATCCATCATTAACCAAAGAAGCAGTTGATCTGGGTTTCTTAATTTTTTAGGACTTTAAAACCAGTCAGCGTGGAAACACAGCAAGTGAAAGCTAACAGAATGTTTGGTTTTATCATTTGTTCATATTCACATTATTCTAAAGAAGTTCCACTTTTAAGTAGAAATTTGGTAAGAATTCATCAGCTGTTCAGGTTTAGACTCCTTATCCTTAGAAAGATATTAACTCTTTGGAAAGAGTTCTAAGGGGTTAGTTTTAGGTTAGGGTACGAGGTTAGTAAATTGAGTTTCAAATTTAGATTAGGATTCTATGCTTAAAATGTTTATTATGTATAATCTTGAGAAAAGAAGATTTAAAGGGATACCTGATCTAGTTATTTAAATTTATTAAAATAGGTTTTGTTGATAGGCTAAAATTCTGCATAATAAGGTAAATGCATTGATGATTTTCTTTAAGCTTTTCAAATCACTAGCTATTTTTAAGGAAATTAAGAAAAATTACCTCTTCAACAGTTTTGTAAAAACCGCTAAAATTGTTAAAAATAAGGGCAATCATCCTAATTGTCCTAATTGTATTTATCTGAGGAATCATTGTTACATTTTCCTCACTTGCAGAAATGTTGGGAATGTAATCATGGCTGTCAATTCTAGCCTATTGTTTCAGTGTCAAAATAAAGTATGGCTGATTGTCCGTAAGAGCACATAATTTTGCAAATCAGGTTGCAGGAGAAAATTATTTTAAAATATTGGACTTGATTTGATTGCACTAAAACCCATTCATATTTTATTATTTTAGACTCATTTTTTTAAAACAGAATTATCAATGTGTGTGTGTGGTGTTTTTTTTTTTTTTCCATTTTAAGAAAGAAAATTAATACAGCTATGATTATTCTTACAGGGGTCGAAGTAGTCCTATATATCCTATATTTCCTATATTTTTCAAAAATGTCCTATATTTCCTATATTCCCGTTTTATACCATATATATCTTTTAAAAAGAACTGTAAATAAACTTTCTGACATCGAATTTTTCGTTGAAAGTACGTGCCCAAACGAATTTTAAATTAAAAAACTCAAATGACTAAATTCTACAACAGGCATCTTCTCTCATTAGCTACAGCAATGTGACGTCATTCTATAGTGGGTGGAGTTTCGAGAACTAGTGCTGGTTTTAGTATAGTATGGTATAGTTGGTTTTAGAATTTTGCATTTGGGAGGGGGGGGGATGCAACAGCCGTTTGTTTTGTTTTCTATCATGGTTTTTGTTTTTGTGGGTGTATTTTTGTGTTCAGTGCATTTTCTAATCGGAATGTTCTAATTTTCTTTTTGCAATCTTTTCTTTTTGTGGAATTTTGGGATCGTGGAATGGTTAGTTCCTTATGATGTTAAAACGTATTTTGTTGTAATAAATGGAATTATAATGGCGAAATCGCATCGCTTAACGTTTCGTGTGGAGTTGTTGAACCAGGAGGACATTAATTCTTCAAATTTTGGTGCATGGTGCACTTAAGGAAAAGATGATTTTACCGCTTTTTGCCATTTTTCAGTGCCCATAAACAATAGTGGATTTTCGCAATTGAGGCAGCATGCCAAAACATTCAAGCATAAAGAAAAACTCTCAAAAACGTCAGAAGGATCCTTCCCAAGCTCTGTTTGTTCTTAATACAAAGGATACAAAGGGGGGGGGGGGTAAAGGGTTCAGTTTAGATATAAAATCTAAGAGCAGTGGAATTAGTACTTGGGTCATGAGTGAAAAAAAAAAAAAAATAAATAAAAATTATCTTTGTTCAAATTTTGGTTAGTTATTTATTCTGTAAAGTACACTTTTTTCAAAAATTATTCTTTCAACTACAGGGAAGTCATTATAGATGTAAGGTATTTTGTTTGAAGTTTTTTTTAAACAAAATCATCGATAAGAATAACTGAATAATATATGATATGTATTATTTCTTTTTTCATAGCAAAAATATTCATATAATGTGTCCTATATTTGTCCTATATTTTTTGTGGAAAATGTCCTATATGTGCAAAGTCGGTCACTTCTACCCCTGTTCTTACAACATGGCTACACATTTCTCTTCTGCATTTTAAAATCATGCTGTTTCTTAAATCTTATGTGCAAATACATATTCAGTCTGTGCTCTTGTTACTTTTCAGGATCCAGAAGTCAGACAAGTTGGTAAGTTTTGAAATTAAAAAATATATATTTCATGTTTTGTTTTTATTTTAATTGTACATTTTTTGACTTTACTTTTATTCACCATACCTTTTTTTTTTTTTTTAAGTTTGTCTCCTGTGATGTTTTTTATTGGTTCCAAGGTTGTTCCTCTGTTAGCCAGTGGCTACTATTCATAATTCCTAGTCTAGAGTTTTACGGCCTTGGCAATGCCCATGACCTTTGTATGTGTATAATGTGTTAATGTTATAGTCAAGATCAATATCGAAATGCAGACAAGCAATGAAAGGATAGCTAAAGAGTCCTTTGGGACCAGCTGCATGCTTGAGCAGGGCTTGCCATCTACATCTGTTTTTGAGCCAATTTGGCAGGAACCAGTAGTGTTGTCATAAATTAATGCAAATTGAAGATTCTTTTGTTGTGACAAAATGTGTTAAAGTAAAAACTTATTTTCTACTGTTAGTGATTGAAAGAATTGTTTATCATATCAGGGGTTTTGGGGGGGGGGGGGAGGTAGGATCAATTGGTTAAGTTGTAATTTCTTACCTTCTTGAGCATTTTCGTGTGATCTAGTAGAAACCGAAAAAATTGTTGTTTTTTTTAGATCTATAAATAGTTGACCTTGGAAGCAAATATTAAATTTAAAAAAATTAATTATTTCATGTCTATCGCTAATTATTGTCACATTGATATGTTTCACTCGTAACTAGGTTCACATTCTGCTTTACTTTAAATTTTTAGACACGTATAACATAGCACTATTCAAATTGTTCTGATTTAATTTTCCCAAAACAGTATTTTAGGCCTTCTTGTGAATAAAAGGCATTTATTTATTTATTTTTTATAAAATTGCATTCCAGAAGTGGTGAAAGTAACCAGAAAAAAATTGAAAGCAATGATGAAGCAGATACATGCATATTATAATTCAAAGAAAAAAAAAAAACTCGTCCAAAAGGAAAAGAATTCAATTAAGATATGCCTTGCAATTGCAGTTTTACTCTTTATGATTGAAAATATACAATAAAAATTTCAGTATAGTGTTATGATCATTGAAAATTCTGCACTGGTTATGCAAATTTCTGCATCCAAATTCTTGAAATTAAAAAAAATGCTATTAAATTGGTTTTTAAAAAGAATTTACTGTTATGTGTGAGGCTAAATTTTATTAAATATAAATACTTTAAAGCAGTGGTGCCCAACCTTTTCTATTCGAGGGTTACATCTGACATATTTTTGAGGGCCAGAACACACATAAAATTTCAAAATACTGTCAAACCTCTTTAAACCGCCAACCTTAGCGACAGGTTGAAAGTTGAGCATGGTGGTTTAACAAGTTTTCCCCAAACTTGCATAAATGCATGTTTTCATGAAAAAACATTTGAAGGCATGTATTTTCCTTTCCAAATGAAGTTTAAAAAATAACAGCCATTGGATTTCCAGCAGTATGTCACGGCTCATAGACAGTTCTTTGATTACCTTTTTTTTTCTTTTCTTTTTCCAGAGCTTGAAAAGTATTTATCTCAATAAATTGATGACTTGTGAATTGGTATTTATTCTTAAACTCATAAATTAGAATTTTTTTGTGCATGCTAAAGATTGCTTGCGACATCTTACCAGAAGGAAGCAAAAGAACACCACGTTATAGAATGTTGATACAAATTTGTTTGCTGAAGTCTGCACACAGTGTCCAAACGCAAGTTAAGCCTCAGAATCCTCCCCCGCTGACCAAAATAGAAAAGGGGGGAAAATGAATGCTTTTGTAACAGTAATGAAATGACAAAATGAAAATGCTGAAAAAAGTGGGGGAGCAGATAAGAGATCCGTTTAAATTGGTGGAGCTGTTGGGGACAATGCTTCTTGGTAACAAGAAGGTGGATTAATCAGAAAAAGGGATAAGAAAGCTGGACAATTTTGTTGTGGCTAATGTAGGTGCATTTGTATGGGGCAGTAGTGGCAGGTATGTGTGACATTCATGCTTTCCCTCTGTGGCTTCTCATAGACATTCACTCTCCTAAATGGCTTACCGCCAAGTTTGAATTGCTTGACATGGTATTTCAAGATGGCGGTTTAAACAACAGTATTATCCTACCAAGTATGCAGTTTTCCTTGGAAATCAATAGCAGTTGGCAGACGGCGAGGTGGCCGTTTAAGGATTGAATTTGTATTGTATTCCTATACTGAATGTTTTTTAACCACATTTTTTGGCGAACAGAGGGGGGGGGGGGGATAACAGGGTTTGACTGTATTAAGATTTTTCTAAATAACTTGTGAAAAAACGGAAAAGGAAAGAAAATGACTAACCAATAACTTGTTGTCATTACTATGCTTTTTTTTATTAAATGCATTTGTTTCAAAGACCAATTTCTAAATATTTGGCTTCAAATTTGCAACATTTTCATTAATCGTGCTTTTCAATTTGCAACATTAAACAAAATCATTCGCCACACAGATCAGCTTTGTAGATCATAGGTTGGGCGCCCCTGCATTAAAGGAACCATGCTTAGTAAGCAATAAATAAATACCTTTGTGTCGAGAAATAACAGGAACTGTTTATTTGTGCTAAACAACGTTGGATATTTCCTGTTACATGCTTAGTAAGGTTGAAATTACACTTAATTTATGTAATAAAGATTAGAATTTTAACCTGTGCTTGATTGATAATGTATTCATTGTTTTAGAGCCTGTGACCACAAAAGGCGATTATTTCTGCAAGGTAAGCACTTTCTTATCTATTGTGTATTGTCAATGCTGTAGTTGGAAACATATAGAACTTGAAACTAATTTTCAATATTTGAAATTTTAATTGCAGTAAAAACCAAATATTTCAGTAAAAAATTCAACCAAAAAGATGTTCAACCAAATTCCCCGCATTCAACCGGGGTCAGCCAACTTTTCATTGAATGCTATGAAAAAACTTGAATGGAAGTAGAACCAAATCGTTAAAACATTTCTAACTTATTTAATATAAAAATATTAATATCATATATGATCTGAAAAAATTGAATATTGGTTTTAAAATTTTGATAATATTTTGTTTTAGTCTTAGTAAGTGATCTTTGATCTCTGAAATGTTTTACAAGTGTTGTTCCTATAAATCATAGAAGTTTAAAGGGGGTTTTGAGTCATTTAATCCTTTCATAGCTTCATTAAGCAAAAGTGCAATTCTAAATTTGACTTTCAGATCTTCACTTTTGCTGTCTGAGGATACTACTAAGTCTGGTATTTCTGTAACTGTTGAGATACTACAATTTGCATCATAATCTGTGAATTCTTCAAAATGCAAATCAATATCCAAAAAATCATCAATATTCAGTATATTAACCACTTGATCAGAATCCCCATCCAATATTAATGGAAATCCATATCTCATGAGACAAGGAAAGATGCAGTTTTTTGTTACATTTTTATCACGGGGAATGTGAAGTACAGGGCCTCAAACACATTAATCTTTTTTCATATGCATTTTTCAGTGAGTTGAATAAATATGTGTAAGAATGGTTCAAATCATGTTTATGGTTTCAAAATAGGTATGATTTGTTATTAAAAAACAAGCTGTTGTGGGCACCACATGACTTCTTTTTACTCCAATTTAATGATTTTTAATCAGCACTTAAAGAAACACCAACAGCATAACCTTACCTGATTCGGGGGGGGGGGGATCATGGTATACTCTTAACATCTTCTGAAGACAGTCTGAAATTTTCGTAAACTATGAGGAAGCCCCCTTCCCGTAAAAAAATTCAAATTTGCATACAAAAATCATCAAAATAACCCTTTTTAAAGTTTTTTTTAAAAAATAATTTTTCAGTTTTAGAATGTATTGTCAGCCCTAAATTTTCGGAAACGGCAACTCAAGATTTTTGAAAATTTCAGAGCACAAAATACACCTTGGTCAATGGTCGTGTTTAAGAATGTAGTCTCACGTATGGCAATTTTCTTAAACTTAGGTTAAATTTAATTAAAATAATAATTAAAATAAATCACTTGGTTTGACCCCTGGGATTCATCTTGTAAAAGCCTTGAAATAATAGTGTGTCATTTCCAGTTCTAATAGTGAACTTTGAATTTGTGCTAAAAAAGTTTAAATCCTGTTCAAACTTACATATCGACTTTGAACGGTATGTCAGATACAAGTAGATAAAACCTATAGGGCTTCTTGATATTTTTAGTGGAACTTTAAAGTTATAGATCTGGGCCTGAAGTGTCAGCATAAAAGTTGTTATTAAACTTTAACTAAATGACGTAACTAAAAAGTTATTGCATGTTAATTATAATGAAAAAAACATTAAGATAATAGCTTCTTACGACGGTTAGTGCTCTTTTTTATATTTTATGCACTGATATCTCAGTAAAGAAGGTTCATTTCATTCATGTATCAGATTATGACACAGCCATCTTATATGCAGGAATATACTATTAAAACTTCGCTTAAAAATTCGGCAAAAATCTACTTTAAATTTAAATATTTTATGAATATAGTTCGGACATTGATAAATACTCACAGGCTGATTCAGTTATAGAAAAATCGGAGGTGCACAAGTACGTTGCAGTCTCAGAGTCTGATACAAGAACTAGGGATACATTTCAATCGGATTTGGGTTCATCTTTTTTTTTTTACATTGAAAGAACAAACAACAATATTTTGTCATCCAAAAGCTTCATTGTTTTTGTTATAGGTAGCCCTTTTGTAAGAAAACGCACCTTTTGCAACAGTTTTCATCTAATACTGCTTACGGGAACCCTTAGCATAATGAACTTTCACGCTACCACGAAACTAAAATTTTAAGCTTCTTGCATGACACAAAATCCAAAACACTGATTTAAACTAATTAACTATTTACAGCACATTTACAAATAACTCAGCCCAAACAAAAACACAGTCTAAAAATCACGACAGAAAGGAATAATTTACATAGATTTTACAAAAAAAATATTTGCACACTCAAATGCTTAATCAATTGAAGCGATGCCTGCAGCTCTGGAAATAGTTTCATAATAACTATCGTCGATTAAATTTGTTGCATAAGAAGCGTTAGGGCGGCAGACACTTCTTCGTTACTTTTCATTTTTTGGGACCTGAAAACGGTGCCTTATAAAAACTGTCTCAAGCAGAGCTATATATCAATAGAAAAATGACATGTAATGCAACAAAAAAAGGAATTCAAAAATTATTTACTTTTTCTTATGGTTTTGTTCAGGTTTCTTTTTTTTCAAGCAGTCATTTTCACTGCTCAAATGCAATGAAACTTATAACAATTACAAAGTACTGTCGCAGATTAAGAAGGGCAGTTGTGACCATCACCCCCCCCCCCCTCCTTGTATCCACCCCTTCATGTTATGCCCAAAAAAATTTGAATTGAAAAAAAAAATTACTTTGATTAAGTTTTTAATTTTTTAAAGCAAACTTTCAAATATTGTTGTGAGTCTGGGGAGAAGGGGGGTCATGACTCCCCTAACCCCCTCCCCTTATATCCGCCACTCTTCCACTGTGTGTATATATGAATTCATACATTTATGTTGCAATTGAAATCTGTTGGATAGCTGTGCCAACAAAATAATAAACTACTTTAAATTTTTCTAATAGGTTTGTAACAGCCACATGAACTCCGAAAATATGTGGATCTCGCATGTTAATGGAAAGCGTCATCTGAAGGTATCTGTTTTTTTTTGTTTTTAATATTTTTTGTAATTCTCTGCTATTATCTAAATTTTATATCTCATGCATTCATGCACAAGGTTGAGTTAAATTAGCTTGAAATTGTCAGAAAGGGGGGGGGGAGGGAGCCGAGTCCATGAGAAGCAATGACCAAGGTACTCGAAAGTGACTTTCAAAGTAGTTTTGAAAAAGCACCAAAATGTTGTTAACAAAATGAAAAACTTGATAGCACATCATGAGGCGCACATTTCATAGTATCGAAATAATCTAACACTGAATTACAAAAGACTCTTACCTCTTAATGAAAACACTGATGATTGGGTGTGAAAAATTTTTCTTCCTACTACTTGTTTTTCATATCACTACACAAAACTGAAATGGCGACCGATGGAGCAACCAAAACACGAGCATTGTTGCCACGACATGCTCGTCAATTTCCCACATTCACACGAATTTACCTTCCCAGATGACAAGAGAGAGCAAGGGGTGCCCAAGGTGTACAACCTTCCCCTACTCTATTATTTTATTACGTTCTAGCATCTTCTACTTCTTAATGGTATTTCACATCTTTTCGTTAGTACCATTAGAAAGAACAGAATTTTTCCTATAAAAACAAGTTTTTTTTTTTTTCTGATAGTGTTCTTTCAGATAAGGATGAAAAAATGTGCTTCAAATATTATGCAGTAACGAATTACCATGTTGGGTTAAGGTTACAAAAAGTTTTATTGCCTTGGAAGTCTGAAATTTTGGGAACTTTAAGTACTTTTGTTTGTCAATACTTTCTAGTATTTTTGTGTGTTTGAGTTAATTGACTTTTGTGTGTAAGGCATGTTAAACTCTTGACAAAATGTAGTGGGCAATTTTTTCCTGGATTTTAGAATGTAATAAATTCTGAAAAAAAATTTCATTGGTTCGTACTTCATCGTCCAAATTTCAAAATTTGGACTATTTTCAAAATACTTGTTTTTATTGGGTTACAGTTACAAAGCGTAGATATTGATGCTGTAAAAAAAATTGTCATCCAAAGTAGAGATGCATCGATTAATTGGCCACTTTGCAGATTAATTACAATTCTCCAAATTTTGCCGATTAATCGGCAGATTTTTTTAAAAGGTATTTTTTCTAGTATACCTTTAATAAGAAACTATGATGAACATTTATTAGCAATAGATAAATTAATTTTCTGCAAACATTACTATATTATGTAGTAGGAAAGTGTTCAGAGTAGAAACAAAACAAATAGTTGAGAAAGTTCAGAAAACTGAATGAAAAATTGAGAATAACCCTCACTGCTGATTATAATCATATGTCACTATGTTGAATAAAAATGTTGAATTTACGGACTTTTAAGTTGAAACGGGAAAAACATGAGTAAAAAAATACCCCCCTACCATATATTTGTAATAAATAAAAATAACTTTCGATCCATTATCAAGTCAATATTTATCCCTTCCTGGGCACCTATCTCCCTCTCTTTTCACATACCTTGCAGCTACTTTTTTTAAAAAAATGCTATTAATATTATTTTTATTTATGTTTTAACCAACATAAATATAACAGAAATAAACAAATGTCTATGTGATACCATTGCAACCTCCGCTTAATTCTCTCCAACAAAAAAGAAAAAATACTGATGCTTTTGTTTCATTTTCAAAGAAAAAAAACAGGACCATTTCTTTAGTTTATGTTCATTATACTCTCTGCTTTTGATGACACTAAAATTTTTTTCCCAGTTATTTTGTTCCTTGTAACTATACATATGATTAAATCATACATTTTATGACTTAGGGTTTGGTGGGGTAAAGTGGTCATAAAATCGCAGGTTTTCAACTTAGGTGGATAATAAATACAACATTCTTTAAACACTTCAATTTTTTTTATTGTTATTTTACATTGTATTATTAAAGAACACGGTACATTGAATTTTAGGAAGAAAAACATTGATTTTGATAGTTTTATAGCACTTTCTTTTCCTTATGTTTTTATGACCACTTTACCCCATGGGGGGGGGGGGGAAGTGGTCATAGCATGGGGTAAAGTGGTCATATTTAAAAATAGATGCAAAATCATTGTAAATAACCCTAAAACTTGTATATTTCTGTTGTTTTTATAGTTACAAGTATATTAACTAGTACATGCGTGTACGAATATATTCGTGTCGTGTTATACACAAGTAAACACGTTCCTATATGAGTAGATGCATGTATACATCAGATATATGCATCCACGTGCCTACTCAAGTATATACGTGTATATACGAGTATATAAGTATATATATGAGTACATAAGCATGTATACGTGATTACCTACAGGAGTGTGTGCGTGTCTACATAAGTACATACATGTCACGTGTATACACGTGTCATGTGTATACGAGTATATACGCGTAAAAAGGAACATCATATGCTCGTATGCACTTGTATCTCAAGAAAATACGTGCATACTTGAGTATGTATGTGTAAAGTAGACGTATATACGCATATATAAGTGTACATACATACATATACGGGTATATACGAGTTAATTCGTAGATACATCCAGTGCGTCTTTGGGGTATGTATCTACTCACGTATGAAAGTTTTTCAAAACTTTCGTTATTGCAACAGAGAGTGCTTTGTGATTGCGAAACACATTTATTACAGCTGCAGGCCGCAAATTTCATCAATCGCTTTAAAACTTTCTTGAGACCTAAAATGTTGTGTAAAATTGTCTTTGTGTAATAAATTTGACTTTTTTTGCATCCATCAATTTCTGGCTTTGCGTGCATGTAGCGGGTCAGCATTGTGTTTGTGACCGTATGTTCCTTATGATTCTTGCTTCTTATCCTCCCTTCTAACACCTTTTAATAATTTGCTCAAGAGTTTAAACCCAACCTGTATACTTATATTTCTTATGCTTGTATGTAAATGTCTACATGAGTACGACCGCGTATATTACGTGTCTACCTGAGTATATAAGTTTTCATGTATATATGAGTATAAGCGAGCATATACGTGTATAGTAGAATGTATAGCTGTATGGATAAAAAATACTTAGACCTACCCATATACGTATTTATTGGCGCATTTATGTGAATACGCTTATGTATGTGCCTAAATGAGTATTTATGCGTATATATAAGTATATACTCGTATTTTCAACCCTGATTACTATAAAAACAATACATATTAAGTAAAACTAATATTTAATCAGTATCTGCCTTATACTTAAAGATTAAGTGACATTAGAAGAACAATATTCTTTAAACCTAATATTATGACCACTTCACCCCATCTTACTTAAATTGTTCTAAAAAATTACCTAAAATAGATTCAGCTAACTACTAATGAATAAGAGTTCTTGAGACATGTAGGAAGCTTCCTGTACAGTCAATCTGTTCCTAATTCTAACAAACAAAATTTCCCAAGGAAGTTAAAATAGGTGTTTAGATTTTAAAATTTTTCATATTCACGCAAAATATTTTTTTTTTACCAAATAAAATTTTGCCAGTTGTAAAATTTTGTATTCAAAATGTAGTTTCTAACTGCCCTACTCTAAAATAAAATTTTCACATTCATTCGAACATTTATTTCCAAGCTATAGCCATTTATTTGATGTATGACCACTTTATCCCATTGACCACTTTCTCCCACCAGACCTTACTCTTTAAATTATAAATTTTTGATCCAACAAAAAATTTGTTATCATTAAAAATCATTGGATTATAAAAAGAACATGTACATACGTACCACCCATGTCCTAAGTGTCCATCAAAAGCTCTCACTAGGAAAAAAGCCAGTTTTCAATGCGCTGTAACTCCTTCTTGTCCCCTTCATTCTTCTTTTTGTTAGTATCATTAGAAAAAACAGATTTTTTTCCTATAAAAATAGGTTATCTTTTGGATGGGATGTTTCTTTTGGTAAGGATGAAAAAATGAGTTTTAAATACTGTCAGTCAATCACAAGAAAAGCTCATTCTGCAATATATAACGGATTTTGATTGGCATGGAAACTAGTTTATAGTAATTTTACAACTACTATTTAACAGGAAGTTTTTTTTTTAAATTCTTCCTTTAAAAAGTTAGTAAGAAAGTTAAATATGAGAGAAACAAAAAAACATCTTGTTCTGTCGGTTGTTTTCAGCCTGTTTCAAAAACAAGATATTTTTCTGTTTCTATCATATTTAATTTGCAAACTAACTTTTTAAAAGAAGAAAAACTATTTTGGACTAATAATAGTTGCAAAATTACTATAAACCTTAGCCATCGCCATTCGTTATATATTGTAGAATGAGCTTTTCTTGTGTAAGAAAAATAATATTTCAAGTATTTTCATCCTTATCTAAAGCAACGCCATTGAGGAAAAAAAAACTTATTTTTATAAGAAAATGTTTTTTTTTTCTAAGTAATCTAAGGAAAAGAAGATTGAAGGTGACAAACTTGAGCTACAGCTCATTTAAAACTGGCGTTTTGTTTCATGTGAAGGATTTTGATGGCCACTTTTGGATGACAACTTTTTTTACAAAATCAATGTTTAGGTTTTGTAACTGTAATCCATTAAAACAAGCATTTTGACAATAGAACCAGGGGAGTTCTCATTCACCCTTGGTTCCCAAATGGGTATACTCCATATATCCAGTATACTCTCAAAATTTTTTTAGACATATTATGTATATGATTGCATACTTTTTGTCGTCACTTTTTTGTTCAAATATAGTAGTTAGCCTTTTTTTGCGCTTGTATAAAATTTTTCCTACTAAAGAATTACTAAGTGTCTTTTAAGTAAGGTAAGTTCTACTGAGGGGCTGTAGTTGTACTAGTTGACGGAGTGGAGGTATAAAATTGCCGAAGAAAGTAGGAAATTGCTATCTCATTTTAACCATTAAACACTAACTGGAAAGTATAAATCGTTATATTATTACTTTGGCAAGAACCACTAGTCACTTGACAGGGAATAACTCAAAACAAGCGTATAGAAAAAGATATCCCTTTAGATGATTTGAAAAAAAAAAATTAAGGAGAAATGTCCCCATAAGTCTCCCAACTTCTCCAAATGTTTATGCTTTTGAACTTTTTATCTCTTTAGCACCACAGAAGAATGTTAATGGCTAATATAATACTTTTTTTCTCTCCCAATAAAAATAATAGCCATTAAACAGTCTGAAATGGAAATAAAACGGGGAGCGCCATTTCGAAAGAGTGGGGACATAACGGGGACAAACGATGGTCATATTTGGTTTCATGGGATCATTTTACATAAATCAGTAAAATTTATGCCAAAAGCCCCCGCAGCAAAGTGTAACTGGCAGTTTACTGTATATATTTAAAATTTTTATTTTGATTCCTTGTTTTAATTGCACAAAATGTGCAACTAGCAAATTAAGTAATGAGCAATACTTGATTAAATTTTTAGCCTTTTGTTCTATTGCTATGCTGTTTTAAATTGATTTCAATTGAAGATATTAGGCATTAATACAAGTATATGGTTTTTTATTTCAGAATGTAAACAAAGCACCTGGAGGTAAGTAAAAATATTCTCGAGATTTTTTTAAAGTAAATAAATACTTGAAGATGCTTTTTGTATTTTTAGCCCATTAACAATTTAATTAAATATGCACACAATATTTCAACTGAGGAAGCAATTCTGTTACTGTATACATTTATGTTTTATCAAAAATAAATGTATACAGTCGTCCCTCGCTACTTTGCTACTTCAAGTTTCAACTTTCACAACTTCACTACATTGCGTTTTCTTTTTTTTTTTTGAGCAATCACGATTGCTTATTGTTCTCACTTGACTGTTTTTGGTGTTCCTATGATTTTATTTTCCCACCAGCACCCTCCGCAGCATCACTGTCGACCAGCTCCTCACGATGCTGCACCTCTAGCTAGAACAGTGTCCAGGTTGCGTCAATATCCTACACCTACATGCATACATACATGCACCTATACACACATATATATACAGGGGCGGACTGGCTGACTCTGACCCAGTCGGCAAAATAATACTTTGGCCCACTTCTGTAAATTAGTCGAGCAACAACATTAAACTACCACTAGTTCCTATTTTTCTTTAAGTTCCTAAACCAAGATTTAAAGTTCTAAAATAGAAAATTATGAAACGTAAAATATAGCTTACACTGACACATTTTTTTATGTGCCTTGAAGGGATACTTATGTCATAAGACTGAAAAGGCACACCTTTAGGCTTCTATACTGACAACATAGGAAGGACACGAGGAAAGAGATGAGGAACCAGGTAAATGACACCGGAAATTTTTTGAAATTGGTTGATCTATATAGGCCTAAGAAAAGAATCGGGACACAGGGTTCTAGTTCCCTTCCAAGCGATATTTTCAAAGTTGATGTCAAAAAACACAATTTTACAATTTTCGGTAGTGTTCAGTGGAGGGAAAACAAGGGGTTCCTTACAATTTTGTTTTCTTCACTTTTTTTTTTTTTTTTTCAAAATTGAAGTCCATTTTAGTCTATCTTTGTTTACAATAGAATGTCGGGGGATCTTCCCAGAAATTCTCTGAAATGGGAAGTTTTAGAAATGCAATTTTAGGCTACCCTTAGTAAAATTAATGTAATGTTATGGAACAGCATAGGGAGCTCTCTGCAAAAACGTTTAGAGTTTGAACTATTAAAAAATGCAAAACTAACTTTGGTCACTTTTGAGGGAATAGGAGGGTCAGTGATCTCTAGGGCTCGACCGATGGCATTTTTTGGCCAATGGGCCGATGCCGATTGTTCAAAGATGGCCAATGGCCGATGGCCGATTGTTTTCCTCCAAATGGTCGATGCCGTTGACCGATGGCGAAAAAAAAAATCAAACAGAAATAAATTGATAAGATTGTCAGGGATTTAAAGGATCATTCATTCATTTCACTTTACTTCCTTTCTACTAATAAGAAATTGTACTCACACAAAAAAAAAAGCAGATTTCGATCTATATTTCTATTTTACGATTACTAAATTTATACTTCACAAGTTTTTTTTCCCCACATCTGTACATGCATATTTCCCTAAGAACATATAGATGACCGAAATATCCATTTTGAACGCCTCCTCAGCTAATTATCGCAAATTCTCTTGTGATGTCTTCGTGCGCATAAAATTGCATAACTCAAAAACGTTATGAAATAGAAAGTTGAAAACTCATATGTACGTAGTATGATCTAAAAGTTCGAGGACAAGTTTTATAAAACCTTACCCTGAATCATTCACATTACCGAAGCACATCTACCTACAAAATAGTCAGCTTGAACGACTATGCACTTCTGCCAACATTCGTGTAGCTTTTAGAAGCACTCCTGGAAGATATTTTTCGTAACCTCCTGCAAGGCCCCTTGCGCTGCTGGTTTAACTTCATCGTGGGAAAGAAGGCGACTTTCATGTTGAAGATGCACGGTTTGATTGGTCAATACTCTGATATGTCAAACAAATAAAGTAACGTTTCGTAGTGGTTAGCTCCACGTGACTTTTACCTGTTTCCAGCAAAAAAACATTTGCATGGACGCCGCTTTCTTCTGCCAGGAGAAGATAAGGCTGCATCATAGAAGGTAGCAAAAAATGGCTTCAAGGCGTGTTCCCAAAAGTTATATGAACACTGGCAGAAGTACATAGTCCCTACCAGTGTTCAACAGGGTTCGTACGGGTCATGGAAATCCTGGAAAGTCACGGAAAAAAATTAACAGAATTTCAGACCTGGAAAAGTCATGGAAAATTGAAATTTTCATTGAAAGTCATGAGATTTTTTTTCAAGTCATGGAAAAATGTCCTGGACAAAGAGAAAGGAACAGTAGCTAAAGGAGCATTAAAAATCTTGAGTGATTTAACAGTATAGCATGTAAAAGATATTAAAAGCGGAAAAGTGAACGTTTCAAAAATCAAATCTGAATTTTTAAATCTCATTGCATCCACTTCTGTCGCAGCCGCTTGCCATTTTTTGCGATGTGATTTTACTGCTTGGACATCACTTATTTTGAATTTTTTGTTATTTTCAACACTTCTTATGTTTTATATTCTGTAGTAGCAAAATTTCACGTTCTTAGTTTCGCCACGCCCACTCAAAAAAAAAAAAAAAAAGCAATTCAATTGCATGCAAATTCGATTCCATCACTCATAAGGACTTCATTATTAAATTTATCAGAGTTTATCTTAATTTGTTGAATGTTTTAGAAAATAAAGATCTATAAGTCAGGCGATAGAATACAGAAAAAGAGGAATTCCAATGCTCTAAAACAGTAGTGCCCAACATACGGCACGCAAAACTAATCCATGCGACCCACTACTACGTTCAATGTGGGTATTACAAGTGTTCTGGAATTCCTGAACCTATTAATTTATAAGCATTTGAAAATATGCAAATTTGTAAACAAAACAAATATACTTTTGAAGCAGAAGATTGATTCATTATTGAATTTTTTTTTCAAAAAAGATCTGGTTTAGAAACATAAAGAACTAAACTATGTGGCTTTACTTTAAAGAACCAAAATACTGTCAAGTTACGTGGATGATTAAAGGCACTGTTGACACTAAAAGAAAACTTTTGAAGCAAATTTATTGAAACTTAGTGATTGACTCATTCAACCTTTGTCCCATTCAATATCATTCTGCGTGTTAAAAAAAAAAAAAAAACATTTAAGCATCATCGTATTTGTTTCACTGCATTTTTACTTTACGAAAATTTATATGTTGAAGACAAATAAGAATAATTTTTTAAGTGTGCACTTATATTTTTTCCATTACGAGTAAGTGCTTCAATGAGGCTGTGGCATTCATATAGACATTTTGCTAATGCTCATTTCCAAATATTACCAAGTTTGAGATTAAAAACTGCTATTCTCTTCGTGTAACGAGGTCATAGAAATTTTCATTGAAGTCATGAAAAAGTCTTGGAAAAGTCATGGAACTTTTTTTTATCCAAATAGAGTATGAACCCTGGTTCAAGGTGACCTTTTGAAGGTGGATGTGCTTCGGTAATGTAAACTATTCTGGGTAAAGTTTAAAACAGCTAGTACCCAAACTTTTGAATCGTACTACGTACAATCTGTATAGAGTGTAGTTATGCTTCTCCTTTTCTGACTGCTGTACAATGAAAGAGAAAGAACAGCCAAAAAATAAAAGAAAAAAAAAAGAAAGAAAGAAAGAAAAACAAAGAGACTGTTTAATAACCAATTGATTTGTTTTTTTTTAAATTGAACATTCAGTAATATTGTAATAATGTGGATTTAGGTACATTAAACATAGTTAAAAAACATTAAATTATGTTAGATAAATAAATACCTTTGTGCTGAACAGTAAAGTAAGACAAAACAATGTTAGAAGAAGCACAAATTTGCAAATTTGTGCTTCTTCTAACGTTGTTTTGTCTTACTTTATTAAATTATGTTGTTTAATCATTAAAAAAAAAAGCATAAAACTATGAAACCGTCAACAAACTATGCAATTAAAGTGGAAAGATTGCACGTAGACATTTTTCAGTCATCAAATTAAACAAAAATGGTAACAAATAAATTACAATATTCAATCAAAATTGGAACATTTTTATACTTATTTAAAATTTATGAATAGAAAAGTTTGAATTTTTCATAAAAGCTATAACAGTGACATAAATTTTGCGGAAAAAAGAAATAGCCATGAAAAAAGCGAGGTTCTTAAAACGCAGCTACAATAAACAAACTCAATATTTACATCAAGTTAATAACTGAACACATATAGGTACTACTTGATCTAATGTTTACACATATATTATTGAACAATTTGATTGTTTAATTTTTTATGAAGCTTTACAAACAAGTTCAAATTAAATTTTTCAATTTAACAATAATTTTTTGAAATTTAAAAAATTGCATAATAGAAAATCCTTGAAACTTTTCTATAAAAAACGAAAATATCTTATTCTTTGATTTTATATAAATACATAAAAATAGTTACTTACAACAGAAAAAAAATCGATCGCTATTAATGATGCAAAACAGATGGCGCATTACGAAATATAGGTGAAACAAGTATGAGAACTACGCAAAAAGACATTTCTTGACTAAAATAAATAATCGATAAATATTTAAGAAATGCTTGAAACAATGAGGGAGGGTTAGGGGGATCACTCTCTGATTTTGGAGTAACTCACACTTCGGCCTCATTTTTACTTCCTTTTACAAAAAAGGAAGTATTGTATTCGCGAAAAAAATTTTACTCGAAAATCAGCTTTAGTTTCCATTTTGCTCACCCCTGAATGAATGTTGAGTTTTTTTTTTAACCCGACCACACGCGGATAAGTGCCTAAGAACGTATAGACCCCCCGAAATATCCATTTTGACAATATCCGAGTTAATTACAACGAATTTTCTCATGACGTCTGTATATAGGTATGTATGTCGCATAACTCAAGAACGGTATGTCCTAGAAAGTTGAAATGTGGTACGTAGACTTCTAGTCGGGTCTAGTTGTTCACTTCCCCGTTTGGTTGCAATCGGGTGTTTTTAAAGGTGCTTTTGCCCCTTTTTTTTGGGGGGGGGGAATCATTGTTAATCTCGATGCAAACTCATGTGGTGTTATAATTTGGCGGACACTTGACGATAATTTGCCAGTCTTTCAGTCGCCTAGTTTTGTTACCAACTTGGTGACAAATTCAGTGATTTAAAAAAAAAAAAAATATATTTTTTAAAAATCTGGTTTTAATTTGACCACTGTTGGTGATATTTAGAGAGTTAACTATTGAATCACATTAAAATTGCCAATAATGGGGAAATAACATTAAGTTGTTGTAAAAAGAAGTCATGTGATGCACACTCGGCTCGTTTTAGTACAGAAACGCTACCACCAACGCCTCGGAAGAGTTTCTGTATCTACTTCAGTACTTCCGAAGAAAAAATTCAAAAGTCTTTTTGATTTCCAAATTATGTCACCATTCAAAACGTCTTTAATCAGTTTCTTACATTAATGCTCTAAATTCTTTCTAAACAATAGATAAAGTTTCAAAAAAAATCTCTAATTTTATGAATGTTATTAGTTTTGAACAACTCAAAAGTACAACTATAGTTTAATTTCAGAAATTGAGGGAGTGGGAGGAGAGGCATGCAAGTATTCTTGGAAATTAAAAAAATAGAGTTAAAAAATATCATAAACATTGAGCAGAAAAACCCTTTCAAAACTTGCACCCGAGTTTGTTTTGAGGTGCAGTGGTGGATTTAAAATATAGCAAATGTTGCAATTGCGCAAGAGGCCTCATAACCATAGGGGCATCGTAGGAGTTACAAAAATGCTTCTGATAAATGTTTTATGACTTCTGTGATAGAGAAATAGGGCCCCAAAATGTATTTCGACGGGCCCCAAACTTGTAACTCCGCCGAAGCGATACAGAAAAGACTGCATTACTGTGATTCATATTACAAATATCGAAAGATAAAAAATTACCATCGGTTCAATGAGAATCTAATAAAATGACACAAAAACCGATTTCGCCATCTGATATTTGTTTCCATGGTCTCCAATTCGGCCATATATCACCAAATGATCGTCAGTCTGAGACGCCATATTAGTTTTGCATTGAAATAAGTAATTAAGAGCCAAAAAAAAAGAGTAAACAGGCTTTTAAGAACACGCGATCGAAAGCAAAAAGGGAAGTGCACAACTGTAACGTACGCACACCCCACATGCGAAAATTTATCCTTCTACAGCTTACCATTTTTGAATTATAACTTATGAGAGATGCATACATACATCCAGCAGCAAGAAACAACGCAATAATTAACTTGTTTGGTACCTGAGAAAGCAGTGTTAAAAACTCTTTCAGGGGTAACTGATAGGGGTGTCACACTGAAATTTAAGTAAACAATTTTATATGAAAACAATAACTCCCTTTACTTTGTATTAAGAAGTAAAACAGCAAAGGTCCTTTTTTTTCAAAAACATCGGCCAATTCCATCGGCTTTTCGATGTTTTTTAAGGCCGATGGGCAGATGTTTCCTGCAAGTTAGCATCGGCCGCCGATGCCGATGGCTAAATTGTTGAACCATCAGCCTCGATGCATCGGTCCAGTCCTAGTGATCTCATTTGGAAGCATCTAAAAACTGAAGTATACTTGACCCAATTTTAAACTACATTTCGTTACTATAATGAATCTGGTGACTCTCCTTCGAAATTTTCCGACATTGAAATTTAAAAAATATAATCTTATATGTTTGGAAACATTGAAAGGAAAAGAGAAAGGTTTCTCCCAAGATTTTTTTTTAAGGGCAGCGTGCCTTCCGCATTTAAGCTAACCTTCGACCCCTGTCCTTGAAACGTCACTCTTTCGTTTCAATCATTTATCCTCAAGAATCTGATTAGAATATCTGAATGCTTTTTGCATTACCTTTAAAACTAAATATCAAAAAGCTTTTTAATATTTTAAAAATAATTACTATCGAAAACACTTGAACTTTGTATGTTCCTAGTGTACCAAAAAGTAAAAGAAGCACATTTTTTATTCAACAAAACTTCTCTACCCTTTTATCTGAAAGTGCACTACCCCTTTTTTGGTCCGGAGGAAACACTAGTTCTCTCTGGGCATTTTTTTCTGAAACTGAAATCAATTTTTGGCTATTGAGCAAATAAAAACGTTACGAAGCTCTCCCATAAAAGTTTCTATAAGTGAAATTCTAAGCTATCTTTAGTGAATTTAAGGGAATGCCTAAGGTTCGAAGACTTTGACAATTTTTCAATATTTAAGGGGGTCCGGGAAACAAAATGTGTCAAATTTTGCATTTTTTTTAAATCATTTAAAAAACTTCTCTTTCTTTTACTGCCTAAAAGGACGTTTGAATCTTGTTTCTATCTTAATTAGAACGAAAGACATAATTATTTTTTTGCATTCTTTTAACTAATATACTTTTAAACTTCAAACACATCTCTCTCCATGATGCAATTTTCCCCGATTTTTTGCATTCAAACTCTTATAAGTCAAGAACTGATAAAGACAAAGCAATGAAATTTGAAGCATATCTTTTTCAAAAAGTTTACTTTGATTTTAATACGGTGAATTTGAAAAAACCATTACTTCAAAAAATATGATCTTTTTTTAAAGTATGTATGAATTTTTCGAAATTTTTCTTGAAATATTTTCTATTTTATTGAATTCATATTTTTTAAATCTTCGAATAAAAATTAAAACTTAGATATTTGTGCATAGTTTTTTTTTTTAATTTCAAAATTGACCAAGAATATTTTGAGTTTTAGCAATTTAAAGCAACCCCATTTTTTTAGAAAACAATAACTAAATTTAAATATATTTTTATAATATTTATGTTATGATTTTGCGAATCAAACTGATGGTGAATCAGTGCAAAAAATTTCAAAACTCTAAATTGTGTAATACCATTTTTTTTTTCAAAATGTGTCCCGGAAAACCTAAAATCTGTAATATACAATTTCCTTCTTAGGCCTTGATGCAAAAACTAAGAACCAGGTAAGTCCAGACTCACTCATTTTTGGTAAGACCTATAAATAACATTAGTGTCCGATCGAAAGGCTTATATCTTTCCCATATTATTTACTAGAAGGCAGAGGTCTAATCTTACATTTGTGACCCATTGTTGCACCAATCGGAACAACCAATTCTCCACAAGCAAAAATGAATATTTAAAAAAGCAAAAATTTAGACTTAACTGGTTCCTGTATCAAAATCCCCTACCTTGTGCATGCCGCTGCTCATTTATCAACATCCCAAAGCATGGCCCACACATTTATAGCAGGGCCGAAGCCACTTTGTCTAGTGGTGCAGACCAATTGTTGTTAAAAGACATACTAATATAAGATTTTAAAAGCTCTTTTTTCGTCCCCGACCCTTTTTCAGGCCGCATTGGACCCTAATTTTTCTGGCCCCCTCCCGTTTCCTCAATGTGGGAGCCATGGACCCCAGAGCTCTAAAAAGTAGAGAGAAAGTTGACAAAGAGAGGAAAGCATTCGCACCTGTAGACTTCGGCTATTTACTTTGGCCACTGGGCTAAGGATGGGAGAAAAATAAACCTGCTTCCAAACATTTTTTTCCCATAGAGTGAACAAATTTCATTTTTACTTCTATTATTACACTTTAAAAAATGTTAGATGTGAATTGAACGTATAAGTTCAATAAAAAATTGCTTTAAGTGGCCCACTCTGCGGTGGGCCCAGTCGGGATTCCCCGACTAGCCGACCTGGCCAATCCGCCCGTGCATATATACATACACCTATACACACATACATACACCTACACACACACCTACACACTCACGTACACACAACTACCCACACACTCATGTCTGCACACAGACACAAACACATATGCCTACACACACATACCCCCCCACACACAACTACCCACACACTCATGTCTGCACACAGACACAAACACATATGCCTACACACACATACCCCCCCCACACACAACTACCCACACACTCATGCCTGCATACAGACATAAACACACATTCCTACATACATACCCCTGCACACAAACACACATAACCCCCCCACATACAAACACATACCCCCCCACATACAAACACACATACCCCCCACACACAAACACACATACCCCCCACACACAAACACACATACCCCCACACACAAACACACACCTACATATACTCACACACTCGTGATTGCGAAAAACATAATTTGAATTCTAGATGACAAAATTCAAACTATTTTTTTAATGCGCTCATATAAAATTTTTCCTACAAAAGAATTACAAAGTATGCCTTTTAAGTAAGGTAAACTCTTCTGAGGGGCTGTTGTTGTATTACTTGAGGGAGTGAAGGTATAAAATCGCCAAAGAAAGTGTAGGGAATTGCCATCTCATTTTAACTGTTAAACACTAACTGGAATGTTTAAATCACTGTATTATTACTAGGGGACAAATACATCTGTAAATGGTGTTCGACAATATACTAGCTTTTTAAGTTGTATACTTAATACCTTTAATGAGGATAAATGTAGAGGAAGGAAGGGGGCACATTACTGTCACTAACTGGCAATTAATTCATCATCAAACAATTTGAGCGATTTCATAGATTAGTAGTAGTGTGTAAGAACTGCATGTGTGTGTGTACTTTGTTTCTGAATAATTAACAATGCGATATCTATCACTTCTAATCTATCACATTTTCTCTTATTTTGTGCATTGGCCAAGTAGTATTGGCAAAGTAAGCAGGGACGACAAGAGGTCATTTAAAACTTCTCCCCCTCTCTCCTTTTCGGCATTTGTTTTTTCTGTAGTTACGAACTAATTGTTCATTACACTGCCTATTTCTTCTGCTACCACGGAGCGATCGTTTTCAACATTGCGCCGTCTCAAGTCCTATTTAAGAAGCACAATGATGCAAGAATGCTTAAATGGATTAGCACAGCTTTGTATCAACAAAGATACAGTTGTACAACCAGATGAAGTTTTTGAAGAACTAACCAAGAAACAACGACGGTTAAACTTTGTATTGTAGACAATAAGACAATTTTATAAGTGTAAATATGCAATGTGGATATTTAGAACTCATCAAGTGTAAGTGATTTTATTGATTATTTTGTTGTATTTTTAAGTGATTTCATGCCATTTTAATGTATTCCTTTTTTTTTTCATTCCTTGAATGATCTTAAAAATATTAATAGCTTAGAGCTTTTGGTGATAAAAATTCGTGTGCATTTTGATTTATTTCATTAATATAGTAAACGAAGTAATAACAAGTATTGATTTCAATTTATTAATTTCAAGTACTTTAAAGTTTATTCTTAACGTGATTTCAATTCTGGCATAAGAACAATTGTTTTTGCAACAGTTTTTGAATAAATTGCAAAACTTATACAATTTTGAGGAATTTTACTAAATAATATTAATAATAATAATAAATGTATATTGATGTAAAGAGAGAGAGAGAGAGAACGCTGATAGAGTGTTGTGAAAAAAAATCGTGCCCCCCCCCCCCTAAAATATTTTCTGGTTGCACCCCTGAGTCCTATATTAAGTAATAGGACTCGACCAATGCATTGGCACCGATGGTTAAAAAATATCGGCATCAGCGGCCGATGCTAACATAGAGAAAACATTGGAACATCAGCCTTTAAAAAAAATCTAAATGCCGATCTATTGCCGACGTTTTTTGGAAAAGAAAGGAATAAAATCTAACTTTCATTTATCTAATTTTTACTGCATAGTTGAAAGTAAGTACAGCATAGGTCCCAAAATCAGGCAGCAATGGAAACACCAATTTTGGATTTCTCAGCATGCCTAATTTTGTGTCACAGCCAAAATTTTCCTAACATGCATGGCAGACACTTATTAAACAATCACTTTGTTGTGAATTTAAAGAATTTTATGCTCCTGAATTGAAATAATTCCTGCATATGTTAGCGAGTGAATCGAGCATTTTTGTATAAGAAACGAAGTTCAAATTTCGGGGGTCACCCTGTGCCGGAGTATAAAATTTCCAACATATTTTCTTCACAAAAAGAAACTAATGTCTGGTTATTTTCCAGATTTTCAAGTTAACTTTGTTAACGCTAACGAAATGAATACTCTCATTTCTTTAACGTTAAGGCTAATAGTCCTTAATTAAAGACTTTAGCTGCAGCAAAAGCTCCTTCGTAAGTGTGAGAAATGCTGAGTTCAAGGTTTGTATGGTAATTAAAATCTTTAAAAGTCTATATTTTTCTTTTTCACTTTTAAAGCCCTAAAGAGACTAGTTTTGTCACTGAATTCTTTATTTATAATTTTATACTTTGTCGCCTTAAAAAAGGTTTTTTTTCGGTGGGGGAACAGTAATGAAAAAAAAATACGTTTCCTTAAATTATATAATGAGCTTTTCTACTGATTATATTATGATAAACAATTTAAAAAAAAAACAATTTCTCTGCAGCGATTAAGAAGAGCAACTAAAGTAAACAAAATCACGAAATTCAAATATTATTGAATTATTTCTAATACTATTAAGCATTAAAACAAAATTCAAAAAATTACATAAATATGCTTTTATTCTTTCAAGTCAATTATATATTTCAGATAGCTAATGTGCATTTTAATCAGATTCTTCTTAACATGTGCTCTTCACAAACAAAATAAGATTGTGAACTGAGCTTCAAGGGTTTGTGTGCAGCAGCAAGCAGAGGGTGGAGCCACCTAGTTGACGCAAATTACTTATCTAAACACGTCTGTTACAATCCTTTAACACCACGCAAAGTTTTATTTATTCATTTATTTTTGTTTAAACAACACCAGCTCAAAATCTTTTTTGACCTGTTTTCAATTGTATGCCAGTTGTTTTTTTTTTGCTAATAAAGGAAAAAACCCTTTGCAGGTCTGATTTTTTTTTCTTAAATTTTTAATGGTGAACGAGTAGAAAGTAAAAAAAAACTCATTGGTTTACGAACTTGTTTCAAAAGATTTTGCCGTTCCACCAGTCACAAAAGGTTGTGAAACGTTGTTTGAGAGAACGATGTTTGATAATCTTTTTTGAAAGTCAATTTTGCTAATTTTCTGACGCTTTGAACAAATCCAACGCACAGGTAAAAAACTGAAGGCTCCTCTGATGAATGCTCATCTCTGCTAAAAATAGCTCTGCACTTGGTGCAATGCAAAAGCTGTTGTGTTATAGGGTGTACATTAGGGTATATCGAAAAAATTGTTTTTGGAATTTTGAATCGGCCAGGGTGAGAAAAGTTGTCCACAAGGACCAAACAATTACGTTTGAAATTTCAAGTTGATCAGATAATATCTTCATGTGCCGCAAGGCAGTCAAAGTTTGCAAATTGAGCCTACAATGGATTTTTTTTTTCTTTAGGAAAACATTGATTTGTAATAACTTTTCTTCAAATCGGTTAGGGTGAAAAAAGGTACCCAATAGGGTGAAATACTATGATGCAAAATAATATCACAATCCGATGAAATCTTCATGCACCACTTGGCAGTCGAAATTTGCAAATCAAGCCCTAAAATATTCTTTTTACTACGATTGGAAAAAAAAATCTTAACTTTTAAGATCGACCATGGATAGAAAAGTTGCTTCATACAATTAAAATAATTCATATCTGCCACTGAAAGCAATTAATCATGTGATTCGCTATTTACCAATAGCATTTTCATTAAAGTAAGACATATTAAGCCACATAAAAAGTTGACATTAAAAAACAACAAACATTTTTTGCCCAATTAAAATAACATAAAAAAAGGGGGAATAAACTATCCAACATTAGAACAAAAACAAAAAGCTTGGATGGAACAAAATCCTCAAAAACAAAGATTAAATAGTCTTAATACTAGTCGACCCGTGCGGAACTCCGCACTGTGCTTCAAATCGTTTCATAAGGCATTTCGCTCTTTAAGAATTTCAAAGGAAGAACATTATGAAGAAGAACCGAAAAAAAAGTAAGCGCAGAAGAGAAGGCATGTAATTTAAAGACATCAGTAACAAAACCTCGTTAAATACAACGTTGTGATAATTTGATCATAGCTCCCCTTTTAATCGTACATATTTTCAATGCAAACATAAATGTCATTAAAAGTGTGGCTGAGTGGTGACTCGTGAAAAAGCAATAATTGTGCATGTGAAAAAACAGGTTGTGGCAAATACAGTCCTGCACATGTCAGCATCTGACGGGAAAAAAAGAAACATTAAAGAGATATTTATTGGCACGTATTCGAATTGGCGCCATTCTGACTAACAGCCCGACACCCCAACAAACCTAGCAATTGCGCCTTCCTTTTCGAAAGCTATTCATTAAAGGAATGCGTAGTAAAAAACAGCAAAAAAGCTTTTTGCCAAAAAAAAAAATAATAATAAGATCATGCATCTGTGTTTTGTCATTAACCAGCATGATACGATTTAAAATTATTCGCAAAGCATGGAATTTGATTAAAGAATGACGAAGATCTCACGTAGCGATTGAAACAAACATTCTAGAGAAGTAATAAATTTGATTGAAAATAAGTGTTTTTATCTTTGAATATTGAACTATTTCACATAGAAGGTTGCTTTAACCGTTACGGCTTAAATGCCCTCACATGTTTCTCTTTTAATCGAACACTTAAAATTCAAAACCAAAACCAGTTGAACTGAGTCCGTTCTTAAGTGTAATTTTTCGAACGTAGACAAAATGTATTTTTTTTTTCAGCAGAAAGCAGAGGAGTAGAAAATAATTTCTTGCTAATGAAGTTGATAATACTTTTAATGCTTTATATCGTATTCGCGCGAATAAAAAATTAAAGGTTTACTGAGTGAAACTCGTAGTTTTAATCGGGCGTAGTATTTTTTCATTTGTACAAAAGGTCGAACACTGCTATTAGAAACATCTACATTTTAGCATACAATAAAAATGTTTTTCTGCACAAAAAGGATTTCTTTAGGTAAATCTAATACTTTTTTATGCTTACATTATGTTGAGTGGTCTGGATGTAGTCAAAGAACACAGTTCGATTAACAATCAACTTATCCGAATGATAACTGTAGCCTGCATAAAGGAGTCGAAACACCAAGTAGCATTCCCACTGCATTTATTTTATTAGGTGTGTATGTTATGAGCACATGTAATGCGTAATACTAATATAAATTTGATATTATGTCGGACAGCCCAAGCTTGCCCGAAGTTCAGATAGTTTATAGCCGAACGCTCTACCGAAAAAAACTTATCAATTAAACCGAACAACTAAGTCCAGTGCTGTTAAGCTTTATTAAAATATGAACACACACAAAGGCTTTTTTTTTTTTGCCGAAAGCGACGTAAAAAATGGAAAACTGCATTAGAACTTTGCTTTAAAAATTGCATAAGAACTACAGGCAGCATCAAGGTTTTGAAACAGCAAGAGGCGATTTCGAAAACTTGAATTTTCGACCGTAAGTCTTTTTTTCGTCATTGGACAGCCTGATAAGTTTTAAAATGAGAGGGGATTAATATATAAGATAAGATATTGAAGAAAAATGTTTTTATTTTTGAAAATTTTTACAATTTGTTATCGCAGGCTGCTTAAACTGTTATAACTTAGATGACAGCACGTGTTCATCATTTAACAGCACGGTTAAAATACAAAATAAATTGAACTATGCTCTTTTTTAAGCGTAGCTTTTCGAATGTAGTAAAAATGTGATAAGCTATTTGTTTTTTAGCAAAAAGAAGAAAAATATATATTTTACCCTTCAAATTGAGGTAGTATTTTATTTATTTGTACAAAGAGTCAAAAACTCATTAGAAGAATATATATTTCAATATACGATTTATTATTTTTTTTCTGAACAAAAAACAATTCTATTGTAGTCTGAAATCTTAAACCTGTTACTTATATTTTCGCTTACATTATGCTTTAATTTTCTTTCCAGAGCCAAAGCTTCAAAAAAAAAAAAAAAAAACACGTGCAATTTCGAAGTAATTTAGCACAAAATCACTGAATGTTTTCATATCAGCAAGGAGCATTTCCTTCTCATTTATTCTATTCCCTCATAGTTGTTATTCATTTAATTCAGTGTTCATGTAATGCGCGATATTTCTCTAATTTTTTTGTTGCAGATTGTCCGGACGTGGGCCCGAACACGTAATCTCCTGGTTACGAAGAGAACGCTCTGCCGATCAAGCTACTCAGCTCTGTCGGTCATAGCGCAAATTAAAGTTATAAGTTTGACCGAAAACCTTATTCTGGTTCTTTAAAACAGGTTTTTCGGCTAAAAGAAACAATTTTTAGACCTTGGGTCTATTTTTCGTCAGTAGCCAGCACCATAAGCTATAAAATTAGCCGTAAATCAAAGAAATCGATCAAGAATTGAGGGAAATTTGGCGTAGAAACCAAAAACAGGCTACAGAAATAATATATAAGGATTCATGTTCCTATTTTTGTCTGTAGTTCTAAAGTTAAGAGTATAAATTACCATCCACCACTTTTCCTTTTAGAATAATAGATCAAAAAGTAAATAACTCAAAATATTATTAACTATATTAAGAACATGAACAAATTAATTCACATCAAGCACAAAGAAACGGCTAAATGTATCTAGAAATCTTGGCCTAAAGTGTATGAACAAAAGCATTTGAGAACAAAGTTATTTTTGCAACAAAAATGATATGCGTACTTTGAAATGTGAAGAATGAATTAACATGAAAGATTTTACTTGAAACATTGGCAAATGGCACTCTTGCAGATATTTTTTAACATTTTATTAAGATACTCAAGAGCCCCAAGTGCAGTTCACATGATCCATATGCCACAGGTTTCCATGTTCAGCTCTAGGGTATAGTTCAAAGTTTAATCTCCGGGATTTCTAACGGTTGAAAATCATTTATGCTTTTAAAATTGTCTGTGTAACGTCCCCTTTACACCATTTCATGCCAGACAATGTTTTTAGAAGTGCGAGAATGTCAGAATATCAATCATTTGGTTCATTATCTCGAAAATTATTTGGAAAGTAATCTTTTAAGTCTAAGACTGAGAATCTCAAATTTTAGTAAAAAAACACATTGCCATTTTGACGTAAACTGAGGTGTTGTATAACTTTCTAGCTACAAGGAGCTTCGGAATTTTATTAATCGATTTAAATACTTAAAAGAGAATTTGAAGAAGATTATCGATCCTGTCATACGAAGGAACAATTTCTTTGCACAACAGGAAAATATTTCACTCTCAGTGATTTGAGATGAAAGACACCCTGTATGGTCGCTGACCCTAAGAAGAATAATGGAAGCAAGAAAACTAACAAAATCCTCACAGTCTGCAAGAAATTTTATTCCAGTCTTCAACTTTGATGCACTAACTACACAAACCTTCACAACTTGCAAGAAATTAAAAAATATGAGCCACCCATTACAAAAAACAATGCAGATTCTGAAATTTTAATTGCAATATCGGAGCAGGAATGCAGGCTTTATATTTCCATTCCTAACTTTCCATGTCATACTCGAGCAACAGAGCGATATGTTAAAATAGTAACAGAATCAGCAAGTAAAGTTTGCAGAGAGGAATAACGAGGGCTTCATTTTTGCTACGATTCAGTCAGGAGAAAGTATGAATACTTTCAATATGAACTCAGAGTTTTCTATTTAATTTTCCCAAAGATGTTCTGCTTCAGTCTGTTGATCTTTCTGTTTGTCTTTCTTTTTTTTTTTTTTTTTTTATTTTACTGCACAGTGGTTTTTTTATAAAATGTTCTCTATTTAAATAATGCAAAAAAATATATATATTTTTAGGGCTCTTACCTGTATTTGAATCTAATTATAACATGTTATAACACTTATGTTATATTTTTGAGTGTGACTTGTCTTTCATCAAAAGTTTGCATATGTCTACAAAGAAAAAATAGGTAAAATGCTAGGTAGTTTTAATCATATTTGCACTAGTTTAAAGAATGTATTTATTGGTAACTTTTCTGCACATGATCGATTTAAAAAGTTTCAAAAATTAATGTCTTTGTGACGAAAAAAAATATCTTTTTTTTTTGTTCAATACATGAATTTTGACTGTTAAGTGGTGCATGAAGATTTCATCAGATTATGATGTTATTTTACATCATAGTATTTCACTCCATTAGGCTCCTTTTTTCACCCTGACCGTTTTGAAAAATTAATGTTTTTGTAATGAAGAAAAAATGCATTTCTAGGCTCAATTTGCAATCTTTGACTGCCTTGCGGCACATGACGTTATTATCTGACCAACTTGAAATTTCACATGTAATTGTTTAGTCCTTGTGGACAACTTTTCTCTTTGTGGCCGATTTGAAATTTTGAAAACAATTTTTTTCGATCCATCCTAGTGTACACAGCACTGGTCTTTATGCTGTAATGTGTTACAGAAATATTCATAGGTGAATATTTTCTTCAAACCTTTGATATATTTCTGTTATAGAATTTGTCTCTAAAACACGATTACAAACCATCTTTTGTAGCATTAGGATGTGAAATACGGTTTAAGGTTTAAAATTTGAAAATAAAATTCGAAAAACGCAATTTTACGAGACATTTGATGATGTTAGGGAGCAGGAGTTAAGAGTCCATTCAACTGAGATTTTAAAATATTGAAGTCCTAAAAAGAAGTTTAGGAAGCCCTTCAGTAGCGTTGGTGGCGGAAGAGGTTCAAGGGGTACCCCTTCCCAAAAAATCCTTCAAAATCATCTTAAATATACGATTGTAGGTCCCAGCAATGGTAGCGAAAGCAGAGGAGTCTGCAGCAATTCTCGGAAGTTGAAGTTCTATGAACAACAGTTTTAGAGGAACTTCTAGGACTCTCCTCCACAGGAAGTTTTTCAAAATAGAAGTCTTAAAAACTCAATTGTAAGCAATTGTGGAAACATTAAAAGAAGAGATTGGGTGCAATGACTCTCGGTGGTAATTTTTCAAAATGGAAGCTTCACAATTTTAGATGGTCAAATAAATAATGCTATAATAAAAACGTTATAAAACGTAATCACAACTGAATAATACGACAAATCAAATTATTTACTTAGACTTGGATAAGTAACTATCTTCAACTATAAGAAGAAAAACAAACGTGTAAAATAAGGAAAACAAAGCCCAATAGAAAAATTCTACAGAATCAAATTATGTATGTAAATATCGAAATATCGAAAAAAAATACATTAAAAAATCAGTTTGCTAACCACAACAGTCTCACAACAGTGTAGCTATCGACACTGTCGGCCAGCGCCTTCTCGAGTTAACTTGTCCCGCCATATATTAGGGATATTCATAGAGCTAAACAATTAATTAAACATTTGATTAAATATTGAATGAAAAAGGAAGTGAAAAAGTCTTCTTTTTTCAGGTACAAGTTTTCAATAGTCATCATAATGAATGAAAAAATTAATGAATTTCATTTTTTTAATGTTTATTATTTTTGTGTAATTAAATTCAATTGTATGAGGCACAGCTTTGTATAAATTTTATCTAAAACATTTTCATACCTATTTGTAGAAGCTCCAAGTAAAGTAAAATTTGTTAAATCCAATGCTCCTGCCCGACTTCTTGATGTAATTGCAGATTGGGAATCGTATGAAGAAAATAGAACTGAAATCATTTGTGGTAATTATCATTTTCAACTCTTCTGCCAGTCTAGATTTCATTTTTTCTGAAAGTAGGATAACTATTTTAGAATTTTAATTTTTCATCATTGAAAAGTAAACATCATTCCAATTTATAAGGTTCTTAAATATTACCTCTACTAATCTTCTTTACCAATAATAAAGCTGAAAGTCTCTCTGTCCGGAGGATGTCTGGATGTCTGTGACGCGCATAGCGCCTAAACCGGTCGGCCGATTTTCATGAAATTTGGCACAAAGTTAGTATGTAGCATGGGGGTGTGCACCTCGAAGCGATTTTTCGAAAATTCGATGTGGTTCTTTTTTTATTCCAATTTTAAGAAAAAAAACTATCATAAATTACGAAATTATCATAACGTGGAACCGTAACATGGGCACAAGCCAATTGGCGAGATACGAAATTATCATAACGTGGAACTGTAACGTCGGTACAAGCCAATTGGCGAGAAAATTCACCATACATTATTTGTAAATATACAATTGAACCAAAAGACCTTTAATTTTTCTATTACGGGCGAAGCCGTGCGGGTGTCACTAGTTACCAATAATAAAGCTGAAAGTCTCTCTGTCCGGAGGATGTCTGGATGTCTGTAGGATGTCTGTGACGCATAGCGCCTAAACCCGCCGATTTTCATGAAATTTGGCACAAAGTTAGTATGTAGCATGGGGCTGTGCACCTCGAAGTGATTTTTCGAAAATTCGATGTGGTTCTTTTTTTATTCCAATTTTAAGAAAAAAAACTATCATAAATTACGAAATTATCATAACGTGGAACCGTAACATGGGCACAAGCCAATTGGCGAAATACGAAATTATCATAACGTGGAACTGTAACGTCGGTACAAGCCAAGAGAGGCGAGAAAATTCACCATACATTATTTGTAAATATACAGGCGAACCGAAAGACCTTTAATTTTTCTATTACGGGCGAAGCCATGCGGGTGCCACTAGTTACTAATAATAAAGCTGAAAATCCGTCTGTCAGGATCTGTGTGACGTGCATAGCACCTAGACCTTTCGGCCAATTTCTATGAAATTTGGTACAGAATTAGTTTATAGCATGGGGGTGTGCACCTCGAAGCGATTTTTCGAAAATTCCATTTTGTTCTTTCTCTATTCCAACTTTAATAAAAATTTTACCGAGCAAATTATCACAACGTGAACGAGTAAATTACCAAATTATCATGATGTGGAACCATAACATGGGCAAGCAAATTGGCCAGATTCATCATCCGTTATTTGTAAATGTACATGCGAACCAAATGACTTTTTAATCTTCTACTACGGGCAAAGCCGTGTGGGTACCACTAGTAAAATAATCAAACTGAAAGTATGGATCTCTGCCTGGATGTCTGTGATGTGCATATCACCTAGACCGGGCTATTTTCATGAAATTTGGTACAGAATTAGTTTGTGGCATAGTAGTGTGCATCTCGAAGCAATTTTTCAAAAATTTGATTTTGTTCTTTTTTCTATTCCAATTGTTAGCCCTTTTTTCACATAAATTTGATAATATAGGGGAGAAATATTTCATTCACATTTTTAAGATTTAGGTCATTCGAAACCTTGGAATTTTCTCCTTAGGATGAAGTTTGTTTGAAGTAGGGATTGCAATACCGGACTCAATACCAGTATTCGGTTTTTTTAAAATGTGATACCGGAATACCGGTATTTGAAATTTCTCAAAAAATGCTTGAAAACATATGGTTTTGTTGGCTACATTTCATTATTTTGTTCAAAAATTGTATCATTTATGAAAATGTAATGTGAACAAATTGATGGAAAAAAATGTCTATTTGAGAAATGTTCTCAACAATTTCATTTTGAAAACTAAGTGTAAATGTTTTTACTCACTTGTATTTCTTTAATAATGAAAAGGCAGTTAATTTTGTCCCTTAAAGGACTTACATCCTGACTGAGCTCTTACATACGCATATCCCGGTGTCCGAACGTTTTTTTTTTCATAGCATTCCTTTTCGTAAGTGTTTTTAACGACAACTATACCTCGACAGTTGACACCAGCAAGACACAAACTATAGTACAGCTTGAGGACTTTGTATTTTCCAGGGATGACGTTTTACTTCATTTGAAAAAAATTAAAGAGACTAAGGCTCCGGGGCCAGATAATATTTATCCGAAAATTTTAGTTGAATGTGCAGAGGAATTAGCAGATGTAATCGCAAACATTTTCAATGCTTCTTATAATTCGGGGACAGTGCCAGAGGACTGGAAGCTGGCTAACATTACACCGCTCTTCAAGAAAGGGTCTAAAGGGAGTGTGGGAAATTATAGACCTGTGAGTCTAACTTCAGTGGTTTGCAAAATTTTTGAAACATTGATGAAAATTAAGATAGTAAATTTTCTAGAGACTAATAATCTATTGACTAGTTTTCAGTACGGTTTTAGGAAAGGTAAATCTTGTGCAACTAATTTATTACATTTCTATGACAAAGTTACCATGGCTTTGGACAATAAGAAGCCTGTAGATGTTGTTTACATTGATTTTCAAAAAGCTTTCGATAAGGTACCGCATGTTGCTCTACTTAGCAAATTAGCTGATATAGGAATAGGAGGGAAAACTTTCATTTGGGTAAAAAATTGGCTGACCGGAAGGAAACAAAGAGTAGTTGTAAGGGGAAATTATTCTAATTGGAGTGAGGTCTTAAGCGGGGTTCCTCAAGGATCAGTGTTAGGGCCTGTTTTGTTCATTGTCTTTATGAACGATATTCACAAAAATATTTCTGGGAACATGAATTGTTTTGCTGATGATGTCAAAGTTATGGGGACTGTAGAAAATGAAGAACAAGCAAATCAGCTGCAAGAGGATCTAGATCATATTACGGAGTGGGCTGATAAATGGGGTATGGCTGTTAATGTTATGGTTTTTATCATTATTTTTCAGATTAAATCTGATGTCTGTCCACCCGCATGAGCTTTTGTCAACTACGTGATTTTTTTTGTGATAAGTGACATTTTGTGAAGAAGTGAACCCCAAGTTACGATACGATCAAAAAAAAAGGAAAAATGTGAAGAAATGTGTGACTAAGAATTTTTGGAGTGAATTTAGTTGAACTTTTTTTTTTCTCAAGGACTTCTATAGGACTTTAACAATTATTTTTGTGACATTATTGTTGTAATGTGCAAATCTTGTTTTGCTTAAATTCAAGAAGAATATTAAGTGTTTGTTTTTACAAAATGTTGAAACTAACAAATTTTTGAGACGATAAAAATTAACTAACGTGAGATTTAGATTTAAAAATTTACTAATTTTTTGAGTAATAATTGTCTTTAAAGAAATTTTTGAAAAGTGAGAATTTTTTTTGAAATTTAAATCAGATAATGCTAGAAGCTCACAATTAAATGAATATGTGAGATCAAATGAATTGTCGAGAAGGGAGGGCATTGATAGCCAAAAATGTCTATTTGAGAAATATTCTCAACAATTTCATTTTGAAAACTAAGTGTAAATGTTTTTACTCACTTGTATTTCTTTAATAATGAAAAGGCCGTTAAACTTGTCCCTTAAAGGACGCTTGTTTCAATTTGAGTATCGGGAGAATCTACGTGTAAACATCAGAACGACTTCGAACGATGTGTTTCGTCAGAAAAAAGGATGTGACGTCAGAGCAGGAGCGGAGATGATGTAATCTCCCGATAGCTCCGCGGCAAATCGAATGTTCTGAAAACATCCAGACTGAGCTCTTATGTACGCATATCCGGTGTGACGTGCATTGACTGTGCTGTAAGAATTCCAGAGTTAATTACGATGAGTTTTATCGTGACGTCTGTATGTATGTATGTCGCATAACTCAAGAACGGTGTGTCCTAGAAAGTGGAAATTTGGTACGTTGACTCCTACTGGGGTCTAGTTGTGCACCTCCCCTTTTGGTGGCATTCAAGTGTCTCTAAAGGGGTCTTTCCCCCTTTTTTTTGGGGGGGGGATCATTAATTTCGATGCAAACTCAAGTGGTGTTATAATTTGGCAGACACTTGGCGATATATCAGCAGTCTTTTGGTCGCCAACTTGGCGACAAATTTGGTTGATTTTTTTTTTTAATCGAATTTCAATTTGACCACTGTTGGTGATATTTAGAGAGTAAACTATGGAATCACATTAAGATTGCCAGTAATTGGGAAATGACATTAAATTGGAGTAAAAGGAAGCTGCACACATCAGCTCTTTTTTTCACTTTCTATCATCATCCAAAATTTTCTCATAACAAACATTTTTTCTCCCTCATTCCTTTTATATGCAAGCCATCCTTTCCTACCTTCGAGTGCTGATAAATATTTTGCCAATATTTTTTTGTATAAATGCCATGTGGTGTGCTGTGAGCAGATCCAAAAGCTGAAAGGAAAAGGTCCTAACTAAAGAATAAAAAAAATAAGTCTGGAGCTTGAAGGTGTATAGAATCAAAGGTGTGAACAAGAATCTGCAAGTTCCTGTTTGGGAAATCATTATTCAGATGGAAAGAGATTGCCGTGTGGAATGCTGAGGCTGGCCATACATGGTGTGTGTTTCAGGAAAGCGTTTCTGATTTAATCAACCTGTGTCCATTTTTGCTATATGAGGACCCTCCTCAAAGGTATAAGATTTTGCCGTTTATCGTAAAAATATCCCCAAGAAAGGAACTGCCTTCGATGTACCCTCAAATATTGGCCCCCTTTGTAAATTTGTGTAGTGTTAAGGATCCCTTTTTGTAATCAATGTGTAAATTAATGTATTTGAAATCGCTCATCTTCGTGACCCTGTTTTTAAAAGATGATAACACAATGCAAGTTTTAAATTGTGATTATTTGATTAGAATTAGAACACAATATTGGAACAATAAAGAGTGTAAATTAGGGCTGGGCGATACATCGATACATTGCAAAACACCAGTGTCAAGCAATCATCGCCACGCCGATGTTTATATTTACTGTTCTTCCGATACACCGCGATTCCCGGTGAAACGCGATGTATCACGATACATCGTGGTGCGCCGCGATGTTTCCAACGGCATCAGAACGTCTGAGCGAACCACGATGCTTGCAAAAGACCGCGTTCGTTGAAACACCCTGATGCGTCGGAAGGAAGAACGGCCTCATAATGATTCAGCGAGATTGCGCTGGCTTATGTTGGGCTAAATGCCTTTATTTTTGGTTCTTGAAGGATTTCACCAATATTGTCTAAAAGAAAAATTATTTTGTGACTTACCTTTTGCCATTCCGAGAGAAAACTTTGCGCGAAGAATCCCATCCACCTGCCGCCAACACTCAAATGTCCGAGTTTGAATCGGAAGTGTTCGGAAAACATGCGGCATGCTATGATTGGTTGTTGTCATTCGGCAGATGTCGGTAAATTTCCGAAGGAGCACGTGTCAATGACGTGATGAAATCATGTTGAGGTGTTAAGTGCTGAATGCCAAATTAAATAAGAATTGTGCAACCTGCAAGCTGTGTTTTCTTCGGGTTGAGTTGTTCTGGCAATATGCAAATTAGGTAACGTCACATTGTTTCTGGAAAGGCCGAATCGGGCTATAAATACGCCGACCGGCTGGAGCTCAATCGCTTCGCTTCGTTTTTTCTACTTGTCTCCTCGTCTTGTGTTGTGAACGTGTTCGTCTGATGTCCTCCTAAATTTTTGTTATTGGCCTCTTGGTGAGGTCTGGTTTTTCCGGAAAAAGCACTGGTGATGTTTTGAGTTTGGAACCCGTGTATTGTGATGACGTCTACAAAAGCAAAGAGTTCTAAGTTTCCCTGATGTGGGTTTTTTTGTTCTCCTGCGGAAGAAGATCACGTCCATCCCTGGCATACCTTTCCTTGATGTGGTGAACTGTGGCTCACGCGGTGTGAATCGACCTGCCTGCAATTCGTGGAAATTGCCATGCTGTCCAACGACCGGTGAGACGTCACCTTGGAACACCAACAGGACTTTTAATCCATGCATGGACCCATTGTAAGATCTTTTTTCTAATTTTTCCCGGGGAACAAATCATTGTGTTGTAACCAATTTTCAATATGTGTCAAATAAATGTTTTTCAGTGTAAAGAATGATTCATGTTTTATTTTCTCCGGGCAGACCACTACCTCAAATTTTTAGTTGGAAATGAGTTGCCTAATTTTCAGCTTAGCTGTAGGCCATAAACCTCAAATTATATCCAACAGGTGGTAGCAGAGAGCGTGGTTGACCTGCCCGGAGGGAATTGAATCATTTCTTTATTATGGAGAAAGATTATAGAAACGTTGAGAAGTTGGGCTCCCATAATTGGGCTACCTGGTCCAAAGATATAAAAATGGTGCTCATAGAAAGGGATTTATGGGAGATTACCCAAAAGAAACCAGAAGGGGAGTTAACTAGTGCTGACAGAAAAAGATGTGGCCAAGCTTTAGCCATCATCTATTTAAACTTGGAAAAAGATACAAAAAGGTTAATTGATAATTTGGAAGATCCTAATGAAGCCTGGAAAGCCCTTAAGGCAAATTTTGAACCCCCATCTTTGGCCAGAGTAGCCGCATTGTGGGAATCCTACTTCTCTTGCAAAATGCAAGAAGGTGAAACGGTGGGATTGTTCGCTGCAAGGTTGGGGGGAATTTTTAACCAACTAGTCGAAAATGGATATATTATGGAAGAAAAACTCAGAACTTTTCAATTGATACGGTATCTACCTCCTAGTTTCAGCAGCATTGTTCAAGCCATCTACAGATGGGAAGGAGAGAAATTTACTTTCTCGAAAGTAAAAGATGAACTACTAGCTGAGGAAGGTAGGATTAGGTATTTGGCCGAAGAGCCTAATATAGAAAATTCGGCAATGTTTTCAAAACCCGGAAACTCCGGAATGGCAAATGGTAAGGGTAAATTTCTTGCTAAAAATAAAGTTTGTTACATTTGCAAAAAGAAAGGGCATATTGCGTCGAAGTGTTGGAGCCGTAATAAAGTAAAACAGGATAGGAATTTTAAATTTCAAACCAAAGAAGACCCTCAGGCAGGAATGTTTTGTTCAGTAAATGAAATTTCTGCAAACACTACCTACCCAAAATGTGAGGATACATGGCTATTGGATAGCGGCAGCACATCTCATTTTTGTAGAGATAAATCGTTATTTGCCGAGCTAGAGCCTGTACAAAACACACAAATGGAGGTAGCTGTAGGAAATGTGAAGAGCCAAGTAGAGGGCATTGGGAAAGTGATTTTTAAAATTGAATCAGATGGAAAATTAGTTACCATCACATTGAATAACGTTTTCTATGCTCCAACACTGCGACGCAACCTAATTTCTGGTTCTTGTATAGATAGACAGGGCTATAAGCTCAAATGGTTGCCCGGAAAGATCTGTGTCTTTAATCAAGAAAATGTTAAATTATTTACAGCAAATTTAATAAATAAACTTTATCATGTTAAACCAAATTTTTATATTGATTGTGCAAATGTTAATTATACCAAAGTCTTTAAGACCAAGGACCCGTCTGAAGGGGCCAATATGGTCAGTGTTGATATGGAAAAATGGCATAGGAGATTTTGCCATATAAATATGGAAAGTATCACCAAAACGAGTAAACTTGGTGCAGTCCAAGGACTGGAGATTAAGAAGGGGCAAAAACCCAATTGTGACCCTTGTCAATTAGGGAAAATGAGGAAGTGCTCGTTTAAATCTATGCCAGAAAGGCGTACTAATTCTGCACTTCAATTGCTCTACATGGACCTGATGGGACCCCTTCAGACCGAGTCCTTGGGGGGAAAGAAATATATTTTTATAATTATAGATGATTTCTCAAGAAAGTCATATGTTTTCTTTTTAAGAAACAAAAATGAGGCATTTAATGTTTTTGTAAATTTTCAAAAAAGGACTGAAAGATTCCTGAATTCAAAAATTTTGGCTATCCGTTCCGATAATGGAACAGAATTTGTTAACAAAGATTTTGAAAACTATCTCACCAATCAGGGAATAAAAATAGAGCGGACCAATTCCTACACCCCGCAAATGAACGGGGTAGTAGAAAGGTATAATTTAACCATAATGAATGGCGTGAGGTCTATGCTCAAGGATTCTGGATTGGGGGATGAGTTTTGGGCTGAAGCCGCTCTTTGTTTCAACTATGTAAGAAATCGGACGGTAATAGGAAATATGGACAAGACCCCATTCGAGCTGTTTTCTGGACGTAAACCCTCAGTGAGGCACCTACGTATTTTTGGGTGTACTGCCTATGTAGGTCAGCCTAGGTCCAAACTGAAAAAATTAGATATGAGGGCTACCAAGGGGATCATGGTCGGATATGCCTTGCGTACCAAAGGGTACAGAATCTGGGATCCTGAAACCAGAACAGTCACAGAAACTATTAACGTAAAGTTTAATGAAAATGAAAAATGGGGGGAATTAAAAGTCCAAAATAAAAATGAGAGAAAATTTAATTTTATCAGGCCTATAAGTGAAGTTCAACTTGAACAGGAAATCCAGGAGAGTGTTGAGCAAACTCCCTGTGAAAAGATTAAATGGGTTAGAGAAGCCAAAAAGAGAAAGACCGGGGATAGGACTGATATTTATTATACAATTGCTGGTAAAAATAAAGTAAGATTAAATTCATTAAAACAGGTTCTAAAATATTGTAGTGAAAATAAAATAGAGTATAAACCAAAACTTTTTGACTTTTCATCTAAAAATCCAACAGTAGGGGAAATCTGTGACGACAGTGAAAGTTCGGGAGAAAGTGAAGAAGCAAGTTTGGTAGAAATTTTTATACCGAACTCGTATAGGCAATGTATGGCTACCCCCGAGGTGGAAAACTGGAAACTGGCCATGGAGTCTGAATTGGATGTCATTAACCAAAGAGAGGTGTGGGACCTTGTACCCCCACCAGAGGGGAAACCAATTTTGGGAAACAGGTGGGTCTACGACCTCAAGGTAAATGACAAGGGTGAAATTGTAAGATACAAGGCCAGATTAGTTGTTAGGGGGGACCGTCAGTCAATTGAGTCATATTCTGAAGTTTTCAGTCCAGTAATTGAGTTTTCACTTGTAAGAGTTTTCTTTTCTATTTTTATATGTCTTTTAAAATGGTGTCACTCACAAATTGATGTAAAAAATGCTTACCTGTATGCTGATTTAGAGGAACAAATCTACATGAGACAACCAGAGGGTTTTGTCAGTAAAAGCCACCCTAATTTTGTCTGTAAATTGAAGAAGTCTCTCTATGGACTACACCAGTCCGGAAGAAACTGGTTCTTAGAAATAGACAGTGTTCTTCGTGGTTTTGGTTTTCAAAAATTAAAAGGATGTAATTGTGTATACCATAGAGACAAAAATACTTTTCTTCTTATTTATGTAGATGATATAATAATTCTAGCAAAAAATGAAAATTTAATTAAAAAGGTAATTAATGAAATTAAAAGTATGTATGATATTAAAGAAATGGGGAAAACCAGAAAGCTCCTGGGGATTGAATTTGTGGAAGATAAAAATAATCTTTTCATTCACCAAAGCTCTTATATTTCGAAGGTCTTGGAGTTATTCTCTGATTACTATGTGCCAAATTCAACCCTCCCAATCTCAAAGGGTACAGTTTTGTCGAAGGACGACTGCCCGAAAACTGAGGAAGAAAAAAGGGAAGCAGAAAAGCTCCCATACAGAAATTTGTTGGGTTGCATGGCATACATAGCGGGGAAGACCCGACCTGACATTTCGTATGCGGTGAATATTTTTTCCCAATTTCAAGCAAATCCCGGAAGAAAGCATTGGGATTTTCTATTAAGATTGCTAGGGTATTTAAAGCATACAATATCATACAAACTAAATTTAAGCTCAATCAATAGTGTAGATCTACGGGGATTTTCAGACTCCGATTACGCCGCTAATCGGGAGGATAGGGTCTCAATGGGAGGATCAATTTTGTGTATTGATCGGGTCCCGATTAATTGGAGGACATTTAAACATAAATGTGTTGCGTTATCCACAATGGAAGCAGAATATATTTCACTTGGTGAAACTGCAAAAGAAATGGTCTGGCTGAAGAGGATAATCACAGAAATAAGTGAATTAAATATTGAAAACCTCCAGCTTAAAGATACAATTATTTATTGTGATAACACTGCAACAATTGATTTTTCTAAGTCTCCCATTGAGAATTCCCGTACAAAACACATTGATGTAAGGTACCATTTTTTAAGAAATTTAATTGAGCAAAAGATTTTTTTGATTAAATATGTGAGGACAAATATAAACATCGCGGATATTTTCACTAAACCCCTATCTAAGAATTGTTTAAATAAACTTTGTAAAATTATATTTAATTGGGATTAAATGAGGGGGGCGTATCAAATTTTTGAACTGTTTTTCAAATGTATCTTTTGTAAATATAATATGAATGTAGTTAAATATTTTTAATGTATATAATGTGTTTTTCTGATGAAATTCCTTCAAGAGGGGGGAACTTGTTGGGCTAAATGCCTTTATTTTTGGTTCTTGAAGGATTTCACCAATATTGTCTAAAAGAAAAATTATTTTGTGACTTACCTTTTGCCATTCCGAGAGAAAACTTTGCGCGAAGAATCCCATCCACCTGCCGCCAACACTCAAATGTCCGAGTTTGAATCGGAAGTGTTCGGAAAACATGCGGCATGCTATGATTGGTTGTTGTCATTCGGCAGATGTCGGTAAATTTCCGAAGGAGCACGTGTCAATGACGTGATGAAATCATGTTGAGGTGTTAAGTGCTGAATGCCAAATTAAATAAGAATTGTGCAACCTGCAAGCTGTGTTTTCTTCGGGTTGAGTTGTTCTGGCAATATGCAAATTAGGTAACGTCACATTGTTTCTGGAAAGGCCGAATCGGGCTATAAATACGCCGACCGGCTGGAGCTCAATCGCTTCGCTTCGTTTTTTCTACTTGTCTCCTCGTCTTGTGTTGTGAACGTGTTCGTCTGATGTCCTCCTAAATTTTTGTTATTGGCCTCTTGGTGAGGTCTGGTTTTTCCGGAAAAAGCACTGGTGATGTTTTGAGTTTGGAACCCGTGTATTGTGATGACGTCTACAAAAGCAAAGAGTTCTAAGTTTCCCTGATGTGGGTTTTTTTGTTCTCCTGCGGAAGAAGATCACGTCCATCCCTGGCATACCTTTCCTTGATGTGGTGAACTGTGGCTCACGCGGTGTGAATCGACCTGCCTGCAATTCGTGGAAATTGCCATGCTGTCCAACGACCGGTGAGACGTCACCTTGGAACACCAACAGGACTTTTAATCCATGCATGGACCCATTGTAAGATCTTTTTTCTAATTTTTCCCGGGGAACAAATCATTGTGTTGTAACCAATTTTCAATATGTGTCAAATAAATGTTTTTCAGTGTAAAGAATGATTCATGTTTTATTTTCTCCGGGCAGACCACTACCTCAAATTTTTAGTTGGAAATGAGTTGCCTAATTTTCAGCTTAGCTGTAGGCCATAAACCTCAAATTATATCCAACAGCTTATACACCGCGATGCGTTGGAAGAACTGCCTTCGCAGATACATCGCGGCTTATGATGACTCGGCGACTGAAGTCGAAGCATCGCTTCTCGCAGCCAATGGCGAAGCATCAGGATATTATGTCGATGGCAGGGCCGTAGACAGGGTGGGGACCGTCAGGACAAATACCCCCCAAAATTCTAGGACACAAACTTTTTTTAGTCCTTCCCTTTTTTTAGTTTTTTCTTCTCCACTCAAAAGAAAAAAGAAAAGAAACAACCAAGACTCTGAATCCTCTAATCAAAACGTTTCCCCTTCACCTTGACCTTGCTACTACATTCTTTCAGTCAGACCCCTTCTCTGAAATAAAAATGAATCTTCTGTGTTTTTATGTGGCTCATGCTTTTGCAGGCCTTGCGACATACCCCACCCCCCTCCCCCTTCGTGGACACCCTTGATTTAATGAAAAAAAAATACATCGAAATATCGTGATGTATCGGAATATCGCGATGTTTACTGGCGATGTATCGCGATGTTAAAATCTGCAACATCGCCCAGCACTAGTGTAAATGATTATTAAAACAATTATTATGTGAAAACAAGTTTTGTTTTTGTTTCCACTGGCAATGAAATTGCTTGCCAAGAGAACAGCTTTAAGTCTATCACCGTGAAACATAATTAACATCAAAAGATGAATTCATCTCCAAGGGTTTTTAAGGAGTAAAAAAGTTAAAATCAATATTTAAAAAAAAGCTGATTAAACAAAGATAATTAATTATCTACAGAGAATAATATATTAATCATGTGCGCGAGTTTTGATCCGTTTTAAAAATATTTTTATAAATAGAAAAGCAATCATGATTGTCACCCGTAACTGAAAAAACACAGCAATATCTTTCAAATGTTTCTCTTTACATTCCAACATGCAACAAGGATTGTACCATCTTAAAAGCATTTTAAGTCGCGGAAACAGTTAAACTTCTAAGCCTACACAATCATGGCAATGCAAAATCATATGCAGTTGTCGGAACCGGTTACGGATAGGCAGAATTTCATCCATAGATCACGTGATTTCATCTTGGGCATGGCTTGCGGGTTGCTCCACGCTGTCTACCCAAGTATCTCCCCTCTACGGCATACAGTATGAACTAGAGACGTACCGAGTAGCACTTTGGCCGAGTACCGAGTACTCGGCCTTTCACTACTCGGCCGAGTACCGAGTTACCGAGTACTCGGCCTTTCACTACTCGGCCGAGTACCCAGTTACAGAGTACTCGGCCTTTCACTACTCGACCGAGTTACCAAGTACCAATTATGATTTAAGAAGAACCACCGACATACATGTGATGAATTTTGAACTTATTGGAATAGTAGTGTCCATAACTTAAACTATTAAGTTTTTAAAACTTAAATTCCTGCTGAAATTTAACTACGCATTGTATAAACAATTTTGTTTATGTGACAAATTTTACAAAAAAAAATTTTTTTTAATTAAAAATAAATAAATAAAAGGTATGATTAATCAAGTTGGAATTAAAACACATTACAGTAAAATCCCTCTAATGCGGACACTAACAGGACAATTTTTTTTTTGTCCGCAATAGAGAGGTGTTCGCAGGACAGGGGTTTAATAATGTTTTTTGCATTGGAACTGGGGAATTAAAAATTGTCCGCATAAGAGGGGTGTCCGTTAGGAGGGGCTTCACTGCATACCAATCAATCACAGTTCTAGTCCGCCAAACATAAATAATTTTTACAAACAGATAAAACAAATGTGCAAGAACACTGCAGATACGCGTTTTTGCCCCCCCCCCCCTCCGTTACAAGGAACGTCCTTTTCAGTGCATAACATGTGAGCTAAAGAATGTAAAGACATTCGACAAAAAAATCCGACTCTTGTCGGATGCCTTTAAATCCACGAGCTCCCATTTTGTGCATTGAAAAAGGAATTCCTTGTAACGCCAAAACATGTGTCTGCAGTGTTCCTGCACTGTGCTTTAAATGTTGTTTTATTTCCATTTATTTTTTAAGCAAAGGTATTTTTATATTTTTTATGACTAATTTTTGTTTGTAGCAAAAATCCATTTTAATATTAAAATTCCATATTTTCTATACTTACCTTTTTTGCATAATTTTTAATAAATAAGTTTCATTAACTTTGGGGACATTAAAATAAAGATTTATTCCATTGAAGCATTACAAACTTCATTATTCTCAAAATTTAAATTTGACTTATAAATTTTAATTGTAAATGATTACAGAATATAATGCTTTTTTTTATATATATAAATTTTAGTATCTGTCTTGGACAATATTCAAATTTTTGCAACTACTCGGTATTGGCCGAGTATCTGATCAGAATTTGGCCGAGTACTGAGTACTCGACAAATTGGCCGAGTACCAAGTAGTTACCGAGTACTCGGTACGTCTCTAGTATGAACCCTATCGATTACATTAAATGCTAAATTTTAATGTTATGTAGCTGCTGCTTTTTTATAAAATGGATCAAAAACTAATTACCATGATAAGAACAAAATCCTGATACAGTGGACGCCGGTTAATTGAATCAGCCCCTTTAATGAATCAAGTCAACAAAAACAGAACAGAATCCAGCTTTATTGAACTTGCCGCTTTATTGAATCATCAGCTTTAATGAATCAAAACTGCTTAGAACAAACTTGATTCATATAAGCGGCAACCATTGTACATAGTTTTTTATAAATTTGACAGATTTAATCTAATGACAATTGACTGATGTGTAAATATTTTTTCCTCCTGTCTAATCATTTGCTTGCATGAAATTTAATCTTTTGGCACACATTGTTATCTGCTTCAAAACTGCTATAAATTATGACTTGCTCGCTATAAATTTTGCATTTCTTTAACACAAAACTTATACCAATTGCATTTGAATGCCTCAAATCTGATACAAACTTTTCATTTATATAATATGAAACTGATATGAATATTCATTATTAATGTAATAGGGAAAAACAATGCAGTAACTATTACTTCAAACTACTAAATATTACTTTAAACTATTACCTTATTTTATAGAAATTGGAATTAACCTTTTAAACGCCGTAATTCAAATTTTTAATTTTTACTCTTAATTTTTTGCTTAAATGTCTCAATTTACCTCTAATAAAGCTGACCTAAACATGTTTTGGCGAAAAATTTTTTTAAAATAGGAATTTCAGGATGTTCCCATTTGGGAACATCCTGAAATCGTTAGGGTTCTTGTTCCCCCTCAAATACTATACTCTAAACGCCGATGTTCCCATTTGGGAACATCGGCGTTTGGAATGAAGTAAACGGGAGGATTGATCTCGAAACTTTATTACTTCGAAATGGATGAAAAAATATGAATATTTTTATTTATTTTACATACTATTATACTTTTCTCTTCTGAATGACACTTTTTCTTCCTTATTGTGCATGGTATTGGAGGAAGCAAGATGAGCGGAGTCTCGTTTCACATTCAATGCCCGTTTTCGCACGTTCTTCTGACAAACCATACAACGTCTCTGAGTGAAGGGGACAAGATAATGGTTATCTGTTTTTAAATTCAGAACAGGAAGATGTGATTTAGGTTCAGGTTTGCTTGACACCTTCACTGAGAGTTAATATGATATCAGCTAGATGTTGCATATAATCCAGAGGAAGTATTTTGAAAAATAACTGCAGGAGATCCATTGCCTGAAGCACGGGGAATTTTCCAGTCAATTTTTCGTGTTTTTTTCCCGGAAGATTTTCTTCGAACTTAGCATATTTTTTCCACCCGGGATAGGGTTCTTGTTTCCGCTTCTTTGCTTCTGGAGTCGAGCATGAGGTTGTGTTTCCCTTTTGATATCCTGAATTGTGAAGCTGATCATCTGAACTATTTGAACCTGTATCTTCATCGCTAAGCATCAAGTCAACATGGCCGCAGACATCTTTAGGATAAACTTCATTTAAGGCTTCATCATTTATGTGTTCTTCATCACTCAGGCTCGTGTGTTTATCAGGCAGCAAAATACAAAGATCATGCTCGTGTTCGTCATCAAGTTCGCTGTTGAATAAGATGTGGAAATAATCTAACGCAGCTTCTAACGTTAAAAACTTGCGAGGCATCTCTAGATTGCTGTTCATACGGAATGATAGTTCAAAAACACTAAATAGATTAAAACTACATTATTCTGAGTCTAAAAACAAAATCGTTGGTACGTATGAGACTCGCTAAAAGAAACAGAACGCACGTGAGCCGAGTAATGAAATGAAATGATGAAATGAGACTGGTCAAAGTTCATAAAAGGCCCTTATCTTTATCTACCCGTCAGTCACGATATACATTTTAAAAGTGTGAAACACATACAATTCATAGAAAGTGAGTAGAGTAGAAAACAATTCCAACCCCGAAAACGCAATTTACTTATAATAGAGAGAATGCATGAAGGCGGGTGTGAAAGTTATATTTACAATAGAATAGTGGTGTGAAGGGCAAACTGATTGATAAAAAATATATGTTCGTGAATGAAAGAACCGAGCACGCATATTCAACACAAAACAGATCTTCCACAACAAAATATTTGAAATAAAGAGGAATCACACTCAAATTCCGCAATTGACTAAAATCCTCCTCAAATACTATACTCTAAACGCCGATGTTCCCAAATGGGAACGTGTCGGTTCTTATGAAAATAACTCACAAGAAATAATAATTGGAAACATTTTGTTAAGTTGAAATAAAATATATGCCCTCTGGCTACTAAATAACGCCAATAAAATATTTCTTACATCTTTTTCTTTAAAAGCAGATACAAAAAAACTTAGACAAATTCTAAGTTCAGAAATTCAGTAAATTTGACTTTAATTTCAAGATAAAGGTTAAACGTACTTTAAAAATTAAGAACACTTAAAATAAATTCATACTGTTATGTGTCATTTCAGAAAATATGACAAGTCTAAACAAATAATTAGGTTACTAAAAAAATTCACAAAAAAATGTTCCCATTTGGGAACATCGGCAGGTAAAAGGTTAATTACCAAAAAGTTATAAGAAAATCAAACCATAAATTAAAATAACGTTCCTGCCGTGTTTTATCAATTGTCTGCTTGAAATTAGAATCACATGAAAGTAATATAATTATTTATAACAAAATAAAAACAGCAAAGGTTAAAAAGGCATGGTCAAAAATTTTCTACAGAAAATGCATTCTAAACTCTAATAAAATATTATTAAACTTTACATTTATGACTTGATATGTTTTTCTTTTTAGGATTAGACTATATTTGTGAAAGGCATCTGGAGAATGGACATGAGTTATACAACTGTTACTTGTGTCATTCCAATTGCACCCCACGAGAGATAATAGATCATCTTATATCACTGAAACACATGAGAAAATATATTGTAAGTTCATTTATCTCTGATTTCTTGTATTTACATTTTAATTCTGCCAAAAAAATATTCAAATTGCTTCCTATGCTAATATTTATGCTTCTGTTGGTATTTATGTAACACATTTTTTTTTCATTTCTAACAATGCTTTTGAAAATGTATTATTTACTGTACGATAGAGGTATGTAGTATGAAATTTGATGAGAAATAATATCAGAAGTTATGATTTGAATTTTATGCTGCCAATTCTATCTATGAGAAAAATAGCTCAAATATGTAAGTAAACCATTCCAATGTTTTACTCTAGGCATGACTTGAAATTGGCTAAACACATTCATAAAATAATTAATATCAAGGCTTGTCAATTTTCCAAAAATGAAAAACAACTCAATAGATTTTTATTTGCATACCAGCCAACTCTTCCATGTTTGATAAAAGATGTGTTTTTTCACTGATCTTCTAATTTAAGGTCGGAAGATAAATAAATCTTCCTTTTTTCACATTTTCCAAAATAGTTGTTCCTTTTATGACTATTCCATTAAAAAAAAAATATTTTAACTGGTAATGCACTGAAACTTCTCTGCTGAAAAAATGATTGTTATTGAAGGTTGGTTGCTCTTAATATCTGTAATCATCTAAAATTGGTTAATTCTAAAGCAGCCTATAATATTTAAATTAAAAATGGAGAGAAAAATGTAAGCAGCATAGTAAAAGCTATTCATACAAAGCTGTAGACCATTGCGTTACGTGCAAAATTTTCCACAGATGCATATGTACTCGGCCTCTCTTTGTGATATTGTGCCCTGCTTTCCTTGAAATTTTGTAGCTAAAATTTTGATTTATTGGTTAACAACTTCATATTAAAAATTCAGACTTCAGAATTAATTTCTAGGTCAGGAGCTCAAACTAACGGTTAGATGCCGTTATTTTTCATATTTTGTAGAAAAGTTAGCTATCTAAGAAGGATGGAGACGGATCATGGTCACCGCCATCGCAATGCTTTTTCCACGCACCAGACCGCCCTTAAACTTAATCCACCATCACTTCCAGCAGTCAAATTCCTAACTCCCCACCAAAAGCTCAAGAAGCAGTTAAAAAAAAAAAAAAAAAACACTGTCACATGAAAAGGAAGTAACAATGTGTGGTGTCTTACACACAGCAAATGGATGGCAAGAAAAGTGACATCATTGAATGGCAAACCCCGCCTACCAGCCAATGGGATGAAAAGGCAGAAAAGGGCATCGGAAGACTCAAATATGGCCACTAAAAATTATAAATGAAGCCAACAAAAAAGATGAAAAGAGGAAAATGCAAACTTAGAAAAAAAATGATCACTATATCACAAGCCTGAAATTTGATGGATATCTATTTGTTAAACATTAAAAGGGGAGCAAATTAATCTTTTTTGAAATTTAACATACTGAGATTTTAAGGTAGTATTTTACAAATCTCATCATAATAAAAACTATTGTACAAATTTTATTTTTAAATTGAATTTCCAAGGTTGTATGCATCTTATGTTTTATTCAATGCAGCGCCAAAATTTCATAAAGAGAATTAATATTTCAAATTCTGTTTAAGTGTTTTTTCCCCCCTTGAGAGGGAAAATTTAGTTGGGAATTGGAGGCTTCAAAATCCCGGAGTAAAAGTCTGAGTTGGCAATTTTCTTCCCACAGTCCTGGGTTTAATCAGTGACCTAAATTAATGAAGAAAGAAACAAAATTGTTCTGAAGAATTAAGGATGCGATAGAATATGGAAATTGGAATTTTCATTGGTAAAATTTAATAATAAAACCAAATGTTGAAAGATAACAAATTCTGGAATTTTTTCACTATTTGCTACCTATCCTAAAATTTTGATGATCATATCTGGTAAGTTAGTTATTAAGTAAGCTAATTTAATATTTTATTGTTAATTCTGGTTATTTAATTAATTTATTTAATTTTATTATTATTAGGAACTTAAGTTTAGTAATTAATAAATTATTGCTGGCCTCAGATTTTTTTTTTTTTTTTTTAAAGAAAACTATTAGCTTTTAATAAAAGTAGATTTTAGATTCTTCATTTGTTTCAAAATAAAATATTTATTTTCAGAAGTTAAAAAATATAAACATGTAAATAAAATCAGCTTAATGATTTGCTATTCACCAGTACTTATTGCTGGAAGTTTGAAGATTCTTTTATTTTGGAAAGTTGTTTTGCAATTGAAACTTTTCTTCACTATATTTAGTGACTGAAAGATTGTATTTCATACCAGATTTTTCAGAGAAAATATAAAACTACAGTTAGTTCTCTGTTTATTGAGGCTCTGTTTAAGGACTTTCTCTATTTGAAGACAATTTTTCATGGTTCTGTTTCGCTTTCAGAAAGATCCCTATATATCACTGAGAGGCTTTGTAAATGTTGTTCCTATGAATGATATTGGCTTAAAACTTTTTTAAAGTCATTTAGTCTTCATAACATCATCAAGCAAAAGTGCAGTTCTGAATTTGAGTTTTGTATCTTCGCTTTCGTCATCTGATGACTCTACAAAATCTTATAGTTCTGGAACTGCTATAGGTCATAAAATCTGCATCAGAACCTGTGAATTCTTCAGGTGGGAATACAATCAAAAATTATTAGTGCTCAGAATATTTACCTTTTGATCAAAATCCCTATTCATATTAATCTATATATATATATATATATATATATATATATATATATATATATATATATATATATAAAGGTGAGTGTGATAATGCATATAACATTTTTTTACCCATTCATTTTTTTCCCATTTTTCTGTCATTTTAATCATTTGTCCCCCCCCCCCCCATTTTGTTGTTGTATTTTATTTTCTTGTGCATTCCACGTTTTCCCCGCGTTCCCCTTTAAATTTCGCGCACTTTACGATATCAAATATGTGATTTATTCATTTTTCCCATCATCTAGCTTTTTGACAATTTTTCAGTCGTTGATCCGATTTGTTTCATCTACTTGTTGGCCATTAAAATGGTGTAGCGTCCCCTTCCCTTCGTTGTTTGGGTGCCTAACGCACTCATTGGTACCCGCGCATCGCCACATACCCGGATCTGATCGCTCATTTGGCGATTCATTTTTTCCACACCATTTGACTCTGCTTGCTGTTGCATTGTTAAAGGATACTCACGTATTGTGAGTGTAATTGTGCCAAAAGTTGCAAGAAAGAATCGATTATGTAAGACAACAAAGGCCTTTATTGAGGCAAAAATGTTATGTAAATAAAACATTAAAAACATTTGTTAGAATAAATAATGAACTGGGCCATTGGGTATTTAAACTATTGCACTAACTAAAATAGCAGGAAAAATATTTAAATATTGCACTATATCATACCCTACGTCTGCTGCCTAGTACTAATCTTGTTTACAACCATGAGTAAAAACTTTCAAGTAGTGAGCAAAAATGACTAGATGAAATTCAAATCTTATATTACCAACGTGGAGAAATTCAACTTAGCATCTTACAACTTGGAGGTAGGCTGAACATTCTGCTATCCTTCCTTGCTCTACTCACGTTGATACAACTTCCGAACTGGTTGTAAACATGCCTTCACATGGCTCTAATGGCTAACAGATCACATACTTGGACAGAGATCAATTGCCCGATTGCACAGAACGTAACAGCGATTCCCCCTTAAGAACAGAAGTTCAAAACGACGTGCTCATCGCTCATTGGTCCACGTGTACCAAGTATGATCGATGTAACAGCTTGTGGAACCTTCTACAACTTTCCCGCTCATGAGAGATCGTGACGAGGGCGCCACCAAGTGGCGAAAAGATGGAAGTACGTATTCAAACTTTAACTTGATAGAGGATGTTTACAGGATGCCTACTGATATAACATGCGGCCGAATGCTGTAAGTAAACACTTAATTCTTATACAAATCTTTAAGTAGTAAGGAACGAGATAAAAATAATATAGGGTGAATATACTATTAAAAGATAACACTTGCTGCTTCCAGTTTGATCAGTCGTGCTTTTTGTGGCTCCGTTTCTCTCCAATGATGGCGAAAATAAAGGATATGTGCGCAGCATCCGTTGATGGCCGTGGCTCTCCGCCATATGGTTAAGACCTCAAGATGAGGTGAAATTTTCTTATTTTTTATTTATTTCTAAATCATTTAATCAAGATCGTTAAACTTCGTCGCAGCCGATGATGAATGCATAGGAAGTGTATCGCCTGTGTGTATGATGGCTTCCGATGGCGGCACGCAAAATGTGCCGGAATTGAGCCTTCAATTATGACCATATTTTGATGATCAACATAGCTACGAGCGATGATCCGGAGCCGCATTGACCCAAATCAAATTTTAAGTATGTGATGATCTCAACACTGTCACCATGGAGATTACCAACTTGTGCGCCATTTTTTCAACATGGCATGGCCTGCAACTGACATCGTTGATTAGGCTTCATCCCTGAATACACCCCAACATCTTCTGAGTGAACTGTCCGTCCTCCGTCCATTTTAACTTGAATGTTCTACAACCCATCCGAATGAACTCCCCATTTTCCGATCTTTAAGGAACTTTGCAAGCTCCAGCTCCACTTTTTTTTTGAACTCTTTAAGTATATCTCCCGCGTATTGGTGTTTTTTTTATTAAGTGAATAATGTTTTTTTCTGGTGATCACCATACAATAGTTCTGTCATCTTGTCTGCTTTGAAGTTTAGCATGAAATAAAGAACATACGGTAATCAATGTGTCCTTCCTATTGTCTACATACACTCAACATGGGGTGAGTCTTTTAAATTTTGTTCTTTGGCATTCAAGGCAGTCGTTGATCTGAAGTTATGTGCGGCTGGGATGCTTCCACTTCCACGGCCTAGAATTGTTATCTTTTTGGGTTTTTGAATATTATTCAAAATTAAACGCGAGCATCACGACAGTGAGGATGTTTCTTTCATTATACCCAATGACCAAGAGCACCTATAGTCCTGAAATTCGGCAAAAAATTCAAACATACCCTCGGGGTCTGCACTTTGGAGCCGGAATTTTTAATTTTGAATTAGTTTTTTTAGTTAAATTTTCATATATTTGCCTAGTTGGGTGGCCCACCCCCTTACATTATATGTGGTTGAGAAGGTTTTTTTTTTCCCTGAACAAGAAGATATTTGTTCCATTTCTCTCATTTAACTAGAACAGGAGATATAAGCTATTCTAATTGAGTCGATTTTTAAGGCTCAACTCATCCAAAACTACATAACATTATGGCAGAATGATCAGTTTCTAAAATTTCATTCTGTGATATGTTCGGCATTCCCGCACTGGTCCGGAACTGGTCACATGACACACTGGTCCATTCAAGATTTTTGATTTGCTTATTGCGCATTTTAACCAAATAAAATATTTCACTTTCTTTTTTTCTTTCTGATGATGATATTTGAACTCTCACAAGATTTCTTTTTTTTCCCTCAAACCACAGCTTTTTGCATATTTTTGTCCTTTTTTGAAGCACATTTTGAGGAAAGTTGTCGTTGTTGTTTATGGATGTTTTACTGTTATTATTTTAGATAAAATTAATTGTGCCTATGCCAGTTGATTTTCTTTTTTATTTTGCTGTATGTATTTGCAATGCAGATATTTTAATGTTGTGGCGAATGGTCTACAATTCCAAAGAAATTTTTATAGGTTTTTTTGAAAAGGTGTGTACGCATTTTAGTCAAAGAAAAATGATCATATTATATCGGATGGAGGAGAGGAGGATATATTTTTATTTATTCAAGGTACTTCCTTTCATGAAACAATGAGTGATACAGATTTGTGTTAATATTTTACAGGCAGAGGATATAAAATATAAAACTTTTAACACATTAATCTTTTCCCCCATTTATTTTGTCATGGGCTGAATGGAAAAAGTTATGAGAAAATTGTTAAATATTGTTGCTGGTTTTAAAAGAAGTATGTATCATTTGCATACAAAAATAAGCAAAATAGGGTTGCCATTATTTGGGTAAAAACCTTAAAAGTGGGAATGCAGTGAATAGAGAAATGAACCACTAACAGGGTTGAAGAAAATTAGTAGCAATAAAAAACTAAATGCAGAAGAAGTCTAAAACAAGGTTCTATTGTATGTGAGTTTTAAAATTTTGGAATATGTTGGTTATTTTTAAAGCATTTAACTTGTTTTGAAAAGGAATTTATAACTCATTTATGCTTCTGATATTTTTACAATTGTTTTGAAAATTTAGGAAGAAATTTATACTTAATGTTTATAATGTGATCAAAAAGATTTTTTTAAAACTGTATATTAATTCGTTAAATACACTGCCAGCTTAGTCATTTCCAGCCGAGGACTGCAGTTTCGTGCTTATTAGCCCTCATCAGCCTGGCATAGGAAAGTGACTGAGCTGGAGATGGAAAACCTCTTAAGGAAGCCAAGAGCGCGAAACAAACTGGTAGCTAATATAGAATTAGCAGACCAGACGAGTGACCGAAGCAATGGTTCGGTTCAACTCGAAGATTGAACGCGAGGCAAGGTATATTCAGTAAATTACCGCCCATTAGCCAGGGCCAAAGCAGAAATATGTGAAATACACCGCCAGCTCAGTCAATTCCAGCCAAATTTCATGTATTTCTGCTTTGGCCCTGGCTAATGGGCGGTAATTTATTGAATACTAGCCGCCTGCGGCGACCAGCTGGTCCGTCTTTTTACGCCATTCGCCTTTTTGCGCCAGAGTTGCCGCCTTCGGCGGCTGCTTAGACAATTTAGCGACGGTATTAATCAATGTTTTTCTCTTTTTTCTCAATATTATCATTCGCCTTTTTACACCGATGTTGCCGCCTTCGGCGGCTGCTTAAACAAATTTCGTGGCGGTATCAATCAATCTATATCTATGTATATCATTAGTAGTTTGAATAAAATATTTTCTAGATATATCTCCAGTTCCGTCGTTTGGAATATTTTTAAAGGAGGGGGTACGACGTACTCTTCATGCAAATTTTGTCGAAAAATAACAAAAAGCACTTCCACTTTTATGTGAAAGCATTGTTTTTTCAAAGTCACGGTGTGTGTGGGGAGGGGGGCACTGACACCCCGTTGAAATTCCTTAAATGACGGACATGCCTCTTTCTTGCTGTCCATCTGCTATATCGAACTCTATATTTGTCTATCTATCAATCTATACGATCTGCGCATATCTACCTCCTGACAGTACAATCTTTTTTTATTTATATAAGTATTAATTCGAAAACAAAAACATTTTTTGTCCACTCAACCTCTATCTATCTCTGTATCTACCTAACCTAACCGCCAATTCGTAACAGAAACGAAGATCATGCAAAAAATCGCGGACTTTATTTATTTAATCAAAATAGCCCTCAAAAATAAAAGCTCTTTGTTCCCCGTAGTGTTCAAAAAGTAGCGCTTGCAAAAAAAAAAAAAAAGGTGAAGAGAAGGCAAACGATTTCAGTTGGATCACGTGATTGATAACTTACGATGTTTAAACGAAAAGCCGAAGGGCTAAATTTCGTAAGTCAGTCAACAATGTTACATGCTTATACAAGCAGAGATAATATCACACAGTGGAAGGTGCAGAATCAAATATTAATGTGAAGAAATGAACATTGGAAACTTGTTAAAATCTTACCAAGAATTTATTGGTCAATAGTAACTAAAATAAATATAACTAACAAAAATAAGTTCTTAAGAATAAAACCCGGCCATAAGTGGAGGCGGAGTTCGCAACTCCCCAACACCTATCGGACCTAACTCACAAGAGGCTGACGAACACAAAAGAAGAGAGAGAGAACGATTGGAATCGTTCACTATTTATACTTGCCTCTTAAACTTTCACAAAAAGTGAAAGAATCACTTAATTTGAAAAAAAAAAACGTTTTTGCATCATGCAGTATCAATCCTTTTTCGATGTAAACATTGCATCACGTTGTGACGTCATGTGTGCGATCGGTTGCAATGACTCAGTCAAGTGAATGAACTTTTGGGTGAACCGAGTCACCAGTTCATTGTATCTTATAACCGCGAGAATTTTTTTGTAGATTGAGTTACTTTTTGATTGGCAACATATCTTTAACTTTCTTGCATTGGCAACACATCTTATATTTTGCATATTCTTAATTTGAAAGCCATGTGAGGACCTTTAAGGCTGCTCTTCAGTGAGAGAAAACATTGAAGTTAGGGTGTAAATGGCTTTCTTCCTTGAACGAAGGGCGTGAACCTGAATCAAGTGATTGACATTTAAACGACCAATGGAGTGGACGGTAATCGATGTAAGGCAGGAACACGTGACCTGTCACAGCTGTCATTGTTCTGGAGGGAAAGGATCCCCTAATTGACCCCCGTCGTGAAGAGCAATCAAAGAAATTAGCTGGCGGCCGAAACCTCACTTTAACAGTACCGACGCGAAGGTTGAGCAGAACAGAAAATAAAGTCAGTACCAACGGATCTGCGGTAATTTTTGAAACAAAGTTTTGTTTTTTGGATATGCGTTCCCAGAATTTATATTCATGAAAAATTGATGAATGAAACGAAAATTTATCATAAATTGAACAGGAAAAACGATTGTCTTCATATTTTTTTTTAAAACGATGTTCTCAATTACCACGTCCGAATCTTATTTCGTTCATAAAGCTAATTCATTTCTTGTCTGAAGTTTAATTAAAGAATGCAGTTTTTTGCGTTAGGATATGATTATATAAAAAAAGAAAAATATAAGAGGTAAAAGCTTAGTGTAAAACTGTGGTGTAGTCCCGGAAAAAACGGCTGAGGGGAGAGGAGGGATGATTACATATCGGTTATCGGATATTTACAGTCAAGAGGTGGAACCATGCTGATTTTATTTTTAATTATTGGGAGGACGGCAGAAATGGCGTAATCAGAAAAAAATTTCTGATTAGGATATGGTTACATTTCAAAGAGGGGGGGGGGGGGGATCCCGCTATTTTTAGTATATATATATATATATATATATATGGTCGAAAAAGGAATACTTCTGCAATTCGATGATGAAGGATAAGCAACGCTGAACTGACATTTTTGTTAATTAATCAATTAATCTTTTAGATATTTATTTATATTTTTCCGGTGATTCTTCATGCGCAGGCTGCATTTGTTTACTATCAGTAAACAAATCATCCCGCTAAAACATAGATAATCAGCATGGTGACTAGAGCAGCATACACAAGACTAAATAATTAATATACTTCTTAAATTTGAAAGTCTTTTTCAAAAAAAAAGAAAAATATAACAATAATAATAATAATAATAATATTTTACGCATGAAACGAAAAGTACAACAGGCTACAATAATAAGTAATTGGTAAGTCTTTTATTGAAGTGTATTTTCGAAGCAGGCAGTTATATGATGTTTGAGAACATTTGAAAATACATTTCGTGGGTGGAATTACTCGAGCAACAGGGACAGTTTACTTGCAGTACACTTGGAACAATGTACTTCGAATTATTCAAATGCAAAATGTTAGGAGGAATAGAATAACTTTTAAAAACTTTTTTGATTTTTTTTCTTCTTAGTTCTTTTTTTTCTAATGGTTTTCAATTTTTGGTTACATTAGTTATGCATTGTTTTCTGCGATTCAAAATAGTAATAATAACAATAATCAGAAATGCTTTCCTTTCTGCAGATACTATCGTGAAAAAAGCAACGGCTAAAAGCACAAGTTTCAGAAAATTCATTCATGCTCGCATTTCGAAATTAATGAAACCTCTTTATTACCGCACAAAGTTGAGAGCTTC